>NC_050573.1:12670592-12996104 GCF_011100635.1 Trichosurus vulpecula
AAATGAACTTATCCCCATTCCTTCAACCCCTTCCTAGGATGTGTCTTGAAAACCCATCGTCATCCTAAGACTTCAGCTTCTCAAATTCCAACCTAAAATGTGCCCAGGACTGGACACAGTGCTCCAGATGGGATGACTCAGACAATCCACTTGACTGGTGAATACACACCAGCTTATGTAAGTGAAGCTATATTTGAAACGACCAACTCGTGTACCTCTTTGGTTGAATTTGGGGTGGGGGTGGGTTCTGAGTGCTCTTAAATAAAACATTGCACAGTGTAATGGAAAATGTTGAAATGCTAGCTCTGCCACTTACTAGGTGCTACCTTGAGCAAGTCATTGCAACTCAGCCTCAGTTTCCCCAACTGTCCCCTCTTGATCTATGATCCAGAGACTGTGTGTGTGTGTGTGTGTGTATGTGTGGTGCTTTGCAAGCCTTAAAGGACTATATATTAGCCATTATTATCTCATGACTGATTCCCTTTCTACCTTCCTCCATAAACATGAAAACTTAGAACTTAAATGTAAAAAACAAAAACCAATCACACAAGAGTAGAGGTGAGGTGTTCTATCATGCATTTCCCATAAAAAAAAAAACCTGAATTTTTGAGGGCCTGGAGTTGCAACTTACGTCAAGAGCGTGATAGGGATAAATGTGGCACACGGGAAAATGTATTGGAGTCGAAGGATCTGGGTTCAAATTATGGTTCTACCCCTTACTCTGTGTGACCTTGGTCAAGTCACAATCTCCTAGGCTTCAGTTTCCCCATCTATAATATGGGGATAGGGATGGCTAGCTTTTAAGAGTCTATCCAGTTCTAAATCTATGATCCCAAAGTCAATTTGGGTTTCAGTTTGTATTAACAGTAGTTTTCAGAGGAGATAATTGTCACAGAATCTTAGGGTTTGAAGGAATTTCAGAGGCATCCAATCTAATCCATTCCTGGACAAGAACTCCCGTTCTAGCTCTTCCGTCGTTTCAGTTGTCTCTGACTCTTCGTGACCCCATTTGGGGTTTTCTTGGCAAAGATACTGGAGTGTTTTGCCATTTGCTTTTCTAGCTCATTTTGCAAATGAGGAAACTGAGGCAGACAGGATTAAGTGACTTGCCCAGGGTCACACAGCTAGGAAGTATCTGAGGTCAAATTTGAACTCGGGTCTTCTTGCCTCCAGGCCCAGAGCTCTATCCACTGCCACCTAGCTGCTCCAGAATTCCCATTCCGATATCCCCCAAAAGTGGTCACCCAGGGAAGGGGAACCTATTAGCATCTCAAAGCAGCCCACTACACTTTAAGACAGGTGTTGGGAAGGTTTCCCTTATGTCAAGTCTTCCCCCAACCCTCACTGCTGCTAGTTCTGTCCTCTGGGGCCAAGCAGAACAAGGCTCATCCCTCTTCCAATAACCCGTTGCTAGTTATTACATCCCCTTCCCCAATCCAATCTCCTCTTCAGGCAACAGATCTCCAATTCTTTCAATTGATCTTGTTATGGCAAGCCCCTTCATATTCCTTTTTGATCTTTTCTAGGCATTCTCCCAAAATGCGGCACCCAGAACTAGACACATGTATGCCCTGATTAGAGCGGAGTACAAGAGTACTGCTGCCATCTTGATTCTGGACACTAGACCTCTCTTAATGTGGTCGCATCAGCTTTGCCTTGTTTGACCTGTGCTGTGCTCAAAGTTCAATAAAACCCAATACCTTTTGCAGACACACTATTGGCTAGTCATGCCTCCCCCATCTTGTATTTGTGAAGCTGATTTTAATCAAAAGAGTAACTTTACATCTATTCTTATGTAATTTTATCTTAATTCAGTGTCAAGATCTTCTTGAATTGCTCAGTTATCTGCAGATTTGTCAACATGCCATCTATGCCTTCATCCCAGTCACTGATTTAAAAAGCAGGGAGCCAGAGATCCCTAGGACATCCTACCTGGGACCTTCTTCCAAGGTGACATTCAGACCTAAGGCTTTTAGTCTAGCCAAATCCAACTGCATCCTATGGTTACACTAAGCCATATTCAATTCGAGGCACCATGAAATCTTGAAGGTGTCCAAAAGCTGAATCGTGTAGAGAGCCAGATGGTTGGTGAAAGGGTCTGTATCATGAGAACACCTGAAATAATCTTTGAGTACCATTGATTGCAGCTGAGTGGTGCAGCAGAGAGTGCTGGAGTCAAAAGATCCCAGCTCAAATCCAGCCTCAGTCACTTAGTAGCCCTGTGACCCTGGACAAGTCACTTCACCCTGTTCGCCTGTTTCCTCCTCTGTAAAATGAGCTGGAGCAGGAAATGGCAAACTACTCCAGTATCTTTGTCAAGAGAACCCCAAATGGGGGTCACAGAGTCAGAAACAACTGAAAAATGACTAACAACCACCACATTTTAGAGGGATGTGAAGTTCATACAGGTGATCACAATAGTGAAGGATGTCAGGGTGAGGGCTTAGCAAGGACCTAACACTCTCTAAGTACTTGAATGTTACCATATGAAAGAGGTATTTTTAGACTGGTTCTGCTTGGCCCCACAGGGTAGTACCAAGAGCAATGGGGGAAGTAGCAGAAGAGACAGACAGGGTTGACATGTGGGAAAACCTTCTAATAGAGCAGTCCAAAAGGGCATCGCTGGCAGTCTGTTAGTTAGCAAAGGCTGGATGGGAAAACCACTTGATTGGGATGTTGGAGAGGCGACATTCTGTGACTGGGAGAGGTTTAGCTTGAAGGAGTCCCCAGGACACTCCACCTGGGACCTTCTTCTAAGGTGACATTCAGCCACGAGACTGTCCGGCCAAACAATCCACAGGCATGGTCCATGACCACTGCCTTAACCATCTGGAAGAGGGATTAACAGACACTTCATTGGTTAGCCATTCTTTGAAAACTTACCCAACTTCTAGACAGATGGGCACCACTCTGTACTCAGATTTTAAGTGCAAATTTTCCCTATTCCTAACATTCAAATGAACTCATTGAGAATCCAAAGTGTAATGCATACAGGTAGAATCTGTTATCAAAGAGATGTATAAGGGAGTGGAATGGATAACTGATGGGCAGACCATAAACTCCACTGATAAGAGCCATGAAAAACTGGGCCAGAAATGACCAACCATAATTCCAGAGGACTCACAATTAAATATGCTAACCTGCCAGAGAGATGATGGACTGACTCATTGAGACAGACTGGAGTGCAGATTGAGGAAGAGGGTGGGGCGAAGATGGTCAATATAGGGATTTGTTTTACTTGACATTTGTAACAGGTTTATTTTTTCTTTCTCAGTGGAGGGTAACATGGATTTTCACTGATGTTTTAAAAAGTAATAATAAAGCAGTCCTCCTATGATGAATGTGTGGGAGGTAAGAGTCACACAGGGTGGGCAGCTGAGAGTGGGTTGCCAGTAACATGCCTGGAAGGAATATGCACACTGACAAGATCAGAGGTCCTTTTTAGTAGGGGCAGGATTGGGATGGCTCGTTCCCTTTTGCCTTCAAGGAATGGAACCATCCACGTGGGGATTTCCTCCACTGCAGCTTACCAACTTCTGACTCGGTGGTACAACGGAGAGAATCGTGTAAGGGGCTTGGGAGTCAGACAGACCTGGTTTGGAATCCTGCTACATAACCCTAGGCCAGTCACTTAAACTCTTTCCACCGGTTTCTTTACCTGCCAAACGAGTACGACACCAACATCCACCTCGGTGTTGCTATGAGACTCCACTAAGATACAGAAAACGTTATGCAAACCGTAATGAACTATTTCAGGTGCTGTAATTATGATCAGATGGTCTTTGGGGGCTAAAGAATTCATTATCCTACCTATCAATATGCTGGTGCAGTACTAGAATCAAATCACAAAACATAATTATGTACAGATAGAGGGTGTTTCAAGGCTTAGAGTAGGTCCAAGTTTATTAAAAATTTAATGAACTTAATAATGTAATAAGCTTGTTAAAGCTTAAAGCTGCACTAAAACTTCTGGGACATCTCTATAATCTCCCCTCCTATCAAAGAATAGAGAAACAGCATTAACCCTAATGAAAAGGAAGCTCAGACCCCACTTAGGATTCAACATCGAAGTCACAGTCGAGTTGGCAGGGATACACTTGTAGAATTTAAATACGAACCTCTACCTTTTATAAAGGTGAAAGCAGTATCTTTGCCTAACCTCGCAGAGACCCCAAAGTCTATTATAACCAGCAGCCGAAGCAGAGGATGTGTACGTTGGTTGAAATGGGTCTAAATCAGCGTCAGACTCGTAGTACTCAATGCTTCCTGGGATGCTGAGAACACCAAAGAAGACTATGTGTGTCCAGGGATTGGTAACAAGGGCGGGCAGAGAATTCTGTTGCTACAGGGTGGAAGAGGCCAAAAAGGGGAGGGGGAACAGGGAGAGTTAGTGGAGAACTCCACACTGGAAGCCAGCAGTTATGCATCTACTGCATGCATGACCTCGGGTAAGTGCGTTTCCTCAGTTTCCATCTTTGTAAAAGGATTGGGCTAGCTAAAGTCCCTGGTCATTCCAAATCCCATACTCCTACATTCTTCGATTCATTCATTCATGCCACTTTCCTCCCTGGCTCCCCCAGGCTTGAGGACCCAGCAGCACAATCCCAGGAAGGCTTCCAAGTCCAAACACAAGGGAAGCAGATCTCAGGCCAGAGGGAGCCTCAGTACTATCTACTCAGGGGACAAGAGAAACGCTGACATCTTTACAGAGTGCTGAAAGGCTGGCAAAGCACCGTACACATTTTATCCCAGTGAGGTAGGTAATATTACCCTCCTACTACAAATGAGGAAGAGGAATTTCAGTGATTTGCTCAGGGTCCCACAGCTAATAAGGGTCAGAGGTGGGGCTCTCCAAGTCCGAGTGCCTGGCCCCATCCATAATATGCTGCAGTCTGGAGCTGGCACAAAATCCCTCCCATAGGGTGGGAAAGGGGGGGCAGGGGAAGCAAGCATACTCAAGATGGGGCAGGAAAGAATGACTCAAGACTACATATGTAGCGATAATATCCCCAAAGCAGCATTTATTTAATCCACTGAATTCCAAAACATTGATTTTAGAAGTCTGGTGTTTCACAATCATCCACCTTGATTGACATGGGCTGACACATGGCACTCGCTGTCAGAACAACGGCCAAAGAGTTACCAAAAAAAAATATATAATAATAATAATAATAAATCCATGATTCCTGAACAATCGCAACCAAAAACAAAGTTACAAGTATCAAAACGTTTAGAGGCATTGCATTGAAAACAAGGTTTGTGCACATCATTTAAAGAGGCAAAAAACAAGGCATTACGGAAACCTCACATTTGCGACAGTCCGTGTAAGCTGATGGGCAGGGTCGGCTTCTCTCTTGGTGCCATCAGCTTCCTGTACCTGTTTCCCATTGGCGGAGAGACAGTGGGGGGGGGGGGGGGGGGGTCAACGGATTCCGCATGCAGGTGACACATACTGCTCAACAAAACACTATTAGCGCAGCTGAAATGGGACAAATTTTTAAGATCAATATAGACTAATTCACCTTCCAATCTCTTCCTTTCTTTCCTTCATTCCTTCCTTCCTCCCTCCCTTCCTTCCTTTCGTGGGATTCCCAGCTCAACAGGCACACATCCACTCAAGAGCCTCCTGTGTGCACAACCCAAGAAGGGGGGAGCTCCCGTGGGCTCCAACCATCCGTCAATCCAGAAATGCCCATGAAGCCTCATGTGGGGCTGCTTCCTGATTCGTGGGAGGGCGGGCAGCTTCGAGTCGCTGTGCGGACAATACAGATATGTTTAGCACTAGATATCGAGGGACCGTGGCGGGGGACGCGTCGATGACAACGATGGGGACGGCTCGGGGTGGAGGGGGCAGGGACGCGGCAGGGACCACTCTCAGTTGTTGCCTTCGCCCGCCTCCTCGTCCTGTTGGTCGCTCGTCCAGAGGGTGAGGTTGTCTCGAAGCAGCTGCATGATGAGGGTGGAGTCCTTGTAGGAATCCTCGTTGAGCGTGTCCAGCTCGGCGATGGCATCATCGAAGGCCTGCTTGGCCAGGAGGCAGGCCTGTTCGGGCGCGTTCTGGATCTCGTAGTAGAAGACAGAGAAGTTGAGGGCCAGGCCCAGGCGGATGGGGTGGGTGGGCTGCATGTGCTCCTTGCTGATCTCAAAGGCCTCCTTGTAGGCAGCCTCGGAGGACTCCACCACACCGCTCTTCTTCTCGCCAGCAGCCACCTCGGCCAGGTAGCGATAGTAGTCGCCCTTCATCTTCAGGTAGAAGACCTTGCTCTCGTACTGGAAGTCGTTGCAGTTCTTGATGAGGAACTTGTCGAGCAGCGCCAGCACGTCGCCGCACACCGTCTCCAGCTCCTTCTCAATCTTCTCGCGGTACGCCTTCACTTTCTCCAGCTTCTTCTCGTTGCCGTCGGCCATCGTCTTCTGCTCGATGCTGCTGATGACGCGCCAGGAGGACCGCCTGGCACCCACCACGTTCTTGTAGGCCACAGAGAGGAGGTTCCGATCTTCGTTGGAGAGGGGCTCATTGAGCTCAGTCACCTGCAAAAACCCAGAGACTCAGGTGAGTGAAGCCAGCCATGTGAAAGCTTAGGTGCATCATGAAAATGGCCCCATCTTTCAAGCCTGGGACTGGGAGAGGAGCAAGGTCAGCTCATAACGCACCCCAGTCCAAAGACACCATGAGAGAACCAAGAGCGTGGCAGGCATCTGATCCAACTCCATTTTACAGAGCAGGAAACTGAGGCTTGGGCAGAGTAAGCCTCCTCCCTGCCACTTCTGATACACCAAACTGCCTCAACAAACAAAGAATTCAGACAACCTGGCCTGGACATCTTTGCCACAGCCTTGTTCTCATGTATTACTTTGGGATAAAAGAGAATCTTCCTTCAGACAGAAGCTTAAAAGACATGAAATAACACCCAATAACATAAAATCAAACACTACTTTTCCCCCTTACAAGAGATAGAATCTTCATGAATCAGGGCCAATGAGGTCAATTCCATTTCTGCCCCAGAAAAGACCACCGTTCTGGCAGCCACACCAGAGCCCACCCCCACTCTAGATGCACCCTCAGAAGGATGGAGGCGACCATGGAAGCACTTCCGATGGAGCAATCTGCTGCCAACCCCATGCCAGCAGCAGTCCCTATAGTGAAGCCCGAACAGAGGAAGCACAGGTTTAACCCAGGAGGCTGAACCAGGCTGAATGGAAAAGGTCAAGCAAGAACACCAGAAGACAAATTTGGCACAAAACAACTGAAATACGTGCGACACTTAGATTTCTAAGTGCCCCAACTAGATCAAGTCCTTTTTTTAGCTATGGACAAAAAAAATCTGTACCAGTCCCAGAAGAAGGCACATTCCTAGAAGGCAGTTCACAGAGAAAGATCTGGAGGCTTTAGTGGACTGCAAACTCAACGAGTCAACAGTGTGACTTGGGCCCCAAGAAGTTAATGGAATGTTAAGAGAGGCATGGTGCCCAAGGGCAGTGAGGTACCCCACTGGCTAGAGCACCCAGACCAGGAGTCAGGACGACCTGAGTTCAAATACTCACTAGCTGTGTGACCCTGGGTAAGTCATTTAACCCTGTTTGCCTCGGTTTCCTCATCTGTAAAATGAGCTAGAGGAGTAAAATGGAGAACCACTCCGGTATCTTTGCCAAGAAAAACTGAATGGGGACACAGAGAGAAATGACACAACAACATGGTGCCCAAAGAGCAGGAGATGATGGTCTCTGATGGTCTCCATCCTCATTAGACCCTCATCTCAAGGACTGCGTGTTCTGTTCTGGGAACCTTATTTCTGGAAGGGCTAATATGAAGTATTTACGAATGGGGAGTCAAAAAACATGAACAGGCAATTTATGAAGGAAGAAATAAAAACAAACCATTAGTAACTATAAGAATATACCTAAAACTCACTAACCAGATAACTACAAACCAATTTAATTCACCTCAAGTCAGAAAATTCTTCAGCAACAGACATGTCCAATAATTAGAGAATGTCTGACCAAATCAGGCCCTTTAGTGGAATGGAACACTTTTGAATTGTTGGCGACAGAACATGACAATGAGGACACATACAAAGAAACATGGAAAGGCCTCCTTGAGGTGAAGAGGAAAGAAATCAGCTGAGTCCAAACTGTAGACACACTGACTAAAGCTACACTAAGAGAAAAAGAAAAAAATCAAAGAAAGAAAAAGAGGCCACAGGTGGAATTTCAGACAGGTCTGAATGAGACCACAGAACAAAAACATCTTCCACCCAATTTGTACCTTCCACATTGTTAATTCTTTTGGTTCTGCCTTGTTAAAGGCTAGAGTTTGGGGCTAAGGTTTGTTCACTGTCTTTGCTGATGGCTGTTAAGTTTATTACTTTTTTAAATGGTTTTAAAATGCTAAGATCGTGCCAGAGACTGAAGTGGCAGAGCCAGCCCTGGAACCCAGCCCTCTGCTACAGCTCACTACATGGGCTGAGGGTCAATGATCTGAAATAAACCCCTTCCCAAAATTCTAAGTGAGAAAGAGCCTGGCTCCCTCCACCTTCCCCAAATGTCTTCCTTTTAAAAATTCTTTATATACTTGGATTGCTGATGAATCACAACCCCAAAACAAGGGTATTTAACTGTAGACCAATTTCTCTTGACCCCTACCCAGCTCATCTGCAAGGGATCTATTGCCTAAGGCTCAACATGTCAAAACCATCCTCCCTCTCAACCTGCCATGGCTGCAGCTGGCACCAGCATTCACCTGATTACAAAGGCTCCTCCTCTGCTCTACATATCCCACAATGCCTCTGATTCCAAGCTTCCTCTAGGCCACAACCCACTGCCACCACGCTGGGTCCCAGATCCTATTACCTGGGGTTGGGCTCATTACCCCAGCCTCCTTGCCAGGAGCCTGGCCTCCATTCCACCCACCTAGGTTCTCCCAACACCATCTGTAGAGGATTCTTCCCTCTACAACACACACCCCTGACTTCCATTTTAGTCACCTTCTGACCCTGAAGAAGTCATTACTTCCCAAGGTGGCCTACTCCACTTTTGGACAGCTGTTACCTAACAGTAATCATTATCTAATTATAATTCATTTTCTAATAGTAATTTAGTTACTCCAAACTGAGATCTGCCTTTTCTGTAACATATCTCCCCTTCCCCCTAGATCTGCCCTCAGGGAACACACACAACCCCCTTTCGGCAGTAGCTGTCTTCAATATACCATTTTCATCATGTCACTCCCTTGCATAAAGGCAGACAATGGCTCCCTAGTACCCACCAAATCAACAGCAAATTCTTCAGCATAAGAGTTCAATGCCATTCACCTGTCCACCTGTAGTCCCTCCCTCACTCAATATATGAACAGCTCACCTCCTTTTCAGATCTAACATTTCCTTTTTACTGCCCTTTTATAATGCTTTTTTTGTCGACAGGGAGGTCATTACTGGAATTGAGTTGCAGCTTATGCACTCATGGGAAGTAGCAAAACATGCAATAGAAATATCACCAGGTGCGGAGTCAAAGACCTGGGTCTGAATCCCAACTCTGCCACTTATTACCGTGTGACTTTGGGCTAACCACTTCCCCATCTGTAAAATGAAGGGGCTGGATTAGACAGGGCATCTCTAGGTCTCCTGCAGTTCTAAGTGTCTCCTCCCACTACTTCCCAAGGGGATCCTTGTACTCCTTCCCCACCAGCCCCCACCCCAAAGTCCTCAATCACAAGGTACCCCATCTTGAGATGAACACCCTCCCATCAGGTAAGAGGCAGTTCTTGAGTTGGGCCTTAAAGGAAGCTAGAGATGCTAAGAGGCAAGGGGGAGTAGGGAGTGTGGAAAGGCAGGGGTGGGAGAGGGACCGTGGTTTAGGGCTTACAGAAAGGAGGCTGGAATGTAGAATGAGGGAACAGAAGTGATGAGCAGTGAGAAGGCTGGAGAGGTCAGCCAGAGCCAGACTGTGACAAGTGAAGAGCTTTCAAGGCCAAACTGGCCTCTGATCCCAGAGGTACTGGGGGTCCCAGCAGTTTCTCATGCAAGGCAATGACAGCCATGCTTTAAAGAACAGCAATCTGGCCACTGTGCAGATGATGGACTAGGGAGGAGAGAGAACTGGGAGCAGGAAGACCAACTGGGAGGCTCAGAAAAGAATTCAAGGAAGTCTTTCCTCATTTTGAGCCCAAACATGCCTCCCTGTAATTCACACCTCTGAGCCAGATGGGCCTTCGAGAGTTACATGCAAAGTCTACCTCCTTCTTTCACAGATGGGGCCTGACTTCTGCCCTCTGCAGCCTTGAGGAAATCAGTTCCTCTTTCCACATAGTAGTCCTTAGGATTTAAAATATTTTTATTAACTGTATTTTTCCATCCCCTTAATTTCCAAAAGAATCCCCTGTAACAGCAAGCAAAGTGGGATTTTTTTGCTGTTTTTTCTTTTGGAGTTAAGTTTCTATAACACAGACCTGCTTTGAGCTCTGGCCCAGTTCAAAACTGTGGTGCATCCAGAGTCACATGGAGCCCAGTGTGGGAGGAGTTTGCCAAAAAAGGAAAAAAGAGCGGGAAGTGAGAGCAAGGCAGAGCTGAGAGAGAGAAGCTAGCATGAGTGTGCAGAGGGAGGAATTTTCCTGGGGGAATTTGCTTGTGGGGAGGCCTAACAGAAAGAATGTTAGGGATATTGGTGCTCCCTCTGTTGATCTGTGTTAATTTCTCAAAAAGAAGCCCTGTTGTCTGTGTTAATTTCTCAGACAGAAGCCCTGTCTGTTGTCTGTGTTAATTTCTCCAAAAGAAGCCCTGTCTGTTGGTCTATGTTAATTTCTCAGACAGAAGCCCTGTCTGTTGTCTGCATTAATTTCTCAGACAGAAGTCCTGTCTGTTGTCTGCGTTAATTTCTCAGACAGAAGCCCTGTCTGTTGTCTGCGTTAATTTCTCAGACAGAAGCCCTGTCTGTTGTCTGCGTTAATTTCTCAGACAGAAGCCCTGTCTGTTGTCTGCGTTAATTTCTCAGACAGAAGCCCTGTCTGTTGTCTGCGTTAATTTCTCAGACAGAAGCCCTGTCTGTTGTCTGCGTTAATTTCTCAGACAGAAGCCCTGTCTGTTGTCTGCGTTAATTTCTCAGACAGAAGCCCTGTCTGTTGTCTGCGTTAATTTCTCAGACAGAAGCCCTGTCTGTTGTCTGCGTTAATTTCTCAGACAGAAGCCCTGTCTGTTGTCTGCGTTAATTTCTCAGACAGAAGCCCTGTCTGTTGTCTGCGTTAATTTCTCAGACAGAAGCCCTGTCTGTTGTCTGCGTTAATTTCTCAGACGGAAGCCCTGTCTGTTGTCTGCGTTAATTTCTCAGACGGAAGCCCTGTCTGTTGTCTGCGTTAATTTCTCAGACGGAAGCCCTGTCTGTTGTCTGCGTTAATTTCTCAGACGGAAGCCCTGTCTGTTGTCTGCGTTAATTTCTCAGACGGAAGCCCTGTCTGTTGTCTGCGTTAATTTCTCAGACGGAAGCCCTGTCTGTTGTCTGCGTTAATTTCTCAGACGGAAGCCCTGTCTGTTGTCTGCGTTAATTTCTCAGACAGAAGCTGTGTCTGTTGGTCTTTACGAGTGAATTGAGCTGAAGGGCAGAGACCTAACTTAGCTTAAGTCCCTTTTAAGAGATGTTAAAGTGAACTGAGATGATGGTGCTGGTAATGTATGTAAATATTGTTGTAGCCCTGTTAAGCTTTGTTTCGCCAGAAACAGAAGCTGCAGGGCAGGAGCCCCTGGAGCCTGCTGTCAGGCAGGAGCAGAAAGAACTTGGAGTGGAGCAGTCCCCATGGGCTGAGACCTGGAACGGGAATGGAGAGCTGCCTGCCTGTGAATCCATGTGAGAGTCAGGAATGGACAGCCCACAGGAGAGCCATGGGACTTGGAAGTCAACCTCAAGTCAAGATGAAAGAGGACTTTATTTGGATGCTTGGTATTGATTAAGGAGATTGTTCTCACTGTGATCTAGGGGTGGGATGGTGTGGTATTTTCTGCTACCCCTTAAGGATGTGTCCTAGGGAAGACCTTAGCCCAGGACCCCCTGCTGTGTAAACAAGTATTTTGGGGGATGCAATGATATATACTATGTGCCATATGACATACTGAGTGTTATTTTACATATATATATATATATATATATATATATACACACACACACATAATCCTGATCACCTTTCAGTCTACCAATGCCCTTCCAAAATGGAGGACCCAGAACTTACCACAATGGTCCAGATGTGGCCTGAACTGGTATGTGAAGCTGCATTTTAAAGGGGTACCTTATATGCCTTTTTTACTGCAATTTTCAAATACAGTTCTGCCCACAGACAAATTTCCATAGTAAAGAATGAGCCTAGGAGCAGCTTGGTGGCCCAGTGAGTAGAGCACCGGCCTGGAGTCATGAGGACCTGAGTTCAAATCTGGCCTCAGACACCTGACACATGTACTAGCCGTGTGACCTTGGGCAAGTCACTTAACCCCAATTGCCCTGCCCCCCCCCCCAAAAAAAGAATGAGCCTTCAGTCCTCCCTAGAAGTATCTGGTGCCTGTTCTGTTCAGTTATCTCATTGGTTCTTGTTCAAATACTATAAATCCACTTTTTAAAAAGCCAGGAATCCAAGGACCCTTGATAAGGTCGTTTATTAACAAAGAGAGAAGGACAATGGAAACGACTATTACTAGTAATCACCACTCTTTGCTTTCTTTTTGAGGTCTGTGATCATTCCCAGGGTCTACCTCAGCCCAAGGGGTCCCTGGGATGCCTTAACCAGGGGTGGGGAACCAGTGGCTGCAGATTTGTTCGGTGAAGTTTGGATTCAGTCAAAGGGCTGCACTTGAGTACTTAAAGGGTCACATGTGGCCTGGAGGCCACAGGTTTGGCATCCCTGCAGCTTAACCCAACTTTTGTTAATCACTGACACTAACAAGTATGGTACCCTAGATACCGGTCTCAAAAAACAGCTACTAACAGCCAACCACCTCGTCAATCACCTTCTCCTCTTCTCTCAAAGTTCTCCTGACACTGCTCTCTCTTCATTTTCCTCCTACCTGTATGATCTCCCCTTCCCAGTATCCTCTGCTGGATCTTCATCCAAATCACACCAATACTGGCGGGTGTCCCTCAGGGGTCTGTCCTGGGCCACCTCTTCTCTATACTACTGCACTTGGTGATTTTATCAGCAACCATATTCAACAATCAACCTCTAAGCCGATGATCCTCACCTCTATTTGTCTAGCCCTAACCTTTCTCTTGAACTCCAACCTCACCTTTCCAGCTGCCTTTTGGTCATCTAAGTAGATGTCTTGTAGACATCCTTAACTTGAGGCCTATCTACAGCAGGTGCCTCTACATCTTCTCCTTAACTCTCCACACTGGGCTTCTGACCTCATCTTTGGGCCCAAAAGACACCAGTGGCCTCATCTTCCTTGACCTCTGCAGCCTCTGATCACCCTCTTCTCCTATACAATTTCACTTGAGGATCTCATAGGCTCTCATGGTTTTAATTATCATCTCCCCACTGATGATTCTCAGATTTACTTGCCTCTCTATTGACAGAGCTCCAATCTTAAAGCTCTGTCTACTGGACATCTCGAACTGAATGTCCCAGAGACACCTTAAACTCACTATGTCCAAAACTGAACTCAGTTATGTTTCCCCCAAGCCCTCCCCTCTCTAAATTCCCTGTCACTGTTGTGGGCATGACCACCCTCCCAGTCACCCAGCCTCAATTCCTCTCTTGAACTGACGCCACACCTCCAATCAGCTAAGTCTTGTCTCTACCTGCACATCTCTCCTCTCACCTCCTCACATAGCCCCCACCCCTAGCACAGGCCCTCTTCACCTCACACCTGCACTGGGCAGCAGGGAGCCAAGAGGACTGCCTGCTTCCACTCTCCTCCCATTCAAGTCCAACTCAGCCACCAAAGTAAGGCTCAGTTCTGACCATGTCATCTCCCTATTTAGTAAACTCCAGAGCTCCCTATTACCACCAGGATCACACCTACCTTACCTTTTAATCTTCTCACACCTCGCTCCCTACTCCATATACCCTGCAATCTAGCCACACTGGCTTCCTTGTGAAATGCTCCCCCTCACCTGGCTCCTGGCTTCTTCCCAAGACTCAGTTCACATTCCACCTTCTGCAGCCATCCTATATGATCCATCCCTGAAGGAGAATCCCTCTACCTAGCAAGGAGCCATCCAAACTTTGCTTGGAGACCTCCAGAGAAGGAAAACTGTACCTGGAAAGATGGTCCTTCCCACTGCTGGACAACTCTAATGGGCACTGGACTAAACTCAGCTTCCCTGCAACTATCCCCAGTTCTGCCCTCCAGGACCAAAAAGGAGCCCAATCCCTCCACCATGACAGCATCTCATGTACTTGCAGACAAAGGTCATAGCCTGTCCTCACTCCCCAAGGCTTCTCTTCCCCAGTTCCTTCAAATCTCAAACAATAAAAGTGGAAATCAACTATTACATTTCAAATGTCCAGTGGAAGGAAAGTTAGAAAGACAGTCAAAAAGATTCCCCTGCTGTCTCTCTGGGCATGGCCGCTCCATGGGGCCTCAGTTTCCTCACCCATGAAATAAGGGAAGTGCGGTCCCTTCCAATGCCAATGTTCTAGAAGCCTCAAATCCCTCCTTGTTCCAATGTTCTGTGTTCCTCAATTCCCTCCCCAATCTAACATTGCAGGAGCCCAATCACTCAATGGTTCTGCTGTTTTGAATTCTGATACAAGATTTGTTAAGGGAGGAGACAAGTGGCTACTGGCTAAGAGGTGTGGGCTTTATATCTCGACCCAATTCAACAAACACTGATTCATCATCTACTGTGAGTAGGGAGTGTCCTGTGCTAAGGAGACCAAGTGTAAATCCGCCACAGGTCCCCGGGCCCTCAGGAGCTCAATACAGCAGGTAAGATATGACACATCCATCCAACCACAGAGAACTCCCAGAGCCTTTGCAGGCCCTTCCTTATCTCGCCTTCCATTTGCTTAGCCAAGGGCCAGCTGGACAATATTTACAATGGTGACCTCTTCAAAAGAAAAGTCAAGTTACTTGAGCACTGATTTTTACAGAATAATCAACTGGTAATTTGCCAGTCAGCCTGAATCATAGTCCACATCAGTGCCTAAGAAAGCTGGAGGTTGGACCAGGAAGTAGCTAACTGGCTCCCCTGGAACACCCGCCTTGATGGAATGTGGCCCCTGCCCTAAGGTTCCCAAACAATTTCAGATGTTACTCTTTCTAAACTATTAAATAATAGACATGTGACCCAGTCTTAGACAACTACAAGGATAGTCAGGGCATCCATGCACCTGGACCATTTGGAAACTGCAGCCCCACTGTCCTTAGGACTCTCTGGGCCTGGACTCCATGAGCCAGGAAGAACTCAAATTTCTAACATTAAGGATTCATCTCTTTCTGAGAAGTGCCCTTCACTGCAGTCTTGGAGCCCTGGGCAGCAGCCTCTCTGGAATCTGGGTTCTCTCTAAATGACGGAACCAGGCTGTCATGAAAAGTCTAGGGCAGTCTAATAGAACCAAAACTAGGCCAGAAATCACGAAAACAGCATTGTGACACCCCCCACCCCAACTCTGCCCCAAATAACTGTGGCATCTGAGCAACTGCAGTCCCCTCTCTTGAATCTAAGCTTCCTTCCTCCTTTGGAAGAGGAGATGGCTGGCCCAAGTGGCCCCCAAGCATCCTTTGAGTGAGGCACAGGTAGAAGTGTGATCTTGGTCAGTTGATAAAGACTTCTTAAACACCTACTAGGTGCAAGACACTGTGCTAAGGACTGGATTGCTTGCTAGCTATGTGACTCTAAGCCAGTCACCTCTCCTTGCCTATACAACAGGAACAATCATCCTGTTATTTCAAGGTCAGAGAATAGAAAACCGACCACCCCACAGAAACTGCTCTGGGCGTACTCAGTGACTGGCATCCTGGCCAAAGCACCCGCCTTGACTTTGCAGTTGCTGGATCACTTACTGTCAACGTAAGAACGAAGAGCCAAGTCCTGGCTGTGTTTATATGGCCCATTCAGTCAGTGTGGAGCCACTCAGGGGCTAATGACATTTCCCCCATAAATACTCAAGGCTGCCTGGCACGTGGACAACCAGAACCACTCCCCCCCCCCACTGAGCTGTCATGTAGAGTCAAATGAAGCTCAAGAACGGGGCCTCCCACCTCCAACATTCTGGTCTCACCATCAACCCTTCAGTTACCGAGGACCTGCCCACAAAGAGCTTTTATATCAAAATGGATTGTCTTATAAGCTCAAACGTCTTCATGTTATGAAATGCTGTGGACTTCATCAACTCCCCAAAAGGGTCTCAGGTAGAACTGCTGGTGGAATGTAAAGGCGGGGGAGGATTAGGGGTCAGTGGACCCAGGCTTGAATCCCATCCCTGCCACTTGGTACTTGAGGTGACCTTGGCTGACGATCCTGGAACAATGAAGGGAAGCTTCTAGTGCTTTCATCTTCACTGACAGACTGGTAAACAGGCCTCACACGAGGCCTACACAGGCACACCTGCCTGAGCCAGCTCACAGGTGTGTGACGTCTGGGGGATAAAGGAAGCTGGATGAGGGCAGTGAGTCCCACTGACCATCCAATCTGTCTGGCAAATGGGTGGACCAAGTTACAGAAGGACTTTGCATCACTTGCTGATGAAACATGGCTCATGAAGAGGTCACGTAAAGGTTTGCCTGGACTTGGGAGTGGGCCCCCTACAAGAAAGGGCAGAATCCCTGGAGACAGGGCCATCCCCTACCCCCAGAAGGGCAGCAACCTGACAGAATCCCTCTCTCTGGGCCTCAGCCCAAGCACACCTCTAACCACTGGGCTCCCCAAACAGCTGGGTTTGAACTATTTAGTATGTGTCTGTATTAATGCTCTGTATGTTTCCTTGTTGTCTCTCCCATTAAATAATAAGTCCTTGAGAGTAAGAATCATTTCTCACTTTCTAACTGTATCCCCTGAACCCAGGGCCCACAGCAGTTACAGATGTTTGTTGACTGACTGACTGACATATCTACTGTCTCTGCCCAGAGCTAGTCTGAGAACGGTGGAAGTTTAGTAGTTTAACAGATCTTACAGACCTCCTGTGGCAACCCTCTCATTTGAAAGATGAGAAAATTAAGGCCCAGAGAAAAGACTCAACCAAGGTCACCACAAGTAGTTATGATTTACTGAGTCCAAGCCTTTTATCATGTCTACCAAATCTGGCCTCGCCCCAGCCCAATCTATCGTCCACGCAGCTAACAAATTCCTGACTCCCCTGCTTGGGAAGCTGAGTGGCTCCCGACTGCTTTTACAATACAACCTTCCCTAACATTCTGTGCCTCTCCAACCTCTCTGCAGACTCATTTCACATTACCCCAGGCACGCATTCTATATTCAGCCAAAGTGGCCTCTCTTCAACTCCCCCAACACAGCCTTATCTCCCACCTCCATGCCTTTGTACAGGCTAGGCTACATGCCTGCAATGTCCTCCTTCCTCACCCTGTACGTTGAGAATCCCCAGCTTACCTCTGCCAATTGGAGGCCTTTCCTGACTCCCTGCCCCTCTCACCCGCCCCCAGAAATGGCTCACTATTCCTCCTTCCACCCAGCAGAATGAAAGGTTCCTGCTGGCAGGAAATGGCCAAGCCTCAGAGACAGGTCTGAGCCCTCCACCACACCATGCCAGGGCCAGGCTACTGCTCTTCTCACATCCCAGAGGCAGGAAGCTCCCTTTCCATGTGGCCAGCTAACAAAGCCTTCTGCCTATCTGGAGAGCTGCTCTGCCCTCCACACAACCCTTCCCCACGGCTGTCCGTTGTGATAAGATTCATATAAAGGCGAGGTTCAGCACCAAATACTATTTCCCCTGGCAGCCAGGTTCTGGGCATAGATGAGTGCCAGCACCCACCAAAGAAAGAGAGTCAATCTGCAGCCTGGAGGAAGAGCAGGCAAAGCTGTGATGGGGGATGAGTTAAGCAAGGCATGGTACCTGAACATAATGGAACATGGCCAAGCTACAAGAAAAGAGGATCTGGGTGAAGAGAAGCATGGGAAGATTTCTATCAACTAATGCAAAGTGAAATAAGCAGAACCAAGAAAAAAAGCAAACTCCAATGATGTAGCTGTAAAGAAGAGGAACTGTGAAAACACCCCCCCCTCTCCCTGCGGGGGGGGGGGGGGGGGGTGTTGCTCTACAGACTATCTAGACTGGCTGAGGTATCAGTTACTTTTGTGAACCTGGATCTCTGGGAGTGGTAGAAGAAAGAGTAATGTAGGTGGTAGAAAAACAATGGATATCAATAAAAATTCTAAAAATAAATTTTAAACGATTAAAAAGATTTTTTTTCAAGTAAATGACTAAAGAGGCAGATGAGGCCTGTGATCCCTTCCTGGTTCGGTCCTGTCAAATTGCTGGGTCATCTCCAGTCATCCTGATCTATGTCCGGCCACCGGACCCAGATGGCTCTGGACGAGAGGGTGAGGCTGGT
Organism: Trichosurus vulpecula; assembly: GCF_011100635.1. NCBI lineage: Eukaryota > Metazoa > Chordata > Mammalia > Diprotodontia > Phalangeridae > Trichosurus > Trichosurus vulpecula. The sequence goes on from NC_050573.1 coordinate 12,689,078, forward strand.
GACTTTGCACAGCTCTGCCTCACTTAATCCAATTCACTTGCAAGTCATGGCATCGTCTACCTGAAGACGTGGTCCTCTTGGAGAACCCGAAGGACAAATCACGCACAACCTGTCAGATCAGAAATGTCTGACACACCAATTTCTGATCACCTCCATAGAGTCACTTGGACAGCTTTTACCAACAGCAAACTAGGACCTAAGTTTTGCTGCTATACTAAAGGAAACCAGGAAGAATGATTAGAAAATTAAGGCCATGTTTGCCCATCTCTGTCAAAGGATCACTTTAGATAAAAGACAAAGGCAAAGATTAGGCTCTTCAGGTCCTGGTAGCTGTGATATCTGACTCAGTGTGGATTCTGTTTAAAACACTAGTGTATGAGAGTGTATGAGAGTGTGAGTATGTATGAGAGACCATGAAAGTATTCCAAATAGTACAAGAATATTTGACTAGAATGCAGTCTTACAATTCTTACCAGGGACCTTGAAGCAGGATCAATGTGAAGTTAAAGTGTGTATTTACCTAACAACTGACCAGCTATCATAAAAGTATGAAGACTGTCCTACTGTGCAGATACGAGCAGTGGCTTCATTTTTGATATACAAACTTAGAGTTCCCAGGTCTAAATCTAAGGGTTTTAGGCAGCTGGGGTGTGACTAATTAAGTAGATCCAATGTGAAGCCTACCACCAAGGCTGGAGTCAGGAAGACGGGGGTTCAAATCTTACCTCAGATACTTACTAGCTTAGTGACTCTGGGCAAGTCATTTAACCTTTGTCTTAGTTTCCTCATCTGTAAAAACATGGATGATAATAGCACCTTCTTCCCCAAGCTCTTGTAAGAATCAAACGAGATCAGATGGTAAAGTGTTCAGCAAATCTTAAAGAGCTATCTAAATGCTAGTTATAATGGTTATAAATCACCAAACAGGGAAAAGTCAGTTCTGGGTAGTGTAAATGTAGGTAGTTTCCCCAAGGGAGGAGGAAGGGCTTATATAATGGAGGGAAAAGCAGGAAGAAGAAGAAAGCTAGTACTCAGCTGACTGGAGGTGAAAAAGCCCCCAGAGCCTGACAAAACCAGGGCTCGATGGTCCCACCACTGACCGGCAGGCCACTTACTGGTGAGAGCATAGTACTTTCTCACCAGTTTTCAACTCAGGAGAGGGGAAAAAAAGGGAGAGCCAGCTCGGATCTCCAAAGATACATGACAAAGCTATGATTATAGCCCTCCTTCAATACTGGCCAGGAGGAAGTAGGGCTCACTCGTAGCTTTTCATCTAAAATGTTTCAGACACATGGCTCCAGACCTTCAGGAGTCAAGGATCAAGGCTTCAGCTGGCTTGCAAAGTCCTCACTGGTGCCTCCTGTGGCTCAACATTCCCAAATGGCCTGCTGGCCTTCTGTCCTCATTCTCCCCCGTACGCACCATTTGCTTCATCTGCAGTTCACGTGATCTGTCTCCAGCTGCTGGGCCAAAAGCCTTATGGCCCCAGCTGAGCCCATGAGGGTCTCCTTCACTGGCTCCTTCCTCCTGAAGTGACTGCCCATTTCTTGGTTTTAAGACCTCAAGAGATTCCAACTCCTCCAGCCTTCAAAAGCTCGTGTGCAACCTATGACCAATGTTTGAGACACAGCCTGATACACTGCCTCCAATAAATTCTGACTGGGTTTTGTAATCATACAAATCTATGCCCATTTCTCAATTCTAATTTAAAATGAGCCACCTTGGACAATGGGACCCACAAGGAAATTAGCTCTCCATTAACACTCTCCATCTTGGATAATTACCCTTAACTTGATTAGAGGCCTGCTCCCTCCAGCTCCTTAAATGTTTAAAATCCTCCATAACTGCCCAGTTTTATCAGAATACAATAGCCACAAATTTCCCAGAGTACTTTTCAGAAGGGCACCCTCTACTTTAGCCTTAGAACTGGGAGGTATGGGGGAGGGAGGAGAATAGGATAAGCTATTTGACCTTATCTAAGGTCCCACAATAACTGTGAGTCAAAACTTGAACCCAGGCCTCCAGACTCCCAAATCCAAGGTTTTGGCCTCTTCTAATTCCTAGTCAGAGGATTAACTGCACACCTGCCCACTCCCATCCCCACCCCCTCATCCAGGATCAGAAAAAGCATACACAACCACAGATTTAGAACAGCAAAGGCCCTCAAAGGTCATCTAATCAAACACTTTACAGATGAGGAAGCTGAGGCAAAGTGGCTTTCCCAAGGTCACACAGGATGGGAACCCAAGGCCTCTTGACCTTCCATCTGGCACTCTTCTCACAGAATTGAACCACTCTTGTCTTCTGTGAGTAGAAAATAAGCCTAGACCTAAGTTAAGGCCAGAGAGAAAGCTCAGGATTGTGCTTTCACTAGACCCAAGGGAGGAAGAAAGTCTGTTTCACTGCATGATCTGGACACCAATGTCTCAAATGTAACCATTTTAACTAAACATCCCTCAGGACCTACCTCATCTCTCTGGTTGGTAACAAGTCCTACCGAGAAACAAATCAAAACTTGGAAACAAACAAGAAATTGAGGATGTCTTCCACGTCAGATGTTTCCCCCACTGTGTGTATCTGTCGTTCACTTTGGTCAGGCTCTTTGTGACCCATTTGGGCTCTTCTTGGCAAAGATACTGGCGTGGGCTTTGTCATTTCCTTCTCCAGCTCATTTTACAGAGAAGGAAACTGAAGCAAACACAGTGAAGTGACTTGCCCAGGGTCACACAATACTGTCTAAGGCTGGATTTGAACTCAAGTCTTCCTAACTCCAGGCCCGGCCCTCTCTCCACTGGGCCACCAGGCTGCCCTTACTGTATGTAGCTTTATAAATAAGGGGCTATGTTGTCTACTGCCCCCCAAGTTCTTTCCAATAAACAACCCCCCAATAATTTGACCAGGAAAAAACTGAAATAACTTAAAATTCAGAAAATGGAAAAATAAGGCATCATATTAAAGTAATGCAAAGAACAGAATCACCCTGGGAAAAGCTACATTTGAACAACTTAGAATGACTTGTCCAAAAAAAAAAATCAATCATCTCGGAGGAAAACTATTCCCAGGACAATGACAGGCCCATTAGTCTGCAAGAAGCTAAATTAAAGCCTCCTCACAAAACTGCTGTGAGTAACAGGACAGACCTGCGGGGTCCTGTCCTCCATCTTCTAGTGAGGACTTGGGGTTCTTTCCGCCTCCCAAACAGCACACTCAATGTTCTAGAGCCTTCACATCAGGCAGTCCCAAAATGTGTCACGGGCCCTGGGAAATAAAAACAGTCTCCATTGAGGCGTCTGTTTAAGGCTTTGGAGCCAGCGTGGCCCTGGGTTCAGATCCTGCCTCTGTGTGACCTCAGACAGGTCCCTCAACCTGTTGAGGCCTCAGGTTGGTCACCTGTAAACTAAGGGTTCCGGTGGTCTTTCAGGCCCCTTCAGTCTCTACTTGGGTGATCCTTCCTTCATCTTCCTGCCCTCTTAGAATCACAAAATGTTAGAGGTAAAAGTGTTTAGTATTCTAGCCCTGCCCCCTCCATTCCACCCTCCTCCTAACTTCAATCCACTGGAGAGCTATAGACTCTAGGGCTTTGGGAAAGCTAGGGACCTGCCCAAGGTCACCTTAGCCACCAGCAAAGCCAGACTTGAACTCCCAACCCAGTCCCTTCCTCAGAGCTGCTTTCCACAGCTTGCCCCTCCTTCTGACCACTGTGCATTTTCTTCAGATCTTGTGGGGACCAAGGATTCTGATAGGAAAGGTGGAAGAGTCCCTGAATCTGGTACCAGAGCATCAGTCCTAGGAAGGTCTCTGTTGTGACATTTTATCATGTGAGGTACCAAGAAAAAAAAAGATGAAATTCACAAAGCACCCCCAAAGCCCTTCATCAAACAAGGCTGCCAGCTCACAGAGCTGGGATAGAGAACTCTAAGTGACAGGGAGAGTCCCTGCGAGGCAGCTTCCCAACAATGACAGCCGTCCAACAGTAGAGAGAGCTGTGTCACCTCAGACCAGCACCTACTACTACGCACATGGGGGGCCCCACAGCCATAGACAGAAACTGAACCGAGGCCTGCCCTCTGGTGCAGAGGAACACGGTGGAAAGCAACACTATGCTGATGATTAAATACAGGACAATTTGGGAAGGAAAAAGTCCTGAAGAGCGAGGGGGACCAGAAGGGCTTCTCAGAAGAGCTAAGTCTCAAAAGAAGATGGAGGCTCGGAGAGGCAGAAATGAGAAGGCCAGGCATGAGGGGTGCAGGGGAAGGGGGTCAGTGTGGGGAAGCAGGAGGGAAAGTCCAGTTCTCTCAGAACTAATCCAGCAAGAAGGCCAGACTGAAAAATGATCAAGAAACCAAGGGCAGAGGCCCACGGCAGAAGATGGGATGTGGAATTTGGGGAGCAGCCAGGGATGTGGATGCCGAGGATAAGACTAGAAAGGCAGGCGGGAGTCAGATGGGGAGGCCTGCACTGGCTCCCAGAAGCACGAGGGCGTGTCACTGTCAGCCACAATTCCTGACCCACAGGAGCAGGAAGCCAAGAAGGCCAGAACCAATGCTGTGAAGGGCTTTGGGGGCTAAAAGGGACAAGGCTGGGGGGTGGGAAGAGTCAAGGGCGATGCCAAGGTCACAAATCTGGGGGCGTGGGAAGATGGACAGCAGAAGAGTCTGGGGGAAAGATGGTGATTTAGGGCAGATGCACCCCGCAGGCCCCTGTAGATGGTGCCTGGGCAGATGTCGAATATCAAGGAGACCCTCATCTCTGCCTTTCAGAGTCCATCAGGTTATGAGGGCAGGGCACATCTTTCACCTCTTTTTGTAGTCCCAGAGCTGTGCCTGGGCACACAGTAGGTGCTTCATAAGTGCTTAATGACTGAGTCTCTTCCCTCTAAGGCACCAGGGAGAAGAATCAGAGAAAAGGTGCCTGTGTCCCAGACAGTGGGAAGACCCCAGGGCGGCGTGTGCTGAACCCCAGCATCTCCAAAGGCCCTTTCTCAGCCTCCTCTCTGATTCTAGAGTCTCACCAGCTTGTAGACCCGGCACAAGGACCAGCACCTGACTAGTGGCAGGAACCTGGAAAAGATTTCAGATTCTGAGTCTCTGCAACAGAAGGACTCAGGACTCATCTGGGCAAAGGGGGGTCCCTACCACGGGACCGTAGGCACGAGTCCCAGTAAACGGAACATCTGCTTTCTTCCCATGAGCCCAGGTGCGGTCTGAACTGTGGGGCTAGCAGTGGCCTCGGGGATCGCCCCCACTTCGCAGACTGAGGTCTGGGCCAAGGTCACCCGGTGGTCACCCGGGCTCCCAGGGCAGTGCTGCAGCCCCCGCACCCGCCGGGATGCGCGGGCAGTGGATACAGGGCGTGGCCGGCTGGAGCCTCTCGCCACAAACACCAGTAAGTGACACATCACATTTCCACCAGGATGGGATCACCCAGAGTCTGGGTGGCCCCCGCCCCCTTCCCAGGCTCCCACCTCGGCCCCTCCCCAGACACCCCCTCCTCCTGGGCCAAGCGGAAGGATGAACAGCGGCACTCCCAGGGGCCGGGGTCTGCGGGGACCAAGTCCTGCCAATGGGAGAGGTGGAAAACAGCCCCTCCCCCAGGGCCTCCAGGAGCGTCCAGGTCGGGGGGGGGGGGGGCCCGGCAGTGGTCAGCGAGGGGTTGGGGGTGCCGGGGATACGGAGGGGGATGGGCGTGAGGGACGGGCAGGGGCTGGTGGGGCAGCTGAGGGACATCAGGAGGGGGGGGGGCGAGGTCTGGCAGAGGGGGAGGAGCTCAGGGGGCCCGAGGAGTAGCCTGCGGGCGAGACTTGGGGGGGACCGCGGGCATAGAGGGGGTCTCGGGGGACAGGAAATGCCTGAGGGTGGGTCTAAGGAGAACAGGGGTGGGCGGGAGCTGAGCTGCGCTGGAGGGGGATGGGCTGCAGGGGGGAGGGGGCAGGAAATAAACCCCCGGCCTCTAAGGGGGACAGAAGGGGGTGATGACAGAGGAGAAGGGGCCTCGAGGGAGCCGGAGATCGCCGGGAGTAGGGGGCGCCCTGGCGGAGCCCGAGCCCTGGCTCTCTCCCCCTCCCTCGCTCTGGGGCAGGGCAGGGCGCGCCCCAGCGCTCGCCTCCCGCCCCCCCCGCCCGCGCGTCCCCGCCGCCCCGCGCACGCGCACTCACCGCCTTCATGGCGGAGGCCATGTCGTCGTAGCGCTCCGCCTGCTCGGCCAGCCGCGCGCGCTGCAGCAGCTGCTCCCGGTCACCCATGCCGCCGCTCCCGCCGCCTGCTCCGGCCGCTCCCGCCGCCGCTCCTGCCGCCGCCGCGGCTCCTCGTCAGGCCCGGGCCGGGCTGGGCTGGGGCTCGCTCGGCCACGTGCGCCCGCGCCTCGGGCGGCTGCGGCTCCCGCTCCGGCTCGGCTCGGGCGGCTCCCGGGCTGGGGCTGCGGCCCGACGGGGAGAGAGCGAGCGAAGAGGAAGCGAGGGAGCGGGAGGACGAGGAGAGGGAGGCTCGCGCCGCCGCCGCCGCTGCTGCTCTGACGGGCTCGCGCTGCTGCCGCCGCCGAAGCCCAGGCTGAGGCTGCCGCTGCCGGGCGGGAGGGGCGGGGGAGGAGGAGAAGGAGGCGGCTCCTGGTGGGGAGGGCCACGGGCGGGAGGCGGTGAGAGCGCCCCGTGCGCCTGCGCACCGCGCACCGCCCAGCCGGCCGGCGCCGAGCCACGCCCCCGGGGAGAGGGGGAGGGCGGGCGGGCCCGCCCAGAAGGGCTATTTCTAGGTGACGTCACCCGCTATAAATAGCGCCTCCGAGCTCTCGCTTTCCCCGCCGGGCCTGAGCCGAGCCCGACGCATGCGCCCTGTCAGTGCTGCAGTTTGGTGCTGCAAAGGTGGAGGTGGGAGCCGGGAGGGGCGGGGACTGCGGAGCGGGAGGGCTCGGCGCGAACCCGGGAGCCGCCCGGCTTTGGGTAACCTTGGCCCGAGCCCTGCCCCCGCTGTAGACCTCAGTTTCCTCCACGGGCAGAAAGTGGGGGGTAGGCTAGAGCGGAGGCTGCTCCCCCAGGGTCCGTGGCGTTGTGGCTTTTATATATGTACATGAATGGGCTTCCACCGACTTTGAGGAGGGGCCATCAGCTTCACCAGGCTGCCCGAGGGGTCCAGGACACAACCAAGGGGCAGAGCCTGCTCTAGAGGCTCTCCGAGACCCCCCCCCCAACCCTGACATCCCCTGTTCTCTGGCCCCTCCCAGCTCTGACATCCCCTGTTCTAAGGCCCTCCCAGCTCTGACACCCTCTCAGCCCTGACATCCCCTGTTCTAAGGCCCCCCCAGCCCTGACATCCCCTGTTCCCAGTCCCCTCCCAGCCCTGACATCCCTTGTTCTGAGGTCTCTCCAGTCCTGACATCCCCTGTTCTAAGGCCCCTCCCAGCTCTGACATCCCCTGTTCTAAGGCCCCTCCCAGCTCTGACACCCTCCCAGCCCTGACATCCCCTGTTCTAAGGCCCCCCCAGCCCTGACATCCCCTGTTCCCAGTCCCCTCCCAGCTCTGACATCCCCTGTTCTCTAGCCTCTCCCAGCTCTGACATCCCCTGTTCTAAGGCCCCCCCAGCCCTGACATCCCCTGTTCTAAGGCCCCCCCAGCCCGGACATCCTCTGTTCTCAGTCCCCCACTCCCACCAGCCCTGACATCCCCTGTTCTCAGGCCCCTCCCAGCCCTGACATTCTGGACTAGTGACCAACAGGACAAGGTTCCAGAGTACCTGGAGGGGAGTAATAGGGAGTGGACACGGGGGCAGGTGATGAAGGACTTTGAATATCGAACAGAGGATTTGATTAGATTTTATTCTGGAGGCCTTAGGGGAGCCACTGAAGTTTATTGAGCAGGGGAGTGATGTGATCAGACATCACTTTAGTGGCTGAAAGGAGGCTGGACTGGAGAGGGGGAGAGACTTGGGGGAGGCAGCCTGGCAGCTAGGGCCATAGCCCAGGTGGGAGGCGATGGCGGCCTGCACCTGGATGGGGGCAGGGGCAGAGAAGAGAAGGGGGCAGACCCCAGAGATGCTGACCGCCATCAAAAGTACTTCCTCATGCACACCAACACCTCCAGCAGTGTTCTCCCCATCACAATTGCCGTGGGAGACAGTATGGTGCATTGGAAGAAGCTGGGGATTTGGACCTAGAAGACTTCAGATTCAAATCCCAGCTCTGCCACTTGTGTGTCTTCATGAAGGTCTCTCTGTGACCTCCATGAGACTCAGTTTCCTCACCTGTACAGTGAAGACATCCAGCCCCACTGCCTCTGTGGCCCCTTCCAGCTCTGATCCCCTGCTCCAGGGTGAGCAGAGGGAAGCTGCCCACATTGACTCTCCCAGGAAAGCTGGGCTGGAATAGTAATTATGGTGTGGCTCTGGTGGGAAGGGAACAGCCTGATTCTCTAACCTCAATTCTGTTTCCTTTTCTAGGCCTCACATAGGACAGGGAAGCAGAGCTAAGGTGGGTGGTACAGGCTCCCCAGCAGCCCTCCTCTTGGGCCTGATTCCCATCCTGAGCTGTCCTCAAAGAGTCTCATTTCCCCAGGACTGTGTACAGAACTGATCTTAGAGCCAACCCTCCCCACCCCCCCCCCCCCCCGCCCTTTCTTGCTCTGGCCCACTTTGTCCCTTTGAGCAAGCCCCCTCTCCTCTCAGGGCTTCAATTTCTCCCTGGGATCCAACCAAAGTCTAGTCATCAATCTTTATTAATTTATTGACCAGCCAGAACAAGCATTTATTAAGTGCCTTCTGCACTAGGCTGGAAGACAGAGACAAAAATGAAACTCTCTGCCTCCAAAGAAGAGATTACATTCTGTTGGGAGAATTAGGAGGGGACATTCTGTACCCAAAAAATAAATACCAGAAGCTGGAAGGAGGGGGTGGGGCAAAAGCAGCTGGGGTAGGAGGGGTGGTGATACGTGTAGAAGATGGAGCTTGAGCTGAGTCTTCCAGTCATGGATGAAAAGGAACCCAGAAACCATCCAGTCCAATGTCCCCATTGTACAGATGGGTAAACTGAGGCACCGAGCCATTAAGTCACATTGCTCCTTCTCATTCTGTTAGGCATCTTTCCTCTTAGAGGAATGGAAAAGAATTCTAAGAAGTGGAGGTGGAGAAAGCAAAGACGGACTGGACAGGTAAGTGAAAGCTAGGATGTGACAAAGAGAGGAGCTGACATTTGCTCCTAGAGGTGACAGGGCACCACTGGAGATTATCATTGTCATGGTCAGACCTGGGATTTCGGAAAAATCGCCTCAGCAGCCATAGAAAGGGTGCACTGAAGAAGAGAAACTTGACCCTGGAGTGGGAGGCCCAGCTCTCCCACTAGTCTCCTCCCCTCCCTGGGCCTCAGTTTCCCTGTGCCTTGGTTTCCGAATCCTACCTTACCCGTTTTGGAGGCTTCCTTTACAAAATGGAGAGATTTTGGTTTGACTGTTTATAAACCCGACATGGCATTGGTTTGGGAGGCAGAAAACCTGAAGTTAAGTCCTGAGTCACTTCCTAACTGGAGGAGGTAAGAGCCCTGAGGGCAGGGCTGTTTTTTTTTTCTTTTGAATCTCCTCCCCATCCTTATCTTCCCTCACCCCAAACAGGGCCTCGCCCAGAGCCAAGGCTTGATGCATCTTTGTTGAGCTGGGTGGCAGGACCTTGGGCAAACTTTGCCATTGCCTCCTCAGTGAAGGGGAGGCCGGATACCACAGTACTCATGGCCCAAATGTCACAGGACTGCCAGGAGTAGAAGGCTGGCCAGCCATGAGGAAGAAAGCTATTCTTAAGGCACTGATGTCATAAGCCTTGGCAGCTGGGAGCCATGGCCTTTCACCAGGGCCGGCTGGCAGGTGGGTGGGAAAGCCAGCTCAGCTGCTCCCTGACACCTCAGCCCCGCTCAAACTCTTCCCATCTCCTCTTAGCCTCTCCCCTTCTCAGCCATTCTCTCATCTTCATCCCTGCAGGCTGTCCTCCTTCAGCTCATCCCCAAGACTGGCGTCTGAAGGTCTGCTTTGGGCATCAGGGCCCTGGCTCCTAATCCCAGCTCTATCCCTGACCAGCTGTGAGATCTTGAGCAAGTGTCTTCCTTCTCTGGGCCTCAGTTCCCACCCTAGTGTAATGAGACCCCACCCCCACCCCTGCCAGCCCAGATAGTCAGTGATCTTAGGAGGGCTGCTGCTGTTTGTCCATTGTTCTCAAAGAGAGCCATGAGGTCAAGGAGGTGATGTCATGACATGCAAGTGAATTAGATTTAAGTGAGGCAGGGCTGTGTGGGGTCACCAGCCTCACTTTCTCCTCCGGAGCCATATGGGGCCTGGGACCAGACATGAATCAGTCCCAGGATGCAGTGAGGGACCTTGGCCTTTTCAAGCTGAGGTCTTCAACAGGTCTCAGTTTGACTGAGGCAAAGCCCATTCAGTGATTAAGGCTAGGTAAGAAATGAGGCAGAGAATGGCCTCTTAAAAAAAAATAGATCTGACTAGGGAAGACCCTCAGGGTTTCTGGCCAAAACTGCAGAAACAATCGTTATTTATGCTTCTTCTGAGCTGGTCAGGGCCCCAAAGGTGACCAAGGCCAGCTTGGTATGAAACACACCTTGCAGACTTTAAAGTGCGGCATGAATGTGAGTTTGAGAGGCCTGCCAGAAACAGACCGCCTCCAGCCATCATGGACAGGACTCTGTGATCCTCCCCAGAAATCCCTGCTCAGAGCCACAACTGTCTCTGTGTCTGCTCCAGCCCACCTAGGGAGGTGGCAGCTGGGCGGCCCAAGGGTTAAAGAGCTCTGGACCCAGAATCAGGAAAACCCGAGTTTGAATTCTACCTCAAACACTCTCTAGCTGTATGAACCTGAACCGACCTCAGTTTCCCTCATCTGTAACATGGGGCGATCACTGCATATACCTTGAATCACATAAAATATGAAAAGTGTTCAGCAAAGCTTAAAGAGCCATATAAATGCTAGCTGTTTATTATTATTAGAGAGGCAGGACAGGATGGTAGAAAGAACATTGGTTCTGTAAGTCAGGAGACCTGGGTTCAACTTTGGGGACCAAGAAAAGCTTCCAGTAGAAAGGCGGATGCTCTTCATCATCATCTTACATTCATTTAGCACTTCCAAAGGAACAAGGCTCTCCTTCCATCATCTGTTCCACAGCCATTCCCCTCCATGGGCCTCAGTTTCCCTCTCTGTCAAGTGAAAGGGGGTGGACTAGATGACCTCTGAGATTCTTTCTGATTCTTAAATGTGTGCTCTCCATTACTGTGTTCACTTGTTTTTGGTTTGGGGATTTTCTTCTTTCTCATGGCTTTTCCCTTTTCTAATTCTTTCACAACATGACTAATGTAGAAATATGTTTGACATGATTGCACATGTATAACCTATATCAGGTTGCTTGCTGTCTTGGGGAGGAAAGGAGGGGAAAAAAATTTGGAACTCAAAATCTTATAAAAATGAATGTTGAAAACTATCTCTACTTGTAATTAGAAAAAATAAAATACTATGGGGGGTGGGGAACCACACCATAGGAAATTCTAAACAAATGTAGTGATTGGTTTTGCTGAGAAAATAAAATAAAATACATGTTCTCACTGGTTTTTCCCACTACACTGAGTTAGGTGGGCAGGAATGGGCCATGCTATCCCTATTTTATAACCGGGTAAACTTGAGTCTCAGAGAGGTTAGGTATCTTGCCTCAGATTACACAGCAAAAAAGAAGGGAGATTTGAACTCAGTACCTCCCTTCCTCTGTCCTTGGCTTGTATGACCACCAATTTTGCAAGTTTCCCCCCAACTTAGGAAACAGCCTCGAGAATGAATCAATAAATGAAGACTCTGTTTGCTCCCTCTGAGAGCCTGCCTCCTCACTCCCTGGACTTCTTAATAGAGTGGAAGCCTCAAAGCCTAATTAATGTACTCTTCTGGGTCCTCCTTCCACCCCCCCTTGAACCCAAATGGTATGAAATCACAGCTTACTGAGCAAGGCCGTTGGTTTAGAGCTGGGAAGGACCTCAGAGCCCCTCTGATCCAGCCTTCTCATCTTGTAGACAAGAAAAGCAAGGCCCAGGTCAGTCACCGTGGCTTACCCCAAATTCACAAGTGGCAAAGGGCAGAGGCAGAATTCACACTCAGGGCCTGGGACTTCCAGCTCCGAATTAGAAAGCTCCTCAATCAGGGAGAGGAGAAAATCAGATCCAGAAAGTGAGGGGTCCCTAGTCCTGGGTGCACCTTTTGTCTCCTTCTGAGCCCAGACCCTCAGCTCGTGGCCCTGAGAAGGGGCCCACCCCCCTGGAAGCCTGGCAGCCAAACATGACAAAGAATTCTCGATTATCCTCCCGCCCAGGGCTTCAGGTTGGCATGGTTACCGCTCTGGAGACAGGACATTACATCCACCAATCCCCGATTGACTGAGGTGAATGGAATGGGATTTTTTTCTCCAGGGCCAGGGATCCGGGTCTTAGACATTCTCCCTCCCACTGGCCTCTGATCTTCCTGGAGGGAGGGCCTGGATTGGGGAAATAGGCTTTAAAACTAAGGGACCATTTCTTCCTACTTCATGATTTGGGAAAGGGGCTGGCCCAAGGTCACACAGTCCTGACCCAGGCAATTCTTCTACCCTCGGGCTTCCCAGGGAGATGCCGCTCCTAGTCCCCTCCCCTCCCACGGGCCCCTCCTGGGCCCATGAAGACCAAGGGCTTCCCAGGTCCTGTCCTCTCTGTGCACAGGCTCATTGGGCTCCTCCCCTCTAGAGAGAAGTCCCAGGCCCTGATTTTGCACGGGAGAAAACAGAGGCCCAGAGGGGAGGAGAGACATTTCTTGAGCACCTACTAGGTGCAATGAAGAAGGTCCTCACGCCTCCAGTCCTAAGAGTTTACAGAGGAATAAATGTGTGGCAGGGTGGGGCCTCCCCTCCCCACTCTCAGTCCAGCACTCTGCCTACTCGGGGCTCGTCTCATCCTGGGGCGCTGGGTCCTGTTCAGGGCGAGGTGGGACCCTAGCTGGGAGCCTTCCTTCCCCCTACCCAGGCTCTGCTTTGGAACCTTCTCTGGCTTCACTAGAACAAAATACCCCTATAGGGAAAGTGTATGTACTGAGCCTCCTGCCAGCCCTGCTCCTAATGATTTAATATGCCCTGAGGGACTGTGCTAATTAGGAGCTGGGGAGGCTCTGAGCCTCGGCTCTCTTAGCTAGAAAATCATCCCTAAGGCCTCTCCCAGCCCTGCCATCCCCTGTTCTAAGGCCCTTCCCAGCCCTGACATCCCCTGTTCTAAGGGCCCCCCCAGCCCTGCCATCCCCTGTTCTAAGGCCCCTCCCAGCTCTGACAGTTTGGTTTTTGTCCCATGTTCTTAAGGCTATGCCAGCTCTCATTCCCATGAGGCTTTCGGTTCCTTTGGCTCTCCAGCCACATGCTTCCCCAGGCTCCTGAGGAGGCACTGGCCGCTTGGCATGCTCTCCAGGATGTATCACACTGCACATGGGCCCCAAATTGCTGCCACCTCCCAGATTGCCAGTCACAGGACATTTCCACACATTTTAATGCTAAAAGCTGCTGGTCTTGTGGGAGCTGTTCAGATGCCAGAGCTTGGCAAGAGGCAGAGAGGGAGGGTTGGGGACTGCGGGTGTGGCTGGCCGTCTGGGAGAGCATCCTGGTCCAGGTTACATGAGGAGGATTCTGTCTCCACAAGAGACATTATTATTGCCAGAGACTGGGAGGCAAGTGCTTATCTGTGTCTAGGGGAGGGAGAAAGGAAGCAAGGAAGGGGACTGAGGAATATCCAGACTCACTGGCTTAGCATTCAAGGCTTCACACTGGCAGAGTAGGTGGATAAATAGTGTCAGTGTTCCTGGATGAGGCCTGAGGGTTAAAGGCTGAGGCATGAAGACAGAAAGCCACATCTAGGATGCACCTTAGAAAAAGCAGAACACAGAATGTCTAAACTGGAACACAGAGCTCTAGAGTCTGCAACATGGACTGCCGAAGATAGGAGGGTTCCTCACACAATCAATCCTTCAACATTTATGAAGCACCTACTATGTGCCAGGCCCTGTGCTAAGCCTAGGGATACAAAAAGAGGCAAAAGACAGGCCCTGCCCTCCAGCAGCTTACAATCTAAGGGGGGCGACAACAAAATCCCATCTCCCACCTCCCCGCTTTTGCATTGACCTTCCTCATTCCCTCCCTCCTCACCTCAGACTCCCAGATTCCTGTCCTTCCTTCTACATAGAGCTCCAGCCACCTTTTCTACAAGAGGCCTCTCCCTACCCACCCTATGAGAAGCAGAGGGGCGGATTGGAACGCTCAAGGGCTTTGGGACAGAGAGCAGACAGAATTCTGGCCTTGCAGTTAGAAAGGTGTTAATGCTGTTGTTCAGTCAGTTCAGTCACATCAGACTCTCCCTGGTGCCATTCTGGGGGTTTTTTTGGCAGAGATACTGCCATTTCCGGCTCATTTTACAGATGAGGAAACTGAGGCAAACAGGGTTAAGTGACTTGTCCAGGGTCACACAGCTAGTATCTTAGGCCAGATTTGAATTCAGGGAAAATAAGCCTTCCCGATTCCAGGCCTGGAGCTCCCTCCACTTCACCACCGAGCTGCCCCCTGCTGTTGGATCCTGGACCCTCCCCAGCCTCAGTTTCCTCATCTGTAAAGTGGGATCATAATAGCACCTGTCGTGAGACTCAAGTGGGACACCAAATGTAGGGCGCTCTGCGGGCCTTAAAGGGACGCGGACATGCCAGCCACTGTAATTAGATGATCCGGCTTTACCATTTGGGACAGCCACTTAATGCAGGTGTGACCAAGGCCAAGTCATGGAAGCTGTGCCTCAGGGTCCCTATCAGTGAAATCACTTCTGAGGCCCCTCCCAGCTCTGTAGCTCGGAGCCCGGGAATGACTTTGCATCTTGCATCATCTTCTCCTCCTCAGGACTGTGAGCTCCTTGAGGGGAGGGATCGGGCCCTCCTGGGTCTTCTATATCCATTACAAGCACTGGGTCTGGCCGCAGCAGGGCTTGGTCAATGCCTGTGGGTTGATTGTCAGAGCTGAAAGGACTTTGATCAATCGATCAATTACCATTTATTAAACACCTGCTTTGTCTGAGACATTGTGCGAGCGCTGGGCACAGAAAGGAAGAGAAAAAACAGCCCTGAGCAAAAGGGTCTGACCGTCTATGGAGATGTCAGGGCTGGGAGGGGCCTTAGACCAGGGAATGGCAGGGCTGGGAGGGGCCACAGAACAGGGGATGTCAGGGCTGGGAAGGCTGCCCTGGGCTCAGCCATGAATATTCCCTTTTAGCTCCTGCTGGGAAGATCAGAGTCTTTGAAGGCAGCACATCAGAGCTGAGGGTCCCAGAGGCTGCCCAGCCCAGCCCTCATTTTACAGAGAAGGAAACAGGCTTAGCAAGGAGTGACTCCCCAAGGTCATGAAGCAGGTTAGCAGAAGGACTAGGACCAAACCCGGGTCATACAGTGAAGAAGGCAAAAGGGCTAAAGTGGCTAAAGGGATTGAGGTGGTGCATTGGGTAATCAGGAAGACCCGAGTTCAAATCTAGCCTCAGATACTAGCTGTGTGACTTAACTTCTGTTTGCCTCAGTTTACCCAATTGTAAAATGGAGACCCTAATAGCACCGACCCCCCAGGGTTGCTGTAAGGTTCGAACGTGATAGCATTTGTACAGCACATAGTAGGCACTATACAAGTGCTACCTATCACAGTCGTCGTCCTCATCCTCATTATTCTAAGGTTTCTTTCAGCTTTAAAATTCCATTCCAATTCACTGACTGAAGTGGAAAGGGCTGGCAGGAAGAAGAACCACGATCCAGACAGGCACAGCGTAGAAACCAAAAGCAGTGAGTCTGGCCTCGGTGCCGGGCTGGAGGGAGAGGTGAGCAGGGAGATTAAGGGGATGGGGGGGGGGGGGCCGGAGGTCAGGGGATGGACAGAAGATCCATGGTGCTGAATTGGGATGGAGCGGGCCTGAAGCCAGGCTGGAGAGAGGCACATTTTCTGCTTCAGCCATATACCTCTCCTCTCTGTCCGATGAACAGGCCAGGGTCTTCACCTTCTCCAGACTTTTGTTCATGCTGTACTCTCTCATAGTGGGGTTGCTTGTGGGGTTTTGAGGGGGGAGGTTGGAGGCAATTGGGGTTAAGTGTGCCCAGGGTCACACAGCTAGTAAGTGTCTGAGGTCACATTTGAATTCAGGTCCTTCTGACTCCAGGGCTGGTGCACTGTGCCATCTAATTGCCCCCCAATAAATGCTTGTTGGCCTAATGACTCCCCGTAATGCCCCCTTACCCTCACCCCCATTCCAAAATCTCCACCTTTCTTTGCATTCCCCCACCCCAACTATATGCTTCTCAAGAGTGGGCACCGTTTCATCCTTGTCTTTCTAATCCTGGCTCAGTGCCTGGAACACAAGGGCTTTTTTAGTTAAATCCAATTGGACCCTTCAGTGCTGGGCCCATCTCAAGTCCAGGAAACCTTCCCTGAGACCTTATTCCCTTTCATCAGTCTCCCTGTCTTTGGAAACACGAGCACGCTTAGACCCTGAGACACACAACATTCAACGCTCAGAATTAGAGGTGCATCCACGGGAAGAATCATAGTCGGAGAAGCAGAGACCAGATTCATTAAATCATATTCTTAGAATTATACTATCATAGACTCTCGGAACCCCAGCTTGAATCAGAGAACGGAAGGACTTAGAATCAGAGCCTTGTGGGCTCAGAATCTCACAAACTTGGGCTCGTGGTCTTAGAACGGTAAACTCTTTGAATATTAGAATCACAGAGTGTTCAGCTTTTAGGATCAGCAAATCTTAGAATTGTAGGTGGAGGACTGGGCTGAGAATTCTAGAATCTAAGGCTTTTAGAGTCATCATCTTTTTAATTGATTGATTTTTCCCAGCCCCAAATCCCAGCACAAAAAGCACCGAGGGTACAGACTTACTGGAAACTGTCCAAGAGAGTGAGACAGGCCTGGCACCCATCAGGAAGTCACCCTTTATTCTTACCCGCCAGCCCTTTTAACCAGGGGCCACCCCAGAACTGTGTTTAAGTGGACAGAATTCTGTCCATTTGTCTTTTTTACATATAGTTGCGTATGTAACATACCAGTAGGGCCAGGAATAGTGCCAACATCAGTCTTAAAGTTAGGAAGATTTGAATTCAAATCTGGCCTTGGATACATCTGAGCTATATGACCCTGAGCAAGTACCTTAACCTCTGTCTGCCTCAGTTTACTCAACTGCAAAATGGGGGTCATAATAGCACCTCCCTCCGAGGGTTGTTGTGAGGGATAATATCTGTACAATGCTTAGCATGGTGCCTGGCACACAGTAGGAGCTATATAAATGCTTGTTCCTTCCCCTTAACCTCTGAGAATAAGAGCTTTGGAGTCTTTAAGAGCCTTTAAGAATCCAAGGTGGAGAATCAGAATGTTAGAATCAAAGATTCTGAGAATCAGAGAGCTGTTAAAAACCAGAGACTCTGAGGATCAAAGAATGGCGAAACCACAGATGTTGAGTCTCCAAGAATTTCAGAGCTCAAGGTCATCTAGCTCAAGGAACTTATTTCATCCAAAGGGAAACTGAGAGCCAGAGAAGCCAGCTGGTGGGGGCTGGGCAGGGGAAGCCTCCTGGTTCTGCCGGTCCCTCTCTTAGCTCCCTCTGTAGACACCCCGACCTCTCTGCTTTCCCTTCCATGCCAACAAGAGAGAGCCTCCCAAAGCACAGCAGTCAGGCTGGGCAGAGGGGCCCAGAGGAAGGGCCCCTGGCACAGAGAATCTGATGAGGTCATGGTGAAACAGGGGCCATTCTGTCCTGCCCTCCCCCTCCCCAGCCCCAACACCGAGGACCTCTGGCCAAAGCCAGGAGCTCATCTGCTGGTCTCCAGTGGCCAAGGGGCCCCAACTTCCTGGTGTGTGGTGTAGAAGAGAGAGCCCTGAACTAGGGTCAGAACTCCCAAGTTCTGGTCCATGCCTGCTATTTATCCACTGTGTGACCTTGGGTCAGTCCCATGCCCTTCTCTGGGCCTCAGTGTCCTCCCTGACATAATACAGAAACCTTGTCCGAATCCTCGTGGTTTTCTCTGCAGCCTGAATCTGTGCTCGAGAATAGTAAGACCCAGGGTTTTGCCTCCATCATTTCCACATTTTGCTCAGCTGCCTAGGGAGCCCAGGGAGGAGATCTTTCTCCAGAGCAGCCCAAAAGGCGCAGACCCCTCTCCTCCTCACCTTGTGTGGCACCTTTCTCGCTCAGAATGGGTGGGATCTGGTTTTCTCTTGGCTTGTGTCTCTATCCCCAGGGCTGAGAGCTAGGCCTGATGCATAGTCAGCACTCAATAAATGCTTCTTGCCTTGTTAATAAAAATGTGGCAGCCAGAACTGTGGAAATATCCAAATTCTCACCCTCCTGGGAGATGGCAAATTCTCTGGAATGCTTTGTTATTTCCTGTCTTTCTATCTCCAGACGCCTTTGAATCTCTCTCAGCTACTAGTACTGGGGCCTGGCACATAGTAGGCACCTAATAAATGCTTAGTGATTCACTGACATCCCCTCAGCTCCTAGAATGGGGCCTGGCCCATATTTTCTTCAAGAGCTCCAGTTTCCTTGGTGTGAATATTCCCTCCACCTTGGTCTGAGGCCTTGTCTTCCTGTATGGTTCTTGCCTATGTCTTCCAATCCATCCAATGAGCTGGAGGCCTTCCTCTGCTCCTTTACATAATTCACAGAGACTAGTGCCAGACCAGGGCTGTCCGTGAGTCACTCCTCCCACTCGCCGCTGGTGGCCAACCTTCTAGGCCAAGCCAGCCTCGATGATGGCTTTGACTCCCATTCCTCAAGTGCAAGCAATCTGCTGCAGGCTCCATCTACCCTCCTTGCCCTTCTCCATCGTCCTTTGGGTCCTGTACAGGCAGCTGGGGGGCAGGGGGGGGGGCCGGCGCGTGCAGTGGATAGAACCCTGGACTTTAAGTCAGAAAGACCTGAGTTCTAATCCTGCTTCTAACACCTACTAGTTGCGTGAGGCTGGCGAGTGATTTCACCTTTGTGGCCCTGTGTCCTTGCCTCATTCTCCGGAGTCGAAATGCAAGCTTCTTACAGATAGAGATTGTTTCGTTTGTTGTATTTTCATCACCAACACCTATCCCAGTGCTCAGCACATAGTAGGCACTTAATAAATGTTTACCGACTGACCGATCTGCAAAATGGAAGTAGTGACAGCCTCTCCCCACGGAGTCACTGTGAGGTTAGTTGAGGTAATGTTTGTAAAGTGCTTGGCTCAGCTCTTATTACTATTTGTGTGACCCTGGGCAAGTCACTTAACCACTGTCTGCCTCAGTTTCCTCAACTGTAAAGTGGGGGTAATTATAGCACCTGCCTCCCAGGCTTGTGGCAAGGACCAAATGAGAGAACAGATGATAAACCTTAAAGCTGTCCCTGCTCTTGTAGACAGTCATGGCCCTCCTGAGATCCTGGTGTTCACAGATTTATCGTGCACACAGAAGGGGCCTAATACATGCTTGTTTAATGGAGTTGGCATGCACGAGTCCGTTCCCATAATCCTCTCCCTTCTCCATCATCCTCCCATTGGTCCCCTTCTCTCCACCCTCATGGCCATCACCCCAGACCTTTTGTGACCCCTTTTGGGGGTTTTTTCCAAAAAGATACTGGAGTGGTTTGTCACTTCCTCCTCTAGATCATCTTACAGATGAGGAAACCGAGGCAAACAAGGTGAAGTGACTTGCCCAGGGTCACCCTGCTAGTAAATGTCTGAGGTCAGATTTGAACTGTCTTCTTGACTCCAGGCCCAATGCTCTGTTTATGTAAATATAGGACATAGGCACGATCAATCAAAGAGTTTGCAGAAGCCAGGCCCTGCCTTGAAGGAGCTCACAGTCTGATGGGGGAGGCAGCAGGCAAATGAATCTACATGAACAGAGGGAAGGCCTGGGAGCTACAAGGGGCTGAGTAAGGCTTCCTGTAGAAGGTGGGAGCTTAGTTGGGGCTTAAAGGAAGCCAGGAAGGTCAGTAGTCGAAGTGGAGGAGAAAGGATTCCAGGCATGGGAACAGAGAGAGAGACTGCCCTACCTGGAGGTAAGAGATGGTTTGTTTGTGGAACACAGGGAATTGGTGGGGGGCACAGCCTAAGCAAGAGCATGGAGGTGAGAGACTGCATGCTAGGTTTGAGGGAGAATTCTGTATATTCCATCTGGGAAGATGGGCTGGAGCCAGATTGGGAAAATTGCCAAACAGAAAGTTTGGATTTTAACCTAAAGGCAACAGGGAAGCACGGAAGCTTCCTGAGCACAGGAATGACCTGGTTAGAGCCGGGCTTTTATGTGCTTTAGTAATAGGGCTTTGATACCTGAGCAGAGGATGGACTGGACGGGAGAGAGCCTGGGAGCAACTGGAGAGTGCAACAGCCCAGATAGGAGGCGATGAAGGCCTGGACTGGGCTGTGTGATCTGAGGACAGAAGGCCTGAGAACAGGGGATGGCAGAGAGGGGAGGGGCCTGAGAACAGGGAGTGTCAGGGCTGGGAGGGCCCTGAGAACAGGGGATGGCAGGGCTGGGAGAGGCCTTAGGACAGGGAATGCCAGCACTTTGGAATGCATCTATTTCACCCCATCCCCAGGACCCCCAAATTTACAAAGGAAGAAACTGATTATCAGAGAGTTTTTGGTTGCTCAAGGTCACCCTGCTTGGGCCAGAACCCAGGTCTTCTGACTCTTTCCAGCTCTTTCCAGAAGGGTCCAGGTTCCTGCCCTCCAGAAGTTTACAATCCAATCTGGGAGGGTAAGATTTGGCACATAAAAAGATAGCCAGAGAGTGGGCGCTCTGGGGAAGCTGGGAAAGCCTGAAGCAATAAGATTGGGAAGAGGGAAGGCCAAGGCAGGAGGCAGCTGTCTGCTCTGCGTGCTCCTAGGACAGAGCGTGTCCATCTGGCTGGAACAGACGGAGGGTCTGTGTGGGCAGGATTGGGGGGGCGTCTGAGAGCCCGAATCACATGGAAGGACGCCGATAACCAGGGGAGCGTTCCGGCTTCTGGCAGAAGGAGAATCCGATAATTGTCCATTTTATCAAGGAGGAGCCAAGGCCCCAAAGGAGGCCTCTGAGTCAGCGCAGGACAGGGGCTTGGGCCCAGGAATCAGGAGGCCGGGGTTCAAACCCAGGTTGTGTCACGTAGGAGCTGGGTGAGCAAAGGCAGCTTCCTGACTCTCACTCTCCCACCCAAGAGCTTCTGGCGGCTCCCTCTTGCCTTTGGGATGGAATGCCAAGCCCTGTGTTTGGCACTGAGGGCCCTGCACAGTCTGGCTCTGGCCCAGCGGGATTTCACCCTATTGTCCTTCAAGGGTTTTGTGTTCCAGCCAAACTGGCTCTCTTGCTGCACAAGACATTTCATCTCCCCCCTCCCAGCTCTTGCAATGGCTGGGCCCCCTGCCTGGCGTGCTCCACCTCCCCACATTTACTTCTATCAATCCCTCAGCTCCAAGGCCATCTCCTTCAAGATCGGGCCTTTCTTGGTCTGGAGGAGAGCAGAGACTTGTCCAGGGTGACCTGTCAAGTGCAGGGATGGCAGAGATGCCATCAGAAGCCACCTGTGGTCCTTACTCCCAGCCTTCAGTCATCACTCAGGACTATTGGAGAGGGACATAAGAGACAATCCCCTTAGTCTCCAGCATTCCCCTCTGAGGCTTCCAGGGCAAGGGCCAGCCCTCCTTAGTAGGTGAAACTTCCTGCGGAGGGGGCAGGGTTTTCCTCTTT
This sequence comes from Trichosurus vulpecula, assembly GCF_011100635.1. NCBI lineage: Eukaryota > Metazoa > Chordata > Mammalia > Diprotodontia > Phalangeridae > Trichosurus > Trichosurus vulpecula. Next base: position 12,710,826 of record NC_050573.1, read on the forward strand.
CTTTTGCCTCTCCCAAAGCAAGGTCTGAGACCATCCTAAGTGCTGCCATGTGGAGCTGGGCCTCAGTTTCCCTTCATGTAAATGAGGGGGTTGGACTAGAATCTAGTCATTAGATGGTCTCTGAAATCTGGGCTCCTATAGCTGTGGCCAAGTCCCTCTCCCATCCCACCCCCACCCCCACTCCCACCCCCTCCTCAGTTTTACAAAGGGCATGGAGTGGATGGCCCCCGAGGCCCCTCCCAGCCTAGATCTGGGATCCTATAGCTTTGGCCAAGTCCCTCTCCCCTCCCCCACCCCGCCTCAGTTTCCCTATATGTAAATGAGGGGGTTGGACTGGCTGGCCTCCGAGGCCCCTCCCAGTTCTAGGTCTAGGGTCCCGGAACACCGGACAGTCCCCGAAGACTTCCCCAAGAGCCCGAGCCAAGCAGGACACGTGGACCTGGGTCTCCCGGCAAGGTGGGGCTCGGGCAGATGCCTCTGCCGCCGTCGCCATGGAGACGGGTCTTGCCTCGCTCTGTTGCTAAGGCCCACCGGCCAATCAGCGCCCAGCCGGCCGCATCGTCCCTGTTGCCACGGCCCCGCCGGGCGCACCAGCCAATGGCGAGGCGGGAGCCAGGCTCGAGTTGGAGCATCGGCGCTCTCCCCATCCTGCCCGCTCCTCGGCGGGGGTCTGGCTGTTCTCTTTGTTAGAAAGGGCACCGGGGGCCCCGCGCTTGGAGCCGGAGCCGGCCGGCTGGGCTCGCATCCTTCGTGCTGCATTTGTCTCGGATCTCAGCACCAGCTACACCCACCCCTCCCCCGCCTCCCGCAGCAGCCCGTGCCTCCCAGTAAGGCAGGCCTCATCGTAACTGAGGCTCGGCGGAACGAACGCCGGGCTGGGAGACAGAAAACCCGGGTCCAGATCTTGGCTCCTTCACTTCCTAGCTGTGGGACAGCCAGGGGAAAGAGCGAGGGACCTGGAATCAGAACCCTTGGATTCCAGTCCCAGGTGTGACGCTCACTACCTGTGGGGCCCCGGACAAGCCTTTTCTTGGCCTCCATGTCATCCTCCTTCCAACCAGGGGTCTGAACCTTAGATCATGCCCAAGGTCCCTGCTAGCTCCTGAGCCCGGACCCTCCTGTGGGTGGGTTGGACCAGATGGCCACGAGGCCTCTTCCAGTTCCCTAATCCTGTGATTCTGCAGTGCATAAGGGCCGAAGTCAGGCCCCCACCCCCAAATCCCACCTGCATGGAGGGAAGTCACAACCACCCGGAGCTCAGGGAAATCAGCGGCTTGGACCACACCGGGGGCTCTTCACCATTTTGTGTTGGGGCGCCGTGGGCAGCCTGGTGAAACCTAGGGACCCTTCTCAGAACCATATTTTAAAAGCACAAAAAAGCCAGGATTGCAAAGGAATGAATTGCCTTAGAATGCATCTGTCTAAAAACCAGCTTCACGGACCCCAGGTTAAGGGTTCCCCGGTGCAGAGAAGGCAGTCTTGAAGCCCAGCCCTTTGTACTGTTAACATACCTTGATGGGAGTGAGAGGAAGTGCCTGACTTCGGGACTCCTACAACCAGTGAGGGCCAGGGCCCAGATTCAAATCCTGACCTCTAAGTCCTGGCTTGTGCCCCTAACCCTCCTGGGCGGCGGGAGGCAGGGCTGGGGTGGGGGGAACAGAACATTCCTTGGAGATAGGCCATGCTCCCTGGGAGCCCAGAGGGCCACTTCAGAAAGACCCTGGGTCCTCCACTTCCCCCTTTGTAAGGTCAGGTCTAAGGTTCCTTCCAGCTCTGACAAGAGACGTTTTCACATCAGGCAGAGTCCAAAGACCTGAGGTCAGGTCCTGTGTTTTCAGGCCATGTGTTTTCACACAAACCACAGCATTCTCCACAGCCTGGTTCCTCCTTTGTGAAATGGGCATGACCTTTTCAGGGCATTAAGAGGAAGGGGCTGGAGGCGGGAGGAAGAGGATTACTCCCAGCCAGTCTGCGCTAGGACAGCCCAGGGAGTTAGCCAGTGACAGGATGTAAATGCATTTCACAAATGGAGAAACCAAAGCTCAGAGGCTCTGACTTGCCCATCATTCCAGGGTCACAGGTTCTGAGCTGGAAGGGTCACTGAGTGGACTTGATCTCAGAACCCAGATCTCCTGATGTAGTCCAGTGACCCCTCCTCTGCCAAAGAGGGAGAGGAGAAAGGAAGCGGAACAGACAAGTGTGTCATCTCATGAGGCATCTACATCAACTCTGGCCAGGTTGGGAAGCCCCTTCTACAATGTTCTGAATGGTCTCTCCTCCTCTCAAGAGCCCAGCCGTGCTCCCCACTGTCAATCACCAGCTCCACGCACCTGTTTTCAGTAACCTTTATTTGGCAAACTTACTTCATCAGAAATGGAAGTCAACATATTTCCCTCCTTCCCTGCTTCCTAAACCAGGACTGTGCCAAAATAGGACCCCCTGAGGGAGTCTGCCCAAGCCTGGACTCGATGTCCCAAATGGGACCCATGGCGTGCCTGGTGGCTTTCCCTGAGAAGGGTGGTGATGGGCTGACCTTGGGAAGGCTGATGCTGGTGTTTGAGAGGTGTGGGCTTCCATTCCTCTCTTGGCCCCTGGGGAGTTTGGAGGGCCAACTGAAACAGAGAGGACCCTGAGTCTTGGGGGCGAGAACAGCCCTCCAGCTAACCTTGGGCAAGCAGGGAAAAATTAGCCAGGACAGGTGTGGACCCGACTAATCTATTGCAAAGCCCTGTGAGAGGTGAGAGGCCTGAGCTGCTGGGATCTGGGGGACACCTGTGGGACCTAATGCTGGCTTCACCCAGGGTCACCTCTGCACAGCTCCAAAATGAAGGAACAGGCCCACCTTTGAGGGTCTGCCTGGACTCAGCTTCATTGCCAACAAGCTAACAAACTGGTAAAGCCAAACTGTTGTCCCTGGAAAAAGGCCAGAAGAACCAAGCTGGGGCAGGGGGAGCGAAAAGGCCAGCTCCCCCTCCCATACTCACAATGAGAACAGAAAACTGACCCCGCAGGGTCCCAAGGAGTGGGCTTAAAGCTGGGGGCTTGACCTGTAAATCCATGTGGCCATCTGCCTGAGACCCCCACTGACATCCGCCAGGCGTGCCTCACACCCGGCTGCCCCCTGAGAATTCAAACAACAGCAGAGCTGCCCAGAAAGTGTCGCTGGAGGTCTGCTCGCTCCGGGAGTCCCCTGGAACCTGGAAGAGCAGACAAAGAGTCACATCTTATGGCGGGCAATACAAGCTGTGCCACCCCATCTCTGAAACTCTGTCAAAGGAGGCAGTCAAGGCCCTGAGGTGCCCTCTGGCTAGGACAGCCTCTGACCCAGCTGACGCTTAATGGCTGTGGGACGTCATTTTGGCGTTCTTGGCTTTCATTAATGCCCCTGTTAAATGAGGCCTCCAAAGTCCCTCCTGGCTCCGAGAGAGGCCTGGGATGATGGAAGAGTCTTGGGGACCCACAGCCAGAGGGCTTGTCCTTTAGACCCCGCCCAGCCCCAACCCTACAGCCCCAGACACTAGAAAGTAGACCCTGCATATTCACCTCCAAACCATCACTCATCACCACAGCTGGTACCCCAATACCTGCCAAGGAAAGCAACCCTATAACAGAATCCTATCAAGGCTCACTGTCAGTGTTGTGGACTAGGGCTTCATCCCTGACCATTCGCTGGCACTTGGCAAAGCCCTTTCTATCCGTCCATGCTTTCAATCAATTCTCAGAATGGCCTCATTTTACAGGTGATGAAACTGAGGTTCTGAGAGGGACCATGACTGTCCCAAGGCCACGTAGAGAGTGTTGGCTGCATTTATCAGAAAGCCCTCTCAGTGTGCTAGGCCCTGTCCCATGCTAAGGCCATACCAGTCTCTATTCTCACAGCACTAGCAAATGAGGTCATCTTTGGGCCCTTCTCTCTCTTAGGTCCAAGCTAGGGACACTGCTATCAATTCATTCCTTTCACATCAATTCAGTTTAAGTCTTAAGCACCTACTATGTACCAGACATGCCTGGTAATGTTGGCGATTACAAGACTAATGACGTCCCTTTTCTGCCAAAGACTGGGTGGCCCATCTCATTCGTGGGAGTCTGGCCCCACCCCGGATGCCCCTTTTCCCCATGGTGAGCTCAGGCCGAGCTCATTGCCCAAGACACCAGAGGGTCACCAAGAGATGACCCAGGCCTCCCACAAGGACACAGGACTCAAAGGGAGATGACCAGCTCCTGGCTCAGGCAGGGCTGCCCTGAAGCCCCAAATCTCAGCCCCAGAAAGGACCTCAGAGGGCCTTGAGTCCAAGCTAGAGTCCTAGAGCGTGTGATGTAGCCATCAGAAGACCTGGGTTCAAACTCTGCCCTTTTCCCCGACTGCCTGTGTCACCTTGGGTAAATCACCTGACGTCTCTGAGACTCATTTTTCCTCACCTGTAAAGTGGGATGGGGGTGGGGAGAGGGGAGACTAAATGACCTTGAAGGACCTTTCCGACTTTGGAAGCTTCTGGTTCTTCTGCAGAATCTCTGATTAGAAGCCCAAACCTCTAAACCTCTAAAGACACTACCCACAACACCCAAGTCCATCCCACTTTTGGACAAGCCTCACTTGGTTCCTCCTTCCACAGATCCAGTTTCTCAGAAGGCGGCCTCCTCTGCCTCTCTGTTACACAGTCAGGGTGGACAGGGAACAGCCGGGCAGAGGGCAGGCCTGAGAGCAGGAGGGCAGGAGAGAAGGACCAGCCCGGGATTTCAGAGATACTGGCAAATCCCATAGGAGGACACTCCCTCCACCAATTCAGACTGGCATCCTCTCTACAACTTAGGAATGAACCACAGTACATGGCATTTCTTCAGTGTTTACACTCTGCAAAGCACCCTATAGCTTAGTCTTGGGGAGCTGCCTAGACCAGTGAGCCAGGGTCATACATCCGGTAAGAGTCAAAGGAGAAATGTGAACCCAGATCTTCCTGTAAAGGAACTGGGAGCCCCAGCTTAGATGCAATCCAATAAACACTTATTAAGGCCCTGCTGTATGCCTGGTACTGTTAGGTGCTGAGGGTAGAGAGACAACACTAAACATAGTGTCACAGGATTCCAGTCCCTGACCTACCCCTCACCAGCCATGTGACTTTGGGCCGCATTCCTTCTCTCTCTCCAGGCCTCAGTTAGTCCATCTGTAACCCCTTACGCCCTGTGGGGAGGACCAGATGTGCTTGTGCAGGCTCCAATGCTGGGCTGGTTTTGGAGAGGTTGCTATGGAGGCAGCCCCCACAGCCCTCCCAGCAAATTCCCCCCTCTCTCCCAGACCGTTTGCTTTCCTCTGCCCCCTTTTATAAAGCAGGTGCCCAGGGGACCAGTCTGGGCCACCAAACGGAGAAGAGATCTTTCCCCTCGCTGAGCCACAGAGAAGGAGGAGGAGGAGAAACTGCCATCTCTGGAGGGCGTTCAAAAGGAGAGCGTGCCAGCCTCTTGGGGCCAGCAGCTTGGGGCGGGTCCTGCCTGGAGCCAGAAGGGTGGCTGAGATAAGCCTGGAGGGGCCTAAGCTCATCCTCCAGGGACTCCACAGAAGGATGTGCCACCTGCAAGCCACACCCTGCTAGCGCTGAAGCTAGAAGGGGGCTGGGAGGCCCCCGGTTCTGGAGATAGGGAAGCTGGATGGAGATGGAGAAGGGGCTTCCAGGGTCTCACAGCTATTGTCAGAGGTGAGTTTTGAACTCAGACCTTCCTGACTCCAGCCCAGAGCCCTGCCTGCCCCCGTCAGATGTGGGAGCAGGGAGGGATGCCAGAGACTATCTCTGCCAAGCCTCTCCTTTCAGGCCCCTCCTGATCCAAGCCAGGGCCCCTGCCACTGAACCACACTGCCTCCTCTGAAGGATGAGACTGGGAACAGACATTAAAGACCAGCAGGTCCAACCCCTCACTGGAAATTTGGCAGCTGAGGCCCAAAGGAAGGGACATGCCCAAGGTCTCCTGGAAAGTTGGGGGCAGAACCAGGATTAAACCTGTTCAGTTCTGAGGCTCCTCCCAGTCCTGGCATCCCCTGTTCTAGGGCCCCTTCCAGCCCTGACATCCCCTGTTCTAAGGCACCTCTCAGCTCTGACATCCCCTGTTCTAGGGCCCCTCCGGGCTCCTACAGCCTATCCCTAACCAATCACATCATTTGATCCTCAGTTCCCCACTCCCCTCCATGGGCACAGAAGCCTGGTGTCACAGGGTGTTAGGTTTGGGGCCAGGAGACGCCTGGTTTTCAGTCCCAGGCCATGTGTGCAGGTCACTTTGGATCTCTGAGCCTCAGTTTCCCTATCTGCAAAACTGGGTTAATTGCACCAGTAGCTTTGCCGTTGGCCTTCCCTGCAGCTGTCGTGGATCTGACACCACAGAAACAAGCCTTAATTGCCCTGTCCACAGCAGCCACTCATCCTCCCCAGGAATCTGACACTGCCCCAGGGATGGAAAACCAAGGAGTCAGTTTTCTGCACCAACCACAAAGCAGTCGGGGCAGGGACTGGCCATGAAGTTGGGAGGACCCAGATTCAAACTCTGCCTGAGATACTCAATCTGTGTGACTCCTGGCAGATCCCCTAACCTCTGCCTTCTAACATGGTCCCTCCTCCAGGGTTCACACGCCCGGTGCCAACCAGGAAGCACAAGAAGGGGACCTCAGGAGCTGGGCCCTGGAGAGTCTGCCCTGGGGCCGTCGCCTCGTCTAGGGTCCATGGGACTAGCCTCTCAGGGCCAGGCCTTAGCAGTCTGGACAGGCTCATCAGGTCATACGGTCCAGAGCCAGGGGCCCCATTCACACAGTCCGTGAGTCCCCCACCCCCATTTGCAGCAAAGGAGCACCCCCAGGGCCCCATTCACAGCCTAGAAGCCTCCTGGGAAATCTCCAGTTTCCCAATGGGGGCAGCTCAGATGCTGGCCAGTGAAAGCTGCCTCCAGAGCCAGGCTGCCCCTCAGGGCTCTGACAGCCAAGGAAGAAAGTGCAGGCTTTCCCGGGTGGGGAGTCAAGAGCCCAGCCTCTGTCCTGCACTGAGGGAAAGTCCAAGCAAGCTGGTGTCTCTCTCTGGCCTCAGTTTACCTCATCTGTAAAACGGGAGGATTGGATTCTGCCTCTGAGCCTAATCTGAGATCCCCTAAGTTTTAGCCCTGGCTGAAGGCTGGATGATCATCAGCCACCTCCTCCCCAGGACTCTGGGGCAGCCTCCTGGCAGGATCCCAGGAGTGTGGCCAGCAGGTAGGGCGGGGGGGGGGGGGGGGGAGGCAGGAAGGATAAGCCTGGGGACCAGGTTCCCTGATTGGCCACCCCGCGGCTCCTGGTCAGTACAAGGAGGAGAGAGCAGGAGACAGACTGGATTTCTCAGGTCTCTTTCAGCGGCCAGGGAGAAAGGGCTCTGGACTCAATCAGGGGAACCCGGTTCAAATCTCGGCTCTGACACTGCCTAGCTGAGGGACCAGATCCCTTCTCCAGGTCTCCACTTTGTCTGGAAAATGGGAATAGTACTAACCCTTGAACTACTGGCTTCCCAGGAGAAAGTGATTTGTAAACCTGGAGGCCTAGAATGTAAACACCCTGAAGGAAAGGACAGCTTCATTTTTGTCTTTGTCTCTCCAGAGCTCTGCACAGTGCTGGGCATACAGTAGACACTTAATAAATGCTGATTGAATTGACTGTCCTATGTCCCAGTAGAATGTAAGCTCTTGGAGGACAGGATGGTTTTATTTTTGATAGGCTTTTGTGGATGCTTCTGTTTCCCCAACGCCCAGCACAGTACTAAACACACAATAGGTGCCTAATAATTGCTCATTGTCTGACTGGTAAAGCCAGAGAGCTGTCCAAATGGGCTCGTGGCCACGGCCCAGGGAGTGATGCCAGCTTCCTAAACTCCTGGGGCTTAGAGGGAGGAGACAAAATGAGACTGGGTAGGGGGAGCAGAGCGGCCAGACTCTCCTCTCCCCTTTTTAGAGGAACCGGGGCTGGTGTCTCCTCTGCTCAGGAAGGAGCAGGTCCCCACCTGGAGGAAGCCAGCTCGGACGTCTTGCTCTCCAGGGATAAATGCACAGGGAAAGGAGAGCAGAGGCCCCCGCCAGCCCAGCCTTGCACCAGGGCCAAGCTTCTGTCCCCTGAACCCACCAGGCCCCAACTGCCAGCCCCCCACCCCCAATGCCACGATACTCATCCGTACAGGAGTGGTCACCACTTCCTCATCCTCCACGGTGTCCAGGCCACCCAGGGCTGCTCCAGAGTTTCCTGCAGGGGCCAGGTGGTTCTGCAGGGCAGGAAGAAGGCTGCCTGGACCCTGCCCACAGGGCGCTTACTCTCCTTCCAGAGAAGGACTCACACACAGGGGCAAAGAAGGGAGCAAGGATTTGGTCTAGAGAGGAGAAGGCTCAGGGTGGACAGAGAATGGTCTTCAAGGGCCTGAAGGGCAGATACACTGGTCACTTCCAGTGCATTCCCTTTGCTAAGCACCTACTGTGTGCCAGGGCACTGTGCGAGGTGTTGGGGACAGGTGAACCCATCCCTCCCCTCGAAGAGCAGAAAGCCAGAGGCAGCTTTAAGCTTCCTGAGCTGCCCCAGACCTGCCAGGAGGTAGTGAGTTCCCACTCCTCAGAGGCATACAAACATAGTGGGGATCCAGGCAAGAAGCATGGGCCTGGATTGCCATTGGGTCCCTTCTGTCTCTAAGAGTCAGCACCTCTGTGTGAGGAGGGGATGGGTCCTGAGGACCCAAGGGAATTCTGGGGAGGAGCTGGGCTGGAAGGGCCCTGGGCTCCCTTCTGCCTGGGAGGGTCTATCCTTGGGTTTAATAATAATAAGTGGGGAACATGGAGCTCCTGGGTAGAAGGCCCAGTTGTCCCTCGCTGGGGGATGGGGTCCAGGAAAGCTCTGAACCCCAACTGCCACAGTCACAGTGACACATGGCCTCTTGGGGAGCCTTACCTGGGTGTACTCCACAGCCTGGGGCTCCCCCAGGACCTCTATCTGCTGGGGACTCGAGGGATTCTCCAGCACCATCTCAGACGAGCTGGAAAATAACAGTAGCCACTCACATTCTGCCAGCCACCTCTCTGGGGCTTGCCTTCCATGCCTCAGTGGTACCCGGGTGTCCTGGAACTCCCTCAAAGGCTGGGCAGGGGGAAGCTGGAAAGACCTAGAAAGGAGCACCAGAAACACCCCAGGACTGGATGGCTCCATCTGGTGGGAAGGGACTGGGTCTTTCTGCCACCGCTAACTGGCCAAGGTCACCTAGACCTCAGCAGGCAGGGGCTGCAATCTGTCCGAGTGAAGGACTGATCAGACCACACCTGGAGAATCACAGTCCGCCAACGGCTTTCTCCATAGCCACCTGGGTCAGCACCTCCATCCATCTCACAGGTTGGGGATAACTCCAGATCTTTACGTCTGGCCCCAAGGCTTGCAAAGCACCGTCTCACTGGAACTGGCCCTTGGAGATGCTGTGTGAACAGACTCTGCCAGACTCAGTTTCCTCCTCCGTACAATGGGGGTGGACACGCCTGTCCAAGTCAGGGTTTATTGTGAAGAAATGCTCAGGGAAACCAAATGGACAAGACACAAACACGTACAGTGACTCCCGCAGGCCAAGGCCGCTGTGGTGGGAGCTGTGAGAAGAGGCTCTGCGGTCCACCCCACCAATACCATGATACACGGGGCACAGGAGCTGGCCCCACCCAACCCCACTCACTAGAACAAAAGCTCTCACAGGGCTGGCACATGCTGGGATCTTGTCCTGGTTTCCCAGAACAGGAGAGGGTGACATACGGAGAAAGAAACTGAAGCCCAGAGATGGCCTATGATGGCATTCAATCTGCCCCTCCAAGAAGACTTTGGCTGGGGGGCCGCCTCAGACACTGACAGCTGTGTGACCCTGGTCACCATCCCAAGGTCAGACTCAGGGGCAGAGCATGGACAGCAAACTGGAGTTTGGCCCTCCCCAAGATCCCACCCTCCCCATGCCCAGGGAGTCCCCAAATACAGGGGAGCAGACAGGAACCAAAGAACCTGCTGGGCTTAAATACCTCCAAGAGAGTGTCACACAGGGAGGGGCCCTAGAACAAGGGATGTCAGGGCTGGGAGGGAACTTTAGAACAGGGGATGTCAGGACTGGGAGGAGCCTTAGAACAGGGAAGGTCGGAGCTGGGAGGGGTCTTAGAATAGGGGATGTCAGAGCTGGGGTCTTAGAACAGGGGATGTCAGAGCTGGGGTCTTAGAACAGGGGATGTCAGGGCTGGGAGGGAACTTTAGAACAGGGGATGTCAGGACTAGGAGGAGCCTTAGAACAGGAAAGGTCGGAGCTGGGAGGGGTCTTAGAACAGGGGAAGTCAGAGCTGGGGTCTTAGAGATCATTTGATTCGCCTTACTCTATTTGCAGACCAGAAAGCTGAGGCCCAGAGAAGTGCCCTGTACCAGGTTCCAGGCCTAGGAAGGACCAGGCTTCTCTAGAAATGGAGGCGGAAGTTTCGGGTGCAAATCTCGGGTCTGCCTCTGTGACCTTGCCCAGGGTCACAACCTCTCTGGGTCTCAGTTTCCATTTCTGGGAGGGGGGAGTCTGGTGACCTCTGAGGTCTCTGAGCATGCGTCCACACTACAGGCATCATTCATGTAATTAAGAAGTGGGGGATGGGGGGTCCTGCTGTTGTCTGTGCTTGGCTCTGCCCAGGGAGGATGCCACCTGGACGGGAGGCCTCCTTCCTCTCTCCCTGGGCACCGTTCTTCCTTGTTGGCTCTGCCCTTATCTGTCAGGGGCTGCGGGCGCCGGAGGGAGCGACTGAGGCCTCAAACACGTCTCCTTCACAATGAACAAAGGGCCAGCTCGGACCTTTTCATGGGGTGCAAGGCCCTAAAGCCTGAGGAACCCCACTTCTGTTACTCTACCTTTGTGGAAGGACACATTCTAGGGGTCCCAGCTGCTGTTCCCTGAGCATGAAGTCGCCCATCTCCCAGCCTGGCTGTCTGCTGTCCACTTCAGGATAGGGCCCCATGCCTGCTCGGAGAGGGCTCCTGTCCAATGGAGCCTGGTAGCCTGGGGTAGAGAAAGCTGAATAAAGAATCTCACCTGTGCAGAATCATGAGGACAATGAGGGTCTGCGGTCAGAATGGTCCTCTTGAAAGAGTTCCTTCCAACTCAGAGACTCTGGGGTTCCTGCCACCCCCACCCAGCCAAGACTCCCAGCTCAGGAGGAAACTAGCCTCTCTCGGTGACTACTCCAGTCCAGTGACTACTTTTATGGAAACTGAGTCTCAGGGAGGTGACAGGTTGTGAGTGACCAAGCTGGGATTCAAACTCAGGTCTTTTTGAACTCTGTCCTTCCTTCAACTACACCAATATTCTAGGGTCCAGCCCTGACATTCCCTCTTCTAAGGCCCCTCCCAGCTCTGACATTCCCTATTTCAAGGCCCTTCCCAGCCCTGACATCCCCCATTCTAAGGCCTCTCCTCTAGCCCTGACATTCTCTGTTCTAAGGCCCCTCCCAGTCCTGACATTCTGTGTTCTAAGAACCTTTCCAAAATCAATCAATTGACATTCATTAAGTGCCTATTTGCCAGGCACTGTTCCAAGCACTGTGCTAATCATGTTGGCTCAGTGGATGGAGGGCCAGCCTTGGAACCAGAAAGTCCTGGGTTCGAGTCCCATCTTTGCCACTTTCTACTGATGTGACCCTGGGAAGGTCACACTGGGGTCTCGACACCCCAGACAACTGTCTAGAACTCTAGGTGTCCATAGCTGGTAAACTGCCCTGGTAGAGGGAGTGCCTCAGCCGGGTGCAATCGGAAGGCCCCTCCTCTCCACAAAAGGCCCTTTCCTTTCTGGTTTACCCCAGGGGGATGGGTTTCTGGGGCCACACTCCAGGAGGGGGCCCTGGTTTTCAATGAAACTGTTCCTGAGAAGGAAGGGCAGGAAAGGTCCGGCAGAGGTTATTAAAGACTGGCCGCTGCGTGGCGCCACGGCTCACAGAGGACCCAGCCTGGAGTCAGGAAGCCTCAGAATCCTGACTTCAAATCCAGCCTCAGACACCAGCTAGCTGTGTGACCCTGGGCGAGTCACTTCACCCTGTTTGCCTGAGTTTTCTCATCTGCAAAATGAGCTGCAGAAGGAGATGACAAAACGCTCCAGTGTCTCTGCCCAGAAAGCCCCAGACAGGGTCACAGAGAATCAGACATGACTGAAATGACCGGAGGACAACGATATTAAAGGCTCGCTTGGAGCCAGTGTTGGGCAGGATATCAGAGCGTTCCACCTCTAGCCCTGGATCGGTGTCCTGAGCTGAACCCCCTTCACTTTCTAAGACTCAGTTTCCCATCTGAAAAAAATGAGGGTGTTTGCCTGGAGGAGGGGCGCTTCACCGGGCCCTGAATGTCTAGAAACAATGCTTCCCTTTGTGGTCCTCTGTGCCCGACCTTGTGCATTTAAAACCACGATGCTAAGAAAAGGCCCAGGGTTCCAACAAAGTAAAGAGTCTCCCCTGGCCCAGAGAATCTCCACGGACCTTCCTCCTTGGAGGTTCCAGAGACCAGATCAAGAAACCAGAAATGGACAAGATGGCCCTTGGACACCGAGCAAGACATTTCCTTTGCCTGGGCTGGCGAGACGAGGGGACTAGATGAGATGGTCTCTGAGGTCCCTTCCGGCCCCGAGATCCTATGACTCATAGTTGAGTCTCCCCCCACCCCTACCCACTGTGAAATAAAAGCCAGTGCCTTGTGGTGCCCAATAAATGCACAGAGAAGGCCTGAATTGGGAGCAGTGGAAACAGGAAGTGGGGAGGCTGAACTCTGACCTGAGGGCCTGGGATCCCAGAAGGCAGAGAGGGGCCCCATGGTGGCCGGCTCCCGGGGCACTCCCGGGATGGGCTGCAGGAGCTCAAGCTCTTGGCCATAGACTGTTTCCTGGACCTGGCCCGGCATTGACTCACAGGGGCCCAAGAGGAAGCTCTCGGGCCAGGGTGCCAGCGTGGGAAGAATGGGCCCCAGTCTGCTGTTGGAGGCAGGAGGGTAGATGGCAGTGCTGGGGCCTTCTCCAGCGAAGCTGGGTCCTGCTGTCAGCATGAGGGCCCGGGGTTCCTGGCCTGACTTCTCAACTGGCATCTCACTGCTTCTCACAAACCTGGGGGCAGAGATAAAAGCAGGGGTGGGTGATGGAGGAGGCAGCCCAAGAGCTCTGACTGAGGCCCAGCGCTCCTGAGCGATGACAGAACCACGGAACTTTAGAGCGGGTGGTGCCGGTGTCAGATAAAGAGCTTAGGCTGTGACAGGCAGGGAAGGAAAGTGGATCTTGGAAAACAACTGGTTAAACAGAAATTGATGAGTACATGAGGCAGCAAGGAACATTAGAACTCAATCAAAAGACAAAAAACAGAAAACGGAACCTGAGACTTTTTAAAAAAACTGAAGCGGAATGCAGATCAAGGAGAGATAACTTAAGAATAGCTGGATCCTCTGAAAACCAGGATTAAGAAAAAGAAATCTATTAGAATCTGAGAACAAAGGATCCACCAGTTGTCCCCTGAAAGAACCTCACCACAAAAACCCCCAAGAACATGAGAGTCAAAATCCAGAGCTTCTACATCAAATTAAAAATGCCACAAGCCACCAGAAAGAAGGGATTTGGATACCAAAGAGCTAAAGTCAGTATCACACGAGACCCAGCAGCTTCTCCTAAAATACAGAGGAAGGGGTGCCTACCCAGTGGGGATGTCTGGACAAACCAAACTGTGAATGGCATGGAATATTGCTCCTAAGTGACATTCCAGGCCCCCCCGATCTTGCTTTGGCTCCCACCTCCCCCTTTCACAGCCACTGCGTTCCAGTCAGACTGGACTCCTCGAAGCCTCTGTCCTCCTCCAGGGCTCCTGCTTTGGGTCACACCAGCCCTGATGTCCAGGTAGGAGCTCCTTCATTCTCATCCCTGTCTTTCAAAGTCTCATCCTTCAGGGCCAGGTAAGGGACCTCCTCCTTCATGAAGCCTCTGTAAAGGAGGATTATCTCTCCCTCCACACAATCACTACCCTGCGTGGGACCGTCTAATTTCCCATTTGATGGGGAGCTCCTTGAGAGCCAAGCCCATGCGGGCCGTGTCCCCCAAACGCCTGCTCCAGTGCCCAGCTAGGCCTTGCCCGCATGGAGAGTAGGGAGAGGCTTACTAAAGGGCTGCCCTGGGATCCTGCCAACCTTACCTGGCATCCAGCAAGTTGGTCATCCCCTCCTCCGGAGGGCCCTTCAGGCCCAGGACGGGCTGCTCCCACGCCAGCTCACAAGGACCCAGGGGCGCCCCGGGTGGCTCCAGGTGAACATCTCCTTGGAATCCAGCTGAAAGCAGAGAAGGCAACGCCCAAGGCTGATGGGGTTAGAGGGGTTGGGGCTCTTCGGCAAACTGTCCTGTCTACCTCACTCATCCCTGAGTGGAAAGAGCTCTGGGCCTGGCTGCTGAGGGAGAGGGTGCTGGAATTCCTCCTTTGGCACCCAACAGCTGTGGAACCCTGGGCAAACCACCCCAACCTTGCACAGCCTCAGTGTCCCCTCCTGTGAAATGGGAATAATCCCAGCAGGACTGAGCTCATAGGGCTGTCCTGAGGCGCTTTCAAGGTTGGGAAACCACCTTACAGACACTTACACCTCATCAGGACCTCACAACAACCTGGGACGTAGGCGCCGTTTTTATCCTTATTTTACAGAAGACAAAACTGAGTCTGAGAGAGGGTAAAGGGTCACACAGCTAGCTTTTAAATGCCTGAGGCAGGATTTGAACTCAGGTCTTCCCGACTCCAATGGCTCCAGGCCTCGGTTTCCTTATTTGTTACATGGGGAAGTTAGATCGGATGGTTTCTGAGGTCCCTTCATGAGGCGAGGACCTTCTCAGGGAAGAGGAAAGCCCATGAACACCCCTGTCTGGCCAGCGGCCGAGGGGAGTGGCCTACACTGCACCTCTCCATCCCCAACCCTCCAGGACAGGATCAGGAAAGAGACAGGAAGGAGGAGGCAGCTGCATTTCCCAGCTGACAGGTTTTTCTTCATCTCCCTCCAAGTCTGGAAATAGGAGGACCCCTACCTTGGGGCTGGAGGCCGCAAGGCGCGGGGTCCAGCCAAGGCTGGGCTTCTGGTGCGGATTCCTCAGCTTGGGGAAAGGCCTGGAACTTTGCTCGCTTCTGGAGGGACGATCGCTGACGCCGGCGGTAATTGGCGAACCAGTTGTAGATCTGGTGGAGCTGCAGGCCCGTCTCCAAGGCCAGCCTCCCCTGCAGCCCCCAAGGAGGCAGAGAAATCAGAGAACCCCAGAAATGAAGGCAGCGCGAAGCGATGAAAGCCACCACAAGGGGGGAGCACGAGGGAACCCAGCGCCCTCCCGTCGGGGTCTGCTGGCAGGAAAGGACCATGAATGTCCAAACCCTGACTCTGTGGTCAGGTCCCCATCAATGGGCTAACCCTTGGCTGCCCCGACAGCTTTCCTGGATTCATAGGTTACGAGATGGAAAGCGAGAAGGAACCTTGCAAACCACTTAGGCTAATCCTCCGGATTCTTGGTTACCCCATGGCCAGCCTGCCCCAGGCCTGCACAGGGGCTTAGGATGGTCCTGAGGACCTGGGGGGATCTGCCAGGAGGGAGCTCTGGCCTACACCCTTAGCCTGGACACATCCCCTCTTGCGAGTTTTCAAATGGGCCCAGCTGGGCTAAGGCTTAGGGAGCCAATACACTGCTGTGGACACTTTCCTTGAGCTGAGTGGCCAAGGGGGCATTCAAGGCTGACGTGGACAAGCCTCAGGCTGTAGGGACTCAGCAACAGATCCCTGACCTGTGTTCCCTCAAGCCCTCGAATTACTCAGTGCATGGTGGGGAGCAGGGCCCCACCTGCCCCACCACCCCTGTTAGGAGAGCAGGGCCTGACCTACCCGCTGCTCCCTGTTAGGGTTCGTGGTCTCTCCAGCAGCGAAGGCCAGGAGCTTCTGGCGCACATCTTTGCAGAAGTTGCGGCTCTTGACGCCCTCAGGGCAGAGAGAAGGAGGAGGAGGGTTCCTTGGGGTGGACAGAAGGGGGAGGAGCAAAGCATGAGTGCTGAGGTCCGCCCGGGTCTGCTGGCTCCGCTCCCAAGCCCCCACCCCAGAACAGAGGGCAGTCAGTGTTCCCGGTACCTTTTCCGGCAGCGAAATTTCTGCAGGGGGGTCAGGGCCTCCACGCGGTATTTCTCCATGACCTTGCGGTAGTGAATCTCGTTCCAAAGCTGGACCAGCTGCTCCTTCTCACCAGCCTCAGCCTCGCTGCATTGCTACGGAGAGAGCAGGGAGGTTTTCATCTGCGGTCCAGCAGAACCTTAGGGTCAGAGGCACCGAATTCAAATCCTACCTCTGATATGTGACCCCGGGCAAGTCACCTCACCTCCTTGGATCTCCGTTTCCTCCTCTGTAAAGTGAGGGGGTTGGACTAGATGGCCCAGAACCTAGGAACCTGGGATACATAGGCCTTACATTTGAGGCTGGAGAGGTCCACTGACTTGGGGGAGCTAGCCTCGGTGCCAAGAAGACCTCACCCAGCTGCGATAACCCGGGCAACTTTCCAAGGCACTCAATAAACACTTATTAGACACCTACTGTGTGCCAGGAGGCAGCTAGGTGGCTCAGTGGATAGAGCACCAGGGCTGGAGTCAGGAAGACTTGAGTTCAAATTCGGCCTCAGACACTTCCTACTTGCGTGACATCACTTAACCTCTGCCTTAATTCACTGTAGAAGGAAACAGTAAACTGGCCTAGTGTCTTTGCCCAGAAAAGTCCAGGGCCGCTCCGGTCCATGGGGTCACTAAGAGGCGGGACAAATGTGCCAGGTGCTGTGGATGCGAGCAGAGGCAAAAACCAGGCCCCACCCTCCAGGAACTGAGAATCTCACAGATTATAAACGGACACGGATATACACAAAGCAAGCTAGGTACAAGACAGGAAGAGACATTTGATAAGGGGAGACCCCACACTAAGCCGGCTCGGAGCAGGCTTCCCTAAGAAGGTGGGATTTTAGCTGAGATGAGAAGGACCAGGGAGCTCAGTGGTCAGAGCAGAGGAGGGCCAGCATCCAGGCCCCAGGGGACGGGCAGGGACAGTGCCTGGGGCCTAGAGATGGAGGGGCTCGTCCTGTGAATGGCCAGGAGGTCAATGTGGCTGGATCGGAGGCCGTGTTGGGCAGGGACGTGTAAGAAGCCTGGAAAGGCGAGAGGGGGCTTCTGTGTTTGGTCCACAGGCAGCAGGGAGCCAATGGAGTTTATAGTAGTAGTGACACTATCAGACCTGACCTTTGGCAGCTGAATGGGGAGTGGTGTGCAGTGGGGAGAGACTGGGGGCAGAGAGACCCCCCCCCCCACCAAGATCTACCGCAGCTGTCCAGGGGAGAGGGATGAGGTGCAGGCAGGGGCGGATGAGGGAAGGGGGCCGAATGGAGAGATGGGTCTAAGGTGAAATCGACAGGCCTTGGCGCCATCTTGGATGTGGGGGGGTGAGAGACAGTGAGGGTCCAGGAGGACCCCGGGTCGCCCAGATGGCCTCCGTTTGGACACGCTGAGTTTAAGATGTCTAACTGGAGTCCAGTCTGAGATGTCCGAAAGGCCACTGGAGGCCAGAGACTGGAGGTCAACAGAGGGTCAGGGCAGGTGAGACAGATTGGAGAGAGGTCAGTGTCGAGTTGGTCATTGAATCACCACGGGAAAAGGCGTATGTTGTAATTATGTAAGTGACCAGGACCAGACACAGGGCCTTGCCTCTGGATGGAGTGCATGGGCTTTGTGACGGCTGTTTGGCTGGCAGAGTGAGATGCCCCCCATGCGGCTCTGCCCCGTGTGGCTGAAGCTGCTGAGCCGCTGGTCTGTAGATGAGAAGCCTCCTGGCTCTGAAGGCCCCACCGTCTGCCCTGCCCCTCATCCTGCCTCCCACGCCAGGCTCCTACCTCTAGAAGCCGACAGGCCGACTGGTGCTGGCCCCGACAGGCAAGGACCAGGACGCACACTCGGACCACATCCATGCTGGAGAGGAAATACCGCCAGTGGGGGCTTCCCAGCACCGCTTCGGCCAGGGGTTCCAGCATCAGAGGAGGGTTGCTCTGTGATTCTCGGCACAGCCTTCCAGCCATATGCACCAGCTCTGGTGGGGGGGCCGGAGAAGCCCTGTGCTCCTCCAGCAAGGCTAGGAAATGCTTCATCTTGGCACCTAGAATCCCAGAATAGAAGGGCTGAGGGTGAACTTGGAACAGGGGATGTCAGAGCTGGGAAGGGCCTTAGAACGGGGGATGGGAGAGCTGGGAAGGGCCTTAGAACAGGGTATGGCAGGGCTGGGAGGGGCCTTAGAACAGGGGATGTCAGAGCTGGAGGGGCCTGAGAACAGGGGATGGCAGGGCTGGGAGGGGCCTGAGAACAGGGGATGTCAGAGCTGAAGGCGCCTTAGAACAGGGGATGTCAGAGCTGGGAAGGGCCTTAAACAGGGAATGTCAGGGCTGGGAGAGGCCTTAGAACAGGGGATGGCAGGGCTAGGAGGGGCCTTAGAACAGGGTATGGCAGGGCTGGGAGGGGCCTCAGAACAGGGGATGTCAGAGCTGGGAAGGGCCTTAAACAGGGAATGTCAGGGCTAGAAGAGGCCTTAGAACAGGGGATGGCAGGGCTAGGAGGGGCCTTAGAACAGGGGATGGCAGGGCTGGGAGGGGCCTGAGAACAGGGGATGGCAGGGCTGGAAGAGTCCTCAGACAAGATCTATGGTGAAGCCTCTCATCTTACAGATGAGGAAACCAAGTCCCAGCCAATGGCTGTGTTCAGAGTGGTGCCAAGTGGTCAGCCTGGCCCTCGGGCAGGCTGGGGGAAGGGGCCTCCTTCCTCTGGGCACCAGCCCCACCCCCGTGCCCTGCCCCCATCTTCTGCCAGACAGTGGGCATTCCTCCCTGCTCCCTCCTTCCTCCTCAGAGCCGACTCACCCAGCCCTGGAGGGAGCCCTGCCTGGGAGCCCTCAGTGGTCTCCATGGAAGAGCCTGCCAGAGAGGAAAGGGGAGTCAAGGCAGGAAGGAGGAGGGATTTGTCAGAGTCCACAGCAGAGGGTTTGGAGCTAGAAAGAGCCACAGCCACGAACCAGTCCCACCACAACCTTTTACCTCGGTCAGTAGGGATGTGACCCCTCCCCCCACCCTCAGGTCACACAGTAAGAAAATAAGCCAAGTCAGGCCTGTGAAATATCGGAGCTGGGAGGGGCCTTAGGACAGGGGATGTCAGAGCTGGGGGAGGGGCTCTAGAACAGGGAATGTCAGGGCTGGGAGAGGCCTTAGAACAGGGGATGGCAGAGCTGGGGGAGGGGCTTTAGAACAGGGAATGTCAGAGCTGGGGGAAGGGCCTTAGAACAGGGGATGGCAGAGCTGGGGGAGGGGCTCTAGAACACAGATTGCAAGATCAGAGTGGGATCTTAGGACACAGAAGGTCAAAGGGGGGAGGGGCCTTAGGACAGGGGATGTCAGAGCTGGGAGAGGGGCTTTAGAACAGGGAATGTCAGAGCTGGGGGAAGGGCTTTAGAACAGGGAATGTCAGAGCTGGGGGAAGGGCCTTAGAACAGGGGATGGCAGAGCTGGGGGAGGGGCTCTAGAACACAGATTGCAAGATCAGAGTGGGATCTTAGGACACCGAAGGTCAAAGGGGGAGGGGCCGTAGAACAGGGGATGTCAGGGCTGCGACGGAGATTAGCACCCAGAACCTGGCGTGTCCCGGTGGGAAGGACACGGCAGAAGCCCGTCTGTGGGCTCTTAGGACGCACATCGTTAGCCCGAGACCTCGGGGCCCCTCCCGCTTCCCTTTAGCCCGGGGGAAACTGAGGCCGCTGGCCTACCGTGCGCGGCCCCCCACCCCCAAAGGTCCGAAGGGAGGGGTCCAGGGGCGGGGCCCGACCTTGAACTCACGGCTGGCTCGGCGCTGCGGCCGGACGGCGCCGAGCCCGGACAGCCCCGAGCCCGGACAGCCCCCAGCCCACGAGGCCGGGGGCGGCAGAGGCTCCGCTGGGACCCTGGACCCGTGGGTGGGGTCGGCGGGGCTGGCGGCGGCGTCGCAGGGGGCCCGGGGACGGCGCCGGGGGCAGAGGGCGGGGCCGGTGTGGGGGGGGCGACACTATGTTGCTATTGCTTGGTGACAACCCGGCTGAGCGCGGCCCCCCTCCCCCACGGGGGTCAGCGCCAGGTCGGCGCCTCCGCGGGCGGGGCCGCTGGGGGGGGGGCACCCACCGGAAAGGGGGCGGCGGCTTTCGGGCGGGGTCCTGCGCGTGTGACCGTGGACAAGTCACCTGTGCTCCGGCCTACGGGCTTCTCTGAGGCTTTGGTTCTGAACCGGGAACGTCCCTCCCAGCCCCCCACCCCCCAGGTTCTAAAGCACCTCCTGTCTGCGACATTCCCTGTCCTAACCCCACCACTGTCTCATGTTCTAAAGCACCTCCCATCTGGGACATTGCTGTTCTAAGCAACACCGCCCTCCCCACGTTCTATCCCATGTGACATCCCCTGTTCTAAGGCGCCTCCTAGCCCTGACATTCCCTGTTCTAAGGCCCCTCCCAGCCTTGACATTCCCAGTTCTAAGGCCCCTCCCAGCCTTGACATTCCCAGTTCTAAGGCCCCTCCTAGCCCTGACATTCCCTGTTCTAAGGCCCCTCGTGGCCTTGACATCCCCTGTTCTAAGGCCCCTCCCGGCCCTGACATTCCCTGTTCTAAAGCCCTTCCCCCAGCTCTGACATTCCCTGTTCTAAAGCCCTTCCCCCAGCTCTGCCATCCCCTGTTCTAAGGCCTCTCCCCCAGCTCTGACATTCCCTGTTCTAAGGCCCCTCCCAGCCTTGACATTCCCAGTTCTAAGGCCCCTCCCAGCCCTGACATTCCCTGTTCTAAAGCCCCTCCCAGCCCTGACATTCCCTGTTCTAAAGCCCCTCCCAGCCCTGACATTCCCAGTTCTAAAGCCCCTCCCAACCCTGACATTCCCTGTTCTAAAGCCCCTCCCAACCCTGACATTCCCTGTTCTAAGGCCCCTCCCAGCCCTGACATTCCCTGTTCTAAAGCCCCTCCCAGCCCTGACATTCCCTGTTCTAAAGCCCCTCCCAACCCTGACATTCCCTGTTCTAAGGCCCCTCGTGGCCTTGACATCCCCTGTTCTAAGGCCCCTCCCGACCCTGACATTCCCTGTTCTAAAGCCCTTCCCCCAGCTCTGACATTCCCTGTTCTAAAGCCCTTCCCCCAGCTCTGCCATCCCCTGTTCTAAGGCCTCTCCCCCAGCTCTGACATTCCCTGTTCTCAGGCCCCTCCCAGCCCCAACAATGAGTCTCAGCCCAGGCCAGGGTTCAGGAAGCCTAAGCCCCTTTCCTGTCCCTGCCAAGGTTCCCTAGGCTTCCTGGAGAAGGCCTCTTCTGATGCTACGGTGGCCCATGGGGGCCTTCCTGCTGTCCCATAGACGAGGCCAGGGACATGGAGGCTGCATTAGATTTTTATTCCTCTTCCATATTTACACATATGTACAACTAATGTTGATATATTATACATTATTTCACAGAATTATCTACACCCCCTTAGGCAAGGGAGACCCCCCAAAGCTTTTGCACTAGCCACCTCATGGCACACAGCGGGGCAGCCCCCGGCCTCCTTGGCAGCTTGGTGCCCAAGCGTGTGCCCATGGCACTGCCTAGACCCCTGCTCCAGGCCCCTCAGGGAGCGCTGGCATGCATTTTCTCCACACAGCTGGCCCAAAATGCCACCAGGCGGTTGTCACGGTTGACGCAGAAGTCGGTGAAATCCTTTAGTAGCCTGTCGGCAAACTTCTCGTCCCCAGTGGCACTGGAGCGCCATGTCTTGGTCAGCATGGTGTTGTAGGCCCAGTGGTAGCCCACACGCTCCTCACAGAACATGTTCTGGCCGGTGGAGCTGGTTGAGTTGCGTCTGCGCCGCTGCTGGCCTGAGAATTTGCGCTTGGAGTAGGGCAGCTGCAGGAAGACGGTCCCTATGGAGAGAGGGCAGGAGGAAATTGGTGAGGCAGCTGTGCCCACGGCAGCAGGGGGAGGAGGGACATGGACACGCCTGCAGAAGGGCCCCGACCCTCCACCCCAGCCACAGCGCCTTCCCTACTTCCCTTCCAAAAACCCTCATGAAGCGGCCACTGCAGGCAGGCTGGTAGGCTTCCCAAGGCACGCTGGGGTGACAGGCTCTGTGTCCCCTGATACAAAGCCAAGCTAAGCTGCGGTCCCCTGCCCATCTAAGAGGGTGATGAAACACAACTCTGAGAGCCAGATATGTGACATTACCCACAAGGGTCAAACTCAGGGGGCACAAGGCCCCTAAGGGGAATGTCATGACGGGCTCCCCAGAAAGTCTGTACCAGAGTCTCAGAATCAGAGGCCTCAGCAGGCTGGGCTGCCATCTCTGATAACAGGCCCCATGACAGGGCATCCAGCCTCTCCTGAAGGCCTCCAGAGGAGAGGCAGTCCACTCCACTCTGGGAGATCTTTCAAGACCTCAAACCACAATGGGACCCTTGGTACTTCCCCCACAGCTCCTGGATCTGCCCCTTGGGCCAAACACAACACGATGGATCCCCCTCCATGGGCCTTCAGAGCACGTAGGCAGCCAGAAGGAAGGGATGATTCTGGGGGAGCATAGGCAGCAGCATTGGGGCAAAGGGCTTCACCAGCCGTATGTACACTGGGCCCCACCAAGGCACCACACCCCGCCTCCCAGACAAGCCATTCAGGGGAAGAACAAGAAGCTGACAGCCTGCCTGCACCCACTGCTGGCATCCCACCCGCATCTTCCTGCCCATCAGGGAGGCGAATGCAGCCCCTCCATTCCTATGCCACCAGGGAGAAGGACATTGGGGGAAATGCTGCTCTGGAGAGACTCCCCTGGAGAGCTCGACAGGATGCAGCCCCCAGGAGGGACTGAACATGAGAAGTGGGAGGGACCTTAGAACAAAGAACTCAGACAGGGAAACCCGGAGGGGACCATGCAGGGAGCCTGGAACAGAATGCGGGATGTCAGAGGGACGTCAGAGGCCATCCTATCCAATGCCGTCGGCTTACAAAGGGGAAGCCGTGGCACAGGGAGGCACTCCGCTTTCACGCTGGGAGTCCCGCATTCGGTTCTGGGACACGGATCAGCTGGAGCATGTCGGCAGCAGAGGGACTGAGGGAAGGGTCTCAAGATCATGCCATGAGAGGATCTGCCCAAGGAAGAGTGAGGAACTTCATTCCGCTCAGCCCCAAGGGATGGAAATAGGAACAGTGGAGAGTCTGAGAGCAGGAGGAAGGGGCAAAGCAGCCTCTTTCAGACCCACATGTGGAGAACCATCACCAGGGGATGAGGCTGCCTTGGGCCTCAGGTCCCTTCCCCACGAGCCTTGGGGGTGCTGGGAAGGCCCCTGATTGTCCAGGGTCACAATTCAGTTAGTGGCACCAGTGGCATATGAAGGCAACGCAAGTCTCCTGCCTACATGGAGAGCTGGACAGCTCCTGTCTTCATGGTCCAGGGCTGGCCTCCCCTGACCACTGCCTCCATCTAGACTCCCAGTGACCTCCTCAGGGTCTCCCAGCTCCTAAGGAAGGGCCCTCCCCACTCCCCCCAGAGGCAGTGCCCTCCTCTATACCCTCTTGGGCTAATGGAGGGGGAGGCTGCGGCGGGGGAGAGGGGACACAGACACCAACAGACCAGCCTGAGCACTGGATGGTGTTAGAGGTGCAGCCTCCTCCGGGGAGCGCCCTCAGGGCCTGATCTCTGCCACACACAGAGGAAGCCGACCCACTGACCGTAAAGAGGGGAGGGCCCTGCTTGTGCCTCCAGGACAACAAACAAGGGCCCCAGCAGCCTCTGCGTCTCACAGGGGACGAGGGGACAGCTACACATGGTTCCCTCCCTATGCCCTAAGAGACGCCTTCTCCCCTCCTGGTCTTGCCTTGGGGTGCCCAGGGCCCAAGTCTCCAGACTTCCACCTCTTCTAGAGCAGAGGCCCCCCTGCTCCCAGGCTTTCTGAATCCTCGAATACAGAGCTTGACCCTGTATTCTGCCCAGAGGGCAGGAGTGCTCACACTCACACGGACACACAGAGACATACAGATCACATATACTCACAATGCACACACATACACAATATCCACCATACACACACACCACACAGATACCCTCACATGCGTGTACATGTACCACTCACACACAGACATGCTCACACACATGCACAGACCCTCACACACATGTACATGTACCACTCACAGACACGCTCACACACATGCACAGACCCTCACACACGTACATGTACCATTCACAGAGACAGGCTCACACACATGCACAGACCCTCACACGTATGTACATGTATCACTCACACGCAGACACCCTCAAACATGTACATGTACCACACACACAGACATGCTCACACACATGCACAGACCCTCACACACGTACATGTACCACTCACACAGACATGCTCACACACATGCACAGACCCTCACACACATGTACATGTACCATTCACACAGAGAGACACTCATACACATGCACAGACCCTCATACACATACATGTACCACTCACAAGCAGACATGCTCATACACATGCAGACACCCTCACACACGTACATGTACCACTCACATGCAGACATGCTCACACACGCAAACACCCTCACACGCATGTACGTGTACCACTCACACAGACACGCTCACACATATGCACAGACCCTCACACACATGTACATATACCACTCACACAGAGACATGCTCACACACATGCACAGACCCTCACCACGTACACGTACCACTCACACAGACATGCTCACACACATGCACAGACCCTCACACACATGTACATGTACCACTCACACAGAGACATGCTCACACACATGCACAGACCCTCACACACATGTACATGTACCACACACAGAGACACGCTCACACACATGCACAGACCCTCACACATATGTACATATACCACACACACTCGTGCAGACACCTTTGCATGCATGTACATGTAGCACAGACATGCTCGCACATAGGCATGCTCACATCCACATGAAGACACCCTCACATGTATGTACATATACCGCACACACACACTCATGCAGACACCCTTGCACATATGTACATGTACCATGCACACGCACACACTCAGACACCTAACAGCATCATTACTGCTGTTCCAATGCCATGGAGGCATGGGCTCCTCTCCCCGCCCCACCACATCTTTAGGGCCAGCGGGGGGGGGGCAGTAGAAGGACCCATTTTTAAATGGGCACTTAACCCAGTTTACAGATGACGTAACTGAGGTTTGGAGAGAGTGACTCAATCGAGGTCAGAGTCAAGAGGAGCTCGGTTTCCAGGCCAACCCTCCTCCTCTTCCCTCTGGCTCAGACCAGGGGAGGACAAAAGGGGGGCCTGTGAGCTCCAGGCCTGGGACATTTTTCCGGCTCTTCAAGGCCACCAGGACAGCTCCTGCCCCAGAGCCTGTGACGTGGTGCATCGTTGGGGAGGCCACCAAGGCAAGACTCTGCCCCGCCTCGAAAAAAGTTGGACACTGAAATAAGGTGGACACCGACCTCAGGGGCCAGACTAAAGACCCCAAAAGAGAAGTTCCCTGTTCCCTTTCTGGCACCCCTGGGAGCCAGGCTGGGAGGTTCCAGGGTAGTGAATAGGGGACTCAGGAGCCTGGGGTCTGCACATGCCTCAGCCCAACAACAGAGGCACTATCAGCCATGTGACCGCCACACCTAGGCAGGACCACATGCCATCACCCAGTCTCCCCTCTGGCTCCAGCTAAGCTGCCCAGGAGGAAGGGCACATGCCTGGCCACCATGCTTCAGGGCCAGGAGGCTTCCCCTTCCCCAGGGTCCACTCACCTGTGACATGGATGTACTGTGGCTTGTTTTCTGAAGGAAAGTTGAAGGCAGAAGCAGAGTATTTGTCTTGCACAAATCCAAACCTGAGGAAATGAGAAGGAGCCGTGAGTGGCCTGAGGAGGCTCCTCATCCAGTCTGGCTCCCACCACTTGAACTCACTCCCCTGGGGCTTGACTAGGGCACAGAGGGGACTCTAGATCCCAAAAAGCCAAGACCGAGGCAGCAGAGTCCTAGACCATGCTGGAAAGTGATCAAGGCCAGACCCAGGGATGGACTGGGTGGGGGTGGGGAGAAAGGGGAGGCTCTGTTGTCCAAGGACCGGACTAAGCCAGTCCGAAGGGGCTTGGCATTCAGTGACCATCCCAGCAGGCATCTTCTTGGCCACAGCCACTCACGAGACCCAGGCTAAGGGCTGGGAGGCCTGGGGAAGAAAGGGGTGAGCCTAGACCCCAAAGTCCCTGCTGCTGCAGCCCCTCTGGAGTCCCAGTCACAGAGCAGGGAGAAGAGGAGGGCACTGTGCAGACCTTGTGCTGTGAGGAGCGGTCTGGGGGAGGGTGCACTGTTCAGCAAGATTCGGATGCGCCCCCAACCTGCCTTACCAACCAACGCACCTGTGAGCAATGGCTTCCTGGAAGAGATGCATACGATCCCAGTAAGTTTCTGGTTCAAAACCTAGGGGGAAAGGTCTGGTCAACACAGTGAGGCCCCTGGGACTCTGGGGCTCTGGACCCAGGAGTCGAGAAGTCTCATTTGGGAGTCACGAGGCCAGTTCTGCTCAGCCCTGGAGGGCAGAGCCAGAGAAGAGGCGGCAGCAGGTCACAGGGAAGCAGGCCTCAATGCTCTGTGCTAGGGGAAAACTTCCCAGCCAACCGCCATGGCTGCCTCACCAGAATGGGCCCCATGATGGGGAGGGAAGTCTCTGCCTCTGGGCCCAGGCTGGACTGAGGCATCTGAGGGGTCACAAAGGGCCTCGGGGCAATTCTGGACATGGCTCCCTCTTCCTGGGGGTGCATTTCTTCCTCTATGAAACGAGGAGTGGCCCAGACGATGCCTCCCATGCCACGACTTCTGCCCATCCTCCTCCTCCTCTCTCTCCACTTCCACCTACGCAATGACTTTGGGGAATCCAAAGACCTGGGTTCACATCCCAGCCCCAATTATGTGGCCCCTTCTCTGGATGTCCCTCAGCCTTGGCTTCCTCATCAATAAGATGGCTCTGCATCTCCCTCTGTGGAATATTCTGAAGACCAAAGGCAATACGGACATCAACCCCTCAGTGAGACACTGTGAACTGAGCTGTGCATGGCCAAGCTGGGCCCCAAAGGAGACAGAGGAGGGCGTCTCCCTCCCTCCCGCCTTCTTTGTAGAGGTGTGGATCTCTGCAGCAATGTCAGGCTCTGGTCAAGTGTTGGTTAATTCTGATGAACTGGGGTTTTGGTTGTTTTTTAATCTTTTTTGTTCTTCGTAATAAGGAATGGTTTTCTGGGAATGGCAGGTAGGACAGATAGATGATGTGAAAAGAAGAGGTACCAATAAAAATGGATTAACCTGCCCCTGCCAGAGTCACAGATGACATCAGCAGCCACCACACCAGCCCGGGCTTTGGGAGCTGGTACTCAGGGGGCAGGAACACACCAAGGAGATGTCCCCAGAACCACAAGCAGAGCCTGTGGCCCCTCCTATCCAGGGCAAGCTGGAGGTTGCCAGAGCAACCAAAGAGGTTAAAAAACCCAACAATCTATCGAGCATTCACATTTTAAAAAAATCTAGAGCACATTCACATCTTGCAGAAGGCGGCAGCCAGGGAGGGACAGAAGCAGGGAGAAAGAGGCCTCCAGCTGCTGGTCCTTAATCACTTAAACCAGGGCATCTTTCCCTGACTGTAACCATAGCAACTGAGAGAGAATTCTGGCTTCCGAGCCTGATTAAGGCTGGAAGAAGCTGAGTCACTTAGCCATGTCCACACAAGCAACAAAGGTCGTTTCCCAACCTAGATCAAGCAGCCAGCAGCCAGTGGCCAAGCAAAGAAGCCCAACCCCAAAATTACCCCCTCCCCCAGTTACCCAGAAGTAGGCACCTCTCTGGAAGAAGCAGGGGGTTAGAGAGGAGTAAATAACCTGAACAGGCAAGCAGCAAGGTGTGCCCTAGATGCCTCCTTCTAGCTCACACATTCTGGGATTCTGGAATCATCTTGCTTGTAAAGTGGGTTGTCTGCCCCGAATCTGCCCCTTCTGTGCTTCCCAGGGCACCTCTGAGCTCCAGCATTTCAGGATGAGACACACAAATTGACTTTTGCTCTCGGGGATGGTAACGCTCCCATTCACAAGGGCTTTCCTTACACAAATCCGTGGGATCAGCATTAGCACCCCTGCCACTCCATCACCCAATGAGGAACTAATGGTCCAGCCTTGCCCAGGCTGTCCACAGCTAGGAGGGGTTAGCACTCAGGGCTCAGGATGCTCCTGCTGTCCCTGTCCCCAGTGCCAAACTTCACTCCCACCAGCAGTGGCCTGGCCCAAGGCACGCCTCTCCCTGCTATTCCTACCAGCCCTTCCAGCATAGTCCCCTCCTTGGTCTTTCTGGCAGGGCAGTACACACAGCAGCTTCATGCAAGGGAAGGGGAATGGTCCTTCCTGAAAATGGCCCCAATGTTTTTTAGGGCAGAAATCAGGAGGGACTGAGAAGGCACCATTTTTGGATGGCATGTCCCACTGGGTTGATGTCAGAATTGGAAGCCACCCCATTCTCACAGGCTGGTTTCCTGAAACTAGAACCAGGAGCTGAGAAAGCAAAGGTGTCCCACCCAAAAGAGGGAAGACAACAGGGGGCCCCTTGAGGTCCCCTGGGAGGGCATGTGGTACAGAGGAATGAAGGCCAGACTCTCCTCAGGAGGCCTGGATTCTGACACTGGTCCAGCCAGAACCCCCTGGGGCTGCCCTGGACAAATCCTCGGAGAAGGACATTCCTTCCCAGCCCCTTCCGGGGTCTAAGATTCTTGCTCCCTGCCCCCCAGGGGTGCAAAGACTTACTATCAAACAGATGCTCACTGCCCTCCTTCACCAAGCAGCTGATGTTGAGCGGGATAAACAGCTGAGCTCGCAGTGGATCTCCATACAGGTAACTGGGCAGGGCAAACGGGCCTTCCAAAACTGGGACCAGCAAGAAGCCGCAGGAAGTGGCCTTCCGGTGCCAACCCTGAACCTGGGAGAAAAGCACACCTGAGCTGTTTCTGTGCCTGTTGGGTAGGCCTCCTAGCCAGGTACAAAAGTGTCGATGGTAGCAATGCAGAGGCCTCGGCCCTGGTGCTGCCCACCAGCTCAGAGAACGTGCCACAATGGACAGAGCCCAAGATGGGAGGGGCAAAGGTGTGAGGCTCTCTCTGGGTGACAGCAACCTGGCCCTGGCGGGTGGGGGTGACTGGCCATGGAGGCCCAGCAATGGAAAAGGAGACTTCCTGAAGACCAGGATTGGCTGAGGGCAAGGGGCTGACCGGTGCCTCTCACATGAGGGTGCTAAGATTCCACAGGGGCTCTTCTCTGCTTTTGGGGGACAGGGGGCATCAAGGGAAAATGAACCTCCCACTTAAAGCTCATTTGTTCCCCTGGGATGTGGAGAAAAGTCATAGGGGCCTGCTTTGGACATCTGATGTCCTGTGTGACCAACAGCGGAGGAAGCCTTTTGGATGGAGTAGCCAAGTGGGCCCCAGGCCTGTGTCTGAGCATAAGGGAGATTCTGTGCCGAGGACACATCAGCCCAATGACCTGGGTGCTGACCCAGAAAAAGTCAGGCCTCATTGACTCTGATAGTCCGAGAGGCCAGAGGGACCTTCAGCAAACCCTTCCCTTCCCCCAGCCTTGATTTTTCATCTGTACAATGGGGATACTGTTATTTGCATGGCCAGCCTCCCAGGGCTGTTATGAAGAAAGTCCAGGTCACCTTGCAAGCACTTTGTGACCCCAGGCTGGTCCCTCCACAGCTGAGGTTATTGCTTAGAGGAAGCCAGCAATGCTCAGGGATTGGAGATGGCCAAGCACCAATGGGCCCAGTATCCTCAGACATGTGAAAAAGCCAGGGGGGGTGGGGGGGTTAACTATGGTGGGACCTTGGCCACAGGGCTGGCAATGGAGCCCAGCGGGGAGCGCCAGAAAAGGCACAGGCCTGGGGTTCAGCCCCGGCACCAGGACACGGTGACCTTTAGCCTCTTACTCCTCCCTTGGCCTTGGTGCTTTCCATCCAGAAAATGAAACGGTGGCCCCCTAGGATCCTGCCGGGGCTGTGGGGGAGCCTCCCAGTCAGCCCACCATCTCACCATCTCAAAGAGCACCGCGGCCGTCACCGCCATCCAGTGCAGCTTGATCTCGAAGGCTGCGTTCAGGGAGAAATTGCCATGATAATAGCAGCTGCACCACTCCAACCGGTCCGTGCGGTTGTTCACATCCACATCCAGGGTCACCGTCCTCTGCTCGGGCACCGTGGCCGCTGTGTGGGCACAGGAGGCGTTGGGGGGTCAAGCGCTCCTGGGATGAGCCCCTGCCTCACCACCGGGCCTCAGGCCCCCCATAGCCAGTTGCTCCGCCGAGTGCACCGTCCCTGCCCCCATCCCACCCTTCCTTTAAAACACAAACATTCCTCCTGCTCCTTCCATATGTCATCCTGACATGGGACAGACCTCAGCCATGAGCCACGTGAAGGCTGGGTTCTCAGCTTGGCTGCCCATTTTATGGGCCTGGGGGCTAGCACAGGGCTCTGTACCCTGGAGGCATGCCACAAATGTCTGCTGAGGGTGAACTTTGAGCCTTCTTAGAGGGAGAAACCAAGGCCCA
Organism: Trichosurus vulpecula; assembly: GCF_011100635.1. Lineage (NCBI taxonomy): Eukaryota > Metazoa > Chordata > Mammalia > Diprotodontia > Phalangeridae > Trichosurus > Trichosurus vulpecula. Next base: position 12,741,492 of record NC_050573.1, read on the forward strand.
GACAAAGAGCTGCCAAGTTCACATGGACAGTGAGGCCAGGCCTTCTGGCTCCCAGCAACTCCAAGTCAAGACCACAGTTTCATGACAAATAACGAGAAACTGCCCAAGAGACTCCGACAGAAAAAAAAAGGAGGCCCAGTTCACCAAAAAGGGCTGCTTAGGACAAATCGAGGCAAGAAGGGGAGGAGAACCATGTTCCTTTTTTTCTGTTTTAATCACCTGGGCAAATAGCCAGAAACCTGGAGCCTGGCAGGCCCGGGGGCGGGGGGGGGGCCCTGGAGCCTGGCAGGCTAGGGGTAGGGGGCTGGTCCTGGAGCCCAGAAGGCTGGGGGGAGAGGGCTGGGTGGGGGCCCTGAAGCCTGGCAGGCTGGGGGCAGGGGGGAGGCCCTGGAGCCTGGCAGGCTGGGGGCAGGGGGGAGGCCCTGGAGCCTGGCAGGCCCCGGGGTGGGGGGGGCCTAGAGCCCTAGGGAGTCTGCCTGCAGTAAGCCACCTGGCAGGGGCTCTCCTGGGCCTGCCCGTCCTGGCAGCAGAGCAAAGACAAGGCAGCTGCCGTGACAGGAAAGGGGAGAGAGGGAAAAGAGAGCAGGCCACAGCCCCTAGTGCTGAAGGCAGCCTGCCCCAAAGCCCACCCAGCCTGAGCCCTCCAGGAAGAATGGAGAAGTTGTGAGGGGCAGGGCAAGCTGGGCAAGCCAGGCTGGACCAAGACTTCCTCCAGGGGACCGCCTGCCCAGCGGCCTGGGATGGGCTGAGAAGGCAGCCCTGGAATCAGACTTTAAGCAAGCCAATCCCATAGCTACGAAGCAGGCCTCTGCCTCAGGGTGGGTGCAAAGGGCCAGGACATGAAGGAAAGAGGCCCCCAACTGCAGCCACAGGGGGCGAGGCACAGGGAGGGAAAGGCTGGACTCACACCCAGGGCTTGGGACGCTCATCCCCTGCTTTCTTCCAAGCAGGTTTGCGGCGGGAGAAGACAAGGGTTAGGAAAGCTGAGAAGCACAAGAGAAGGGTCTCGGCGGGGAAGGCTCCAGAATCACAGACTCAAAGCCCCTCACTGAGAAACAGAGGCCTCGTCACAGTTGCCCAGGACATGGGCCCCAGGGGCAGGACTTGAACCCACACTCGCCCCTGCCACACTTACCTCCTCCCAGTGAAGAAGCCATGCCCAGAGAGGGGCGAGTGGCCCAAGCTTTCCCAAGGTGCTTCTGTTTGCCCCCCAGGCAGGCAATCACAAGCACTGGTGCCAAGCCCCACAGGGCCCAGGCAAAGCAGCTGGGAGCAGAGACGAGAGGCAGCCCTGTCAGCCCTGCCCTTGGACGGCTTCCACTCTTTCAGGGGCACCACCCACAAAAGAAGTGGCTTCTGGACCAACTGTCCCCATTCAACAAAATGGGAAACTGAGGCCCAGGGGTGGAGCACCCATGCAGTCATGGCCACTAAGCTGACAGAGCCAGAACCAGCAGCCCCATTTTACAGGTGAGAAAACTCCTGAGCCCAAGCCCGGGCTTGCTGGTCCCCTACACCAGACCCTCCCTGAGCGTTCCTCTCAGTCCTTGGTGGCGCCTCCTCAAACCCTGGGAGGCCCCAACCAGCAGCCATCCTGGGCCAACCTGCCTTTGTCTGGGGCAGAGGGAACTCTAGCCGTGAGGAGGGCAGGGGTCCCCGCCTCTCAGCCGGGTCTCTGGCCTAGAAGCACAGGTCTGGGCCCTTCACCACCCCAGGCCCTGCCAGCTCAGCCGTGCTCCCCAGGATGGCCGCCACCCCTCTCCACTCCACCGCCGCCATCTTTGCCTTGGACCGTACCTAGCAGCGCGGCGGCCTGGCTCCTCCCACCGAAGCTGCGGCTGAAGGAGCTGTGCCGGCTGGCATAGGACGCGGGGCGGCTGGGGAGCCAGGGCAGCAGGAAGGCGGGGATCTCCGAGTGTAGCAGCTCCTCGGCCACGAAGGCCACTTCAAACCACTTCCTCTGGAAGGCCGTGAAGTCGTCCATGGCCGCCGTGTGCCACGTGGCGGGCTGCTGCAGGCCCACTGGGGAGACAGGGCGGGGAGAGAAGGTCAGTGTGGGCCCTCCAGGCCCATGGACACGCCCTCTGCTTCTCACTCATAAAGGATATGAAGAAGTGACTCCCATTTCTCCAGCACCTGAAGGCTGACAAGGCCCTTTCCTCACCATAAACCCACTTCCCAGATGAGGATAGTACACCACTAAGCCAGGGCCAAGGAAGGAAGAGAAACCCAAACTCCTTAGATAAAAGCCTGGAAGGCGCCTGGAGGGTGCAGCTGGAAATGAGACTGTCTCCCAGTCAGGTGTCAGCTAGAGAGCGTTTACTGGTAAGCGCCTACTACGTGCTAGGTACTGGGCAGGGCTGTAGGATTCACAGAGCAGTGACCATCTAGTCTAACCTCCCATTTTAAAGATGAGAGGACGGAGGCCCAGAGGGGCTGAGGGACCTGCCCAGAGGCACCGAACTAGTGTCGGAGGGTCGCCCTGACCGCAAAGCCAGGGCTCCATTCCCGGCAGGAGGGAGGCAAAGCCTTGGGGGTGCCCGGAGAAGCCCCTCCATCTCCCCTCCTCTCTGACCTCGGTCGGGCTCCCTGTCGGCCACAATCTTGTAGAAGTAGAAGCCATAGATGAAGGTGCGCAAGGCTTCCCCCGAGGCATGCGTGATGAGCTGCTCCTCCAGCATTTTCTACAAGAGACAGGGATGGGGTCAGGGCCAGAAAAGCTGCCGCTCCACACTGGGAGCCCCAGAGGCTTCCGACCAATCCCAGGCTTTTGGAGCTCGGAGGGGGCCATTCCTCCACCTCCTTCAGGTTATAAGATGGAAAACTGAGGCAAGGGAGGAAGGGGACCCGTGGGCATCAAGAGAAGGGCAAGGCCATCCATACCAACAAGGACTTGGATAAGGCCCTCCCTCCCCAACATCCCCCACAAGTGGGCATCTGGCCTCTGCTTGGAGACTTCAGGGAAGGGCACCTCACAGCCGCCTGGGCCAGGCCACCACCACTGAGCCAGCCCCCACAGCTGGGAAGGTCTTCCTGACCTCCAGTCTCTGATGCCTCTAGTACAGCCCTCAGGCTGTCAGTCACAAGAAGCAACGGGAGGCTGCAAAGAAGCCAAATGAGGCCAGATGTCCCAGAGAAGTACTGAGCTCCCCATCCCTGTAGGTCTTCAAGCAGAGGCTGAGCAACCACTTGTCATGAGGCACATTATATTACAATAGGGATTCCTTTCTCATAAGGGTTAGACTGGATAGTGGCTGAGCTAAAATTCTGGGAAGCACCTGAACGTGGGTCTCATGCGTCACCCCTCCCAGGCCTTATCGTCTCCAGGTCCTGCCCCCTCCTCCCTGCCCTCCCCTGTCGCCAATGCCAGCCTGCAGCTGTGGCACAAACAGGGCAGAGGCAGAGGATGGATGGTAGGCAGGGCAATCATCTCCTCGCTCTTGGATGCCACAGCACCAGCGATGCCCATGCTACTGGAGGTAGGGGCAGCCGGGCAGTCAGAGAGGGGAGGCGGGAGCCACATGGACCTCATCAACACCCAATCTGAGATGCCAGAAGTGCAGATGCTCCGTGGTAGCCAAGCCATCCACCTGGTGATATCACCCAGCCCACATTGCAACGCCTTGGAAAGAACATGTGGACCGTGGAGTCCCAGGACCGGCCCATTTACAAAGGGAGCCACAACCTGCCCCACCTCAAGGGGTTCACCTACTCGTGGCTCCTGGGCTGGAGGGGAGGCATTTCCACCCCCCCGGGGGCCTCAAGGGCCACTTTCCTTTCCCAGCCTCACTTCAAGAAGGGGCTTCCAGGGTTTCTGCACCCCTGGCCACCAGGACATCTCAGCCCCAAGAATAAATTCTGAGACTCTTGGGCCAAAATGGGACATGTTCCCAAAGCAGGCCCCACTAGGCCAGCACACCCAGAGACTCTGTGCCCTCAGGGAAAAACCAGCCCCAGTTCTGGCCCCCTCCCCCCAACCCGCCCACCTGCATGATGTCACTGGCCATGGCCTGGGTCTGCACGCCCTCCACACTGCTCACCAGCCAGTGCACGACCTCCGCGCTGATGAAGCAGGACGCAGAGAGACCCTTCTGCTCTGAGAGCAGCTGGATGCCTGTCCTGGAGCCCCCCCAGGGAAGGGCAGGGAAAAGGACAGTCACAATTAGCTATGGAGCAGGGACAAATGGGAGGGGGGCATTTACTAAGGGTCCCAAGGAGAGGGGGTAGCAAGATTTCCGGGGTTGGGGGAACCTGGCCCCACCCCCTCCTTCCAGAGATGAGGAAACCAAGGCCCAGGGAGGGAAAGGGACTTGGTCAAGATCACACAGCAAGTGTCAGCAACATGGCAGCGTGGCAGGTGCTGCTCCCTCCTCCTCTGTTCCTGCATGGCCCTCCAGGAAGCGCTGGGGGAAGGAAGGGAAACAGAGACAGAGAGGCAGAGAAACAGAGAGACAAGAGACAAAGACAGAGAGAGACAAGAGACAGGGGGACAATGAGAGACAGAGACAAAGAGACAAGAAACAGAGACAAAGACAGAGAGACAGAGACAGAGAGAGACAAGAGACAGAAAGAAACAGAAACAGGGGGAGAATGAGAGACAGAGCCAAAGAGAGACAAGAAATAGAGACAGAGAGAGACGAAGAGACAGAGAGAGACAAGAGAAACAGAGACAGAGGGAGAACGAGAGAGACAGAGACAAAGAAACAGAGACAAGACAGAAAGAAACAGAGACACAGAGAGATAGAAAGACACAGAGACAGCCAAAGAGACAGAGAGATAGAAAGATGGAGAAACAGAGACAGAGAGAGACAGCCAGAGACAGAGAGACAAAGAAAGATAAATAGAGAGAAACAGAGGGAGACAGAGACAGAGAGATAGAAACAGAGAGAGAGACAGCGACAGAGACAGAGACAGAAACAGACCAGAAAGACAGTGATAGAGAGAAAAACAGAGACAAAGAGAGGCAAAGATACAGAGAGACAGACAGAGAGAAGAGAGTCAGAGACATGCCTCCCCACTTACGAGGGGTGCTTCATGGCCTCCAGGATCTCCAGCAAGGTGGACGCGGTTGTCAGCGAGCTGGCCGGGAACTGCTGAGAGCTGGGCCGGGGCAGAACAGCGGGTTAGCGGTCTGGCAGGTGAGCCTGGCGCCCATCAGCAGAGCTCCAGCACCTCCACGGTGGAGCCTGCGGGAGCCCTCAGGGATGGTGGGATCCTGCTTCTCCCAGCACCTCCTGCCCCAGAGGAATGGCCTTTCCCTTGGCTCAGGCGCCAGAGCCCCCAGGAACTCTCCCACGGGCATGCATGCAGGCACAAACAAGCCTCCTACACCCAAGAAAGCCCAGACCCTTCCCTAACCAAAGCACAGGCTGCCCTGCGAGGCACACGGCCCCGGGGGACCTCACGGCAGGAAGAGGCCAGCCAGAGCAAGCCGAGCTCCACAGTGGATGCTGGGCCTCGTTTGCCACCAGGTCCAGGTGATGCCTTGGCTCACCTGCTATCGCTGGGATTTGCTGGTGGGTAGCCCTGCTCCCCAGCAGTCTGTGCGCTGCCCCTGTCCGCAGGCTGGCCCACGCTGATGCCCAGGCTGGTGCCATCTAAGGCTGGAGCAGTGCTCTGATCCACCGAGACCTGTGAGGATGTGGGGAACGGACTAAGTTTTATATGGTTCACTGCGAGCCCCAAGTCCCCCATTTCTCCTCCTGAGCAGCTCCAGGAGATGAGGGGCACCAATGCAGCCTGGGGATAGAAGGCAGCTCCAAAACGCCCAGCTGACCTGGAGAGTACAGAGCTGGAGCCCTGATTCTCTGGGGGCTCCGCCTACAGATGGGGGCATAACCAGGGTGCGCCTACTGAGGGAGCACGGGCCTGATGCCTCCCTCTTGCTGCTGACTCGGGGGAGACGTGTCAGGCAAGTCACTTTGGGCCCGATGGGCTTCAGGCTCCTCCTCTAGGTCTACAAGACCCCTAACATCCTGCTTTAAAGTCACAGAACCACAGAATGTGAGAGTTACTGAGACTTTAGGGCCATCGAGTCCTTTGTCCAAAGCCTGGCTAAACAGCAGTAACTAAACCAAGGCTCAGCATTCCCCTCGGCTGTTAGGACAAGGGGAACGAGATCGGCTGGCGGTACTAGGTCTTGCCGAAGCCAGGCTGGTGCTCAGCGATCGCTACTTCCCTTTCTAAATGTCCACCGGCCATCCCTTTAATGATGCGCCTAGAATTGTGCCAGGAGCCGGAGCCCAGCTCGCTGGCCTGCAGCCTGCAGTCTGCTCTCTTCCCTTCTCTGACATCCGGGGTGGCGTCAGCCACTCCCAATCCTGCCCCCTCCTCTCTCCTAACAGCCGGGTGCACATTCTAGCTCCATGCCAGACAGGTGCTAGGTCCCTGCCAGGCCTCACCTCCAGTGACCCTGTGGAGGAAGGAACACAGAGGCCAGTCCTGGAGCGGGGAAAGCACAGATGCACAGACTTGTGGATTCAAAGCAGAACTCTCCAGAACAACCCTTCTTTCCTGTCTCGGAAGCCATGTGGGGCACGCGGAGGAAAGCCAGGGCCCCACTTCCTTCTTCTCAGACCCAGGCCCTCATGCTCCAGGGTGCACAGTAGGCTTACAGGTGACCGTGGCTTCTCCAAGGCTGGACTCGGTGCGTTCCTCTGCCCCAGGCCTCAAAGTGACCACGTCCCCCAGGGCCTTGTCTGAGCAGGAACAAGCCTCCCCTGCAGGAATCCCACAATGCTGATTCCCTTCTAGGACAGCTACCTCGGCCCCCTAACAACTGACATTCTTAGAGCATCCTAAGGCCACTTCCGCAAAAGCAGGGAGAGCAAGTACTGTTCCACCCATTTTACAGATCCGGAAACTAATGGCCATAGGTGAGATGGTTCACAAGGGTCGGGGGAGACTCCAACTCTGGCTCCTCTTGACTCAGGATCCAGACTTGCTCCCACTACACTGCAGGGCCCCCACCCTATTGGCTTCTGGGCTCTGAGGGGCAGCCCCTCCCAACCCTACTGGCCTCTGGGCTCTGAGGGGCAGGGGGCCCCCACCCTACTGGTCTCCCAAAGGGCAGGGGTTGTCTCTGCCTAAGCCCCTTCTTTGATGCCTGAGCACATGCTGGAGTCTGCAGAACCAAACTGAGGAGTAAAGCAGCACAGCAGAGGGTATGCCAGGTATGGGATTAGGCAGATCTGAGTTCGAATCCTGAGACGCTTCCTAGCTGCATGATCCTGAGGGAGCTTTTAACCCTTTTCAGCTTCCTTAACAGAGTGAATCTGACCGGGGTGTGAGGAGGGTCGGGAGAAGGCCTTTCATGCCCCAGGCGCCTCCTGGCCATATTTCCCAGTTTACTCTGCCACCACAGCCCAGCCTGGCGGGTCCCGCCACGCCAGGAAGGCCCGGGGGTGGACCTGGGTGCGGCCCCAGAGACTCACACACACGTGTGGGGGGCGGGAGGCCCAAGGACGTGGAGGAAGAAGCAATGATCGCAGGAAGCCTCAGAGGCCGTCTGCGGCCGTGCGGAGACTCAGCCAGAGACGGCGTGAGATGACCACCCCCCACCTGACCTTTGGGACACGCAGGGCCAGCCCAGGACACAGAAGGGGGCCCCAACCTCCGAGGGTGCTCAGGGCTCCCAGCACGATGAAGCCCTTCACCGTTCCCCCACCTCCTCACACCTGGAGCAGATTCGCCAAGCAGCCTCCACTACAGGACAGGGGAGACACCTGGATTCAGACTTTGAGGAGCTGGGTTCGAATCTCAGCTCTGTCCCTCACAAAGGATGTGATGTTAGCCAAGCCCCTTTCCCTCTCAAGGTTCAGGTTCCTCATCGATTGAAATACTGGCTAAATCGTACGCATTCCTCAAATACCGCCCGCCTGCTCCTCACAACCCCTTTACCAAACTGGACGTGTTATGCAGCCCTCCTAGGCCACAGAGTTGGAGCTATGAGCAGCCATCCCCACCTGTGGCTGACCTCCAGTGGCCAGAGGCCTGCCAGCTCCTCCTGACTGAGGCTGGGGCGGGGCAAGGACACCCTGATAGGTGTCAGGGAGGAGTCAAACCAAGATTTGGAACAGATCAGGAGCCCAGATGGGAGGCGATGGGGGCCTATCCCTTCTCCACTCTGGCCCTCCCTAGGCCCAGGCCGGGTGGTCTGACTGCTCCTTCCACTTGGTTAAGATGGGAGTCCCCGATTCGATCCCTTCCAGCAAGGTGGAGGAGCAGCAGGCCTCCCCAGCAGCCCTCACTGGCCACCCCCAGGCAGAGAATGGCCACTTGCCAAGGATACTGGAGAGCAGGCGTTCCTTTTTTCATGAATCCGCATTGCTATCTTTCTGGATGACTTTCCACTGTCAGAGTCCACCATCATAGGATTTCAAGTGGGAGGGGCCTTCAGAGGTCATTTGGTTGTCCTGCCCCCTCATCTGACCCAAGATCTCATTAGCTGAATTGGGCCCCAAGTACAGCTCAGAGCACCCCCCAGGGCTCCTTCCCCCAACCCCTGCTGACTCGCCCACCCAGGGCAGCCAGCGGGACCCAGCCCATTTCCAGGTCTCCACTGGTTTTGCTGCCAGCCTTGTTCTGTCTGCAGAGCCGCCCCCCAAAGCTGGCACTGGCATTGCAATGGGCTGAAAAACCACAGCGCCTGTTTGGCTGCTGCCTATTCTAACTCGCTCCGCTGTTGGCAAGTCGAATCCTACCATGAGCCCGCAGCACACCCAGAAGAGGACGAGGGTGGGGGTCCTGCCCCAGCCTTGCTGTCCAAAGTCTGCCTCTGCTGCTACTCCCTGTGTGACCACGGACAGCCACAACAATAATGACCAAAAATGATAAGGGGGTATTTTGAGGTTTACAAAGATTATCTTATTTGAGCCTCACAACAACCCTGTATTCATGATCACCATCGTACAGATGAGGCAGACAGAAATTAAGTGGCACTAAGTCCCTGTGCCTCTCTGGGCCTCAGGGACCTCCTACCACCCCATCTGTGGTCTTGTGAGCCCTTCTCTCGGGTCCTTGGGGTCCTCATGCCCTCCACCGGCCATGCCAGTTGTGCCACCTGATGTCCTAGAGCCCCTCTTTAAAGATGAGAAGCAGAAAGCAGCTGGGCCTCATCCTGGCCTTTGCCCCCAGGAGAAGCCCTTGTGCACCCCCTTCCCTCCTGAATTCCTAAGCATCCTTCCACCTGAAGCCCGATGGGGACTGCTCCTCTCCAGGAGGCCTTCTCGGCCTCCAGCCCTCCTTTCTGCCGCCCCTGCCGGCCTCGCTGACCACTACTGCTCTGCGGTTAGCCTGCGATGTGCTCCTGCAGGGGCAGGGACCCTGGCTTACTGAAGCTTTGTCTTCCCCTAGGACATGGCACAGGGCTCTGGATACAACTGACACTTTATAAACATTTGTGGAATGAATGGTCCCCAAGTCTCATTTACCTAGCACTGAGGACTGAACACGCAGTGGCTGGCTCCCAATTCCGCTCACCCCTTGAAGCCACCACCCCTCTTCTTTCTCAGTGGACCCGCTCCAGCCCGGCAGCCCCGCTGGTGAAGCGACTACTCCCCAGCACCCTCAGCAGTCCCCTTCGGCTGCCCCAGACAGCCAGAGATGGAAGGCGCTGGCCAACACCAGCCTGAAGCACCACATCCAGGCCTGGCCCACCTTCCCACAGGGCGCCCCAAGAGATGCCCTAATGGCAGATGGGGGCTGGCGGCCTCAGGGGCGCTGCCCGTGAGCCAGGCAATGAGCAAGCCCAGCCCCCTCCGCTGGGGTATGAAGCCTCCAGGCACCAGACAGCCTGGATCTTAATAAGAACTCACGGTCATATGGCACTTTACAAGAAGTTTCTTCCTAAGCCCCTTGGGAAGTAAGCAGGGTACGTATCAGGATGTCCATTGGGCAGAGGAAGGAACGGCCCGACATGGGGAGTGGCGCGCCAAGGCCCAGAGCTGGGAAGTGAACCCTGGTCCTGGGCCCCCAGGCAGATGGGAGCCATGGACACGTTAGCCAGGAGGAAGAGGATGGAGCTGTCTAGGGCACCCCATTGCCTCTATAAGGAACAAAAGGAACCCTCTCGTCTAGGAAGGAATTTGGAGCAGAGAGGGTTGTGCATTGATTAAGCACCTACTCAGTGCCAGGCACTGCACCTCACAACGACCCTGGGAGAAAGGTGTTATTAGGATCCCCATTTTAATGTGGGGAAACTGAGGCAGGCAGATGAAGTGACTTGCCCAGGGTCACATGGCTAAGAAGTACCTGAGGCTGCATTTGAACTCAGGTCTTCCGACTCTAACCACTGAGTCATCAGCAACCTAAAAATTACTGCTTGAACCCCAAAGGGAGCACGAGTACCCTTGAAAACAGTTCATGCTAACTCTGCCCCATCTGCCCAGCTGCAGCAGGGAGGAAGGTGAAGGGCAGCAACAGGATGGGACACAGTCTGGCTGGAAAAGTGCAGGAAGGGCTTAGCATGAGGCCCAGCACCCAGGAGGTGCTTAATAAATGTTCATTTTCTCCCCCTCTCCTTCCATCCCCAAGCACTGTGGGAGTCCTGAGCACAGGGCCCATCAGACCCAGAGCAAGCCCCTATTCTAAGCCAGGCCCCAGGAGAGAGGGAGGGAATGAATGAATAAATGAATGAATGGATGAATGAATGGATGAATGAACAAACGAATGAAGGAATGAACAAACAAATGAATGAACAAATGAATGAAGGAATGAACAAACGAATGAATGAACAAATGAATGAAGGAAAGTGCCATGACATTTCTGAGAGACCACCAAGATAAAGAGTGCCCCATGAAGGGGTCCCTTTTGGCCTTTTTGCTGTGCTGGGCACTGGCCCGCCGGGTATTTCTGCCCCGGGGGCTGCCTGGCTTTGGGCTCCTCTCCAGGGCTGAGGGGAGGCCTGTGTAGCCCTGGGCGAGCCCCTCCATTTCTCTGGACCTTTGGCGGTCCTGCCAGCCCACAGCTCAAGGGGTACGATCCCAGCGCCGCTTACACTGCCCGCCCACCATGTGTATACATGTGTATACATGTGTGCACACACCCAAATGCTCCCCCCAAACACCTCCACCCTCCCACACAGAGGACTTTCTTAGGCCTTGAACCCAGTAAGCGCTCGCTCCAGGTCAGAGTCTCAAGTCAAGTGATGCTTCCCGAGTGAAGATGCTGATGGTGGGCACCAACCAGCACCAGATGAGGCTCCAGCAGCCCCTGGAGGACAAAGAGGCCCTGTGACAAGGAGGGAGCGCTGCGGGGCCATCCGGTCAGATGACCAGGGCTCCTCGGGACGTCCAGCCTCCTTTCTGGCTCTCTGTGGAGGACACCCAGCCTGGCGCCCTGACTCGGGTGCCATCCTGAGTCTGCAGGTCTGTGTGGGTAGCGGAGGCAGCAGGGGGTTCAACTAACCTGGGGATAGAAGGTGGACGGTGCCACACGTGGGCTGCGGACAGACTCCGTAAAGAAGGCCCCCTCCTGAAGGCAGCAGAGGAAAAGGCAGCAGCCGGGTCAAGGCAGTGAAGTAACAGAAACAGGCACCAGCAGGCGATCACCAGGGGCAGTGGGCAAGGCAGAGGAGAAAAAAATGGAGGGAAGAACAAGAGGATAGGAGATGAAAAAATCAAAGACTTCTGTGGGGAATGGGGGGGCAGTAGAGGGGCGCCTGTGGCAGCAGGGAATGATAGCCCGGCCCCCCAGGGCCTTCCCAGCACTTGGGGCAGGGGCGGGGCAGTCTCTAGCTCCACAGATGCAAGGGGCCCAGAGGCCTTGGATCCCCGGGTACAGAGCGGGCACAGCACCAAGCTCAAGCCGGCCATGCCTCCGTAACATTGTCGTGTCAGGCACACAAGCAGCAAGCATTTATGAAGCACCTACTCTGAGCCAGGCCCCGCACTAAGCACTAGAGATGCCAAGGAAAAGCCAAGAGACAAAGAGAAAAGGAAGAACTGAGGGCAGGAGCTTGTCCCATTGTGCCCTAAATGAGCAACCTGTGGAACAGACCCTGGCACACTTTCCTCTGGGGGGCCCTTTCCCCCTGCAAATACACAGGGAAGAATCCAAGTTTGAGAACCAGAGAGGGCCTTCAAGGCCATTCACTACTACTTAGAGAAGGGGAAGCCGAGGCTCACTGAGTGGAAGTCATCTGCTGGAGGTTGCGGGAATTCTCACTTGGGCCCCTAAGCTGTTTCTCCTTCTCCACTAAGCCTGAGAGTGAGGGACTCAGACATGGCTCCCCGGCTGAGGAGAGGATTGGACACATGCCCCACATCCGGGGCGCTTCCTCGGGGGCTTCCTGGCACCTCCTTTGGTCAGTCTGCTTCTCGTTCCTGGATCACCAATGTCCTGTCCTTAAACACAGCTGTCATTTCCCAGAAGTCTCCTCCCTCCACAGAGACCTGGGGATCCTTTCACAGAGCACAGAGACCCCTGAGTCCAACCCCTTCATTTTACGAAAGGATGGGCTCAGGGAGAAGAAAAGAGCCCCGAAGGTCCTTGGGTGGATTCGAACCCATGTCCTCTGACTCCACAGCCGGCACTCCTCAATCACCCTGCCTTCCTCAGGACGGCCACCACACTTGCCCGGGCCGTCTCTCTTCTTTAGGAGCCTGCTCCCACTCTCTGGAATCGCAGAGGAGGCAGTAGGGCCGGAGGGTTTCCTCGGAGGCTACCCCTTCATCAGCCTTCGGGGTTTTTTGAACTTGCCTGCTTCGATCCCAAGATGTTTGAGTCCCAGCTCCGCCCCTCCCTAGCCGGGTGACCTTGGGCCAGTCACTACCCCGGTCCTGGTGTCTGTGAAATAAGGTGCACAGGAGACAGCCTCTCTGAGGTCCCTCCTGCCTCCATCCAGCCCTGCTCTCTGCACTGGGCTCCGGGCCCATCTCCCCAATCACATGCCGCCCACCTCAGGCTTGATGCCCCATAGGAGCAGAGCTCATCCCCTCCCTGCCCCCACTTCTCTTCAGAGCTTCCTTACATCTATCCCCTCGAGAGCTTAACAGGCACTAAGACTTTGGGGACACCCTCTATGTACTTCTTGATTCCCCCAGTGAAACGTAGGCTCCCTAAGAGTAGGGAGAGCAGCCGGGTCTGGAGTCAGGAGGAACTGAGTTCAAATCTGGCCTCAGACATTGACTAGCTGTGTGACTCTGGGCAAGTCACTTCACCCTGTTTGCCTCAGTTTCCTCATCTGTAAAATGAGCTGGAGAAGGAAATGGCAAATCCCCGTAGTACCTCTGCCAAGAAAACCCCCAACGGGGTCACGAAGAGTCAAACACGAGAGAAACAACGGCACAACAAAGCAATTTGCTCCCTGCCAGGCTCTCTGGCCTACAGTTGGCAGACAGGGCTCTCTTCCTTCCTTTCTTTCCTTCTTCCTCCAATCAGGACTGGCGTTCTCCAGTCCTAGAGCCCCTCGCCCATTCTCTGGGGTCTTTCAAGTACATCCACCAGTTTTTCTTAGTACCTGAGGATGTAGTTTTCTCCCTCTGGGGCAAGTGACTAATTTATCTAAGGCGCCTGGGCACCCTCTTACTAGCGCCTTAGTGATTCTGAACATCCACTCCCTATGGGTCATTAACCAGCTTGAAGATGGCACGTTTCCCAGTCCCCAGTCAACCTCATCACCTCCTCTGAATTAACTCCACTTTGCCAATGTTTCTCATACAATGTGGACCCCAAGCTGGCGACCACCCTGCGGCTTGAGAGGATGGAACCCACCCAACTAGTAATGCAGCCACATGTGGAGACTGCTCGTCGGCCGCCATGTCTGTCTCTGCTGATTCGGGCCGAGCGTGCGAATCCCCTCTGACTCGCACGTCTCGTCTTTCCCCTATGAACCGGTGCCTCACCACTTCTTCCCGGTGCTGCCTTATTTACATTCATTCTTTTCAACTTTCATTGGCCAGATCTGGCCCATTGTTCTGGTGGGCCGAGGTCTGGGGAGCTGCAGCACGTTAGGCGTCACCAATCCCTACTGGAGACGAGAACCCAGCTGTAGAACAGCGTGGCCCAGATGCCCCCTCAGTCTCTCCTAAGCCGTGATTCTCCAATGTGGAGATTTGTCCAAGGTGAAGGAGTGAGTCAGTGGTAGGGCTGGGCCTCCGGGTCGGACAGGTCTCCTGAACCCTTGAATCTGACCCCCGAGGCAGCCACGCCACGCCACGCCATGCTGTGTACAGTGGATTGGAGTCTTAGAGCCGTAGGAGAAGCAAACAAAGCCAAGCCTCCGGCTGCTGAGCTCAGGAGGCATGTGGCAGCTGCACTCTGCACACAAGGCACCCCCCATCTCCTGAGAACAGACATGCTCTTGCTCCTTCTGATCCCACCCCTCTGCTTCCCACACTGCCTCTTCTAATGCCCAGGGCGCTGCTCACCAGGTGAGCTAAAGCTTGGCTGAAACTGGGGCCAGCTTGTACTCCTAAGGATACTCCTGGGCCTGCTTAGCCCAGGCTGCCAAAGAGGCTGCTGAGGACTGAGCCCCGTGGGTGCCCAGACAAGGTGCTGCCTGGTGATGCGGGGCCCTGAATCAAGGATGCTCACGCATGCCCACCTGGGGCCAACCACCGTCAGCACACACATGCCCCTGTGCATCAGGCCGGACTTGTCACTGCAAGAATGGGAAAAAAAAGCTAGCAGTTCAGTCTGCTGAGCCCACCAGCTTCTTACCCCAGGTCCCAGCAGGCCAACCTCAAACACAGTCAGCTCTCAATGAGACATCAGTAAAGGCAAGGGTGACCCAAAGGTTCTCAGATGGGGTCTGTGGAGGGGTCCCGGGATTGTGTTTGAATGGGACATGGATAAGGGTCACACAGGGTAGGCCGACAAGACGGGGTTCAATCCGCAAGGTTGGAGGGAACACCCACACCGATGAGATCACAGCTCTAGTGGGGTATCTTGATACTAGCTGACCATGGATGTCTCTGATTCTGGGAACTAATAATTTTCCCAACAAAATAATAAAGCTCCCCATAAAGGCCTGACTCACTAAACTCCCCCTCCTCCCTTGGCCCTCCCACTAAATTCCTCCCCCACTGAGCTGAGAAGAGACTGAATCACCTCTGACTAGAACAAAGGACCAATGGCAGAGGGACCAATGATCAAGCCTACTGACAAAGGCCTTCGTCTGGGGTGTGCCCAAGTACATCGTGATCTCTCCATGACAATCTGGTATCTCACAGCTCATTTTCAAAAGTTGGTCTTTTTAAAAATAATGTTTAGTTGTTCATTTTCCAAACTTAAGTCCATGTTTCTTTCATGATGAATAAAAATAACACCCTCTAGGACTGAAAGTCAATAAATGCTCCTATTTTAAAAGTAAAAAAATAAAAATTAAAAATAAATAAAATGAACTTGCCTGGGTGTGCGCCTACCCTGATGAAGCGCGGTGGGCCCATCTACAGTGCACTAACGACGTATTTGTCAAAGTCACACAAGTCTGTGACAACATCCACGCTCTCGAGAGCACTGATGCTCTCTGGGTCTGCTATGTCTAACAGCTGTGGCCAAAGCAAGACACATGAACCAGGGAGCATGAGACTGTTCCAGGAGCTCACCATCTTCCCAAGCCTTGGGCAGGATGGTCCCCAAAACAGCAAGGGCTTGACAAGTTCATCTACCTCACGCAGAGAAGTTAAGGCTATAACCAAGGGAAAGCCTGCAGGCCCCTCAGGCGCCAGTCAGGGACGCCTGGACGCCTGGCAGCTAAAGTTACAGCGGAGGCCGGCCAGCAACAGCCCAGAGCAAGGAATTCGTCCAGTTAGTGGGAGAGTAATTAGTGAAGCATTCTGGAAGGAAAGGATTAATTAGCTCACCCCCAAGGCCCATAGGAAGTCAGAGGGGACATTAGGCTCACCAGCGAGGGCCGCAGCCCTCCAGGGGCTGTCCTTGCTCACCTTTCGAGGACTGTCCAGGTAGGTGGGCGTGAGAGCCACCCCACTGTTCTCTGCTGGATGAGTGGGGCCCTTGCCAGCATGCAGACTGCTTTGCTGCTCTCCCAAGCACCTAAAGGAAGGGTGGAGAACAGTCTGAGGCCCGATTCTGGTATCTCCATGACAACTTAGCCGCTGCTGGAACAGACAGCACGGCCCTGACTGCCCCTTCCTGGTCTGTGCAGGAGGACCCTGGGACCCAATCTGACTGCTGACAGTGTCTGGCCGGGAGGCCGGGAACAAGAGGAGCCTCTGAGCCTCGGCTTTTTCATCTGTGAAACAGTATTGAGCTCCCAGAGTTGCTATGAGGGAGGCTGCTCTCTCTAGGTGTCGCCTGGTCCTAGGCCTGGAAGTCTCTACACGGCCGTTCTCCCCATCCGTCACGGGCTGCTTGAGGGGGCAGTACTGATTATCTTTATATACGCCTCCCCCAGTATTATATCCAGTAGGAGCCTAATAAGCGTTTGTCAAATGATGTCCAGCATTGAAAGGCCTTTCCTAAAATGAAGGCCCTTGCTCAGGTCACTTCCCATCTCTGGGACTTAGCTTGCTTTTCTTAAGCTGACGGCTCTGGACAAGGTGATCTCCGAGGGAGCTTCCAGGGCTAACAAACATGCTTTCACTGCCCTGAGGCAGGGGGTCCTAACTAGTGACTCTAGTTCCAAAGGCCCAAGCTGCCCAGCTATAGAGGCTCCAGAATAAATGATTCCCCAGAAGGCCATAGTCTGTTTCTACCGCCCACAGTGGGAGGGAGCTCAAGGCTACATCAGTAGGCGTTACCTCTGAGTAGCCCAAGCGAGAACAGGGCTCCATGTGGGCAGGAAGCAGCAATCTGATTTCCTTCCCCGCCCCCACCCCTTCTGCCAAGGGTCTGGCTAACAAGCTAACATTTTAAATTGGAGAACACCTTCTCCAGGTCCATCAATCATCGCCCACTTGAGAAGGCATGACTGCATCTGGTGAGGCCATGGGAGCGGGGAAACAGGGCACCCCAGGACCCTCAGCAGTCATGTGGCCCAGCTAAGAACCTGTAGTGACTCCTCCAACATCACCCCCAGGCCAATGACACCATTGGCCAGCCAGCTGGCAGAGGAACATGGCAGCCAAAAGGGCAGCTTGGCATTGGCAGGACTATAGATGAGTGGAGATGACCTGTGCTAAGCCTGAAAAGGGGCTGGGACCAGACTGAAAAGGGCAAGTCTGTGTTTCATCCTGGGAGCAACGGCGGGGGTGGGGGGGGGGTTCCCAGTTTATTGAGTAGTAGGAAGGACATAGCAGCTAAGGTTTGTGCTTCAAGAAGATGGACAGCAGGGGCAAGGCAGCCAGTGGCAGCCAGGGTACCAGGCCAGGTATGAGAAGGAGGCCTCGACCCAAGGCAGAAGAGATGCTGTGGGGGCAGAATGGACAAGACTCGCCAGTTGACTGAATCTGAGGGGTGAGGGAGAAGGAAGAAGCACAGATGATGCCATGGCAGGGGAGCTGGCGGAAGGACTGAATGCTGAGCCTCCCCTGAGCGAAGGAGCCCCAGTCTTCGCCTGGCTGCCCTACTCTGTGCATCCTTGACTTCTCCCCCATCCCCTTAGTAGGCCTCTCCTTCCCCCATGTCAGGGTGTCTCCTCCTTCCTGGCCTGGCCACCCTACTCTGTGCATCCCCTTCTTCACCCCCACGCCCTCATCAGGCCTCTCGTTCCCCCACCCACCATCTTCCCCCTAAGACTCTAAGCCCCTTGGGGGCAGGCGCAGGGCCTGGCACATCAGGGGCGCTTGATCTTAACACTTCCCCTCTGAGATTATCCCCAGTTCATCCTGTCTACATCCTGTCTGTCCACAGTTGACTGTGACCCTCCAGAAGCTGGGCCTGTGCTTCTGCCTTCTCTGTATCCCTGGCACTTGACCTACAGGTACATGACAAAGTCCCCCACCCCAATCCGGTACATCTGACTCTGCTCCATATGTGCAGGCTACAGGCCATGCACCTCACCCCCCACTCTCTGGGCCCCTGACCTCTTTGCCCCACAGTGCACGGGGCTCACCTGGACTCCCATTTCTGGAGCCCACCCACAAGGATGAAGCACTTTCCCACAATGCCCTGGGAAGCACGTGGCCCAAGTATCCCTTATCTGGGAGAATCCAAGGAGGTGAAGGGGATTGTCCATATGGCCTTCAAGGCCCCCGGCTGGCTGAGAAAACCCAGGCTCCCCAATTCCTCCATGAGGCCAACCTGCCACTAAAGGCAGCCCCCACTTTCTCCAGCAGGAGACAAAGGTTCCCCACCTCTGGGACAGAAAGATGAGGCTCACCACCTACCCCTCTGCCTCCTTCATCACTTCTATGGACAGCCAACACTTAACATTTTCAAACTGGGAAACACCTTCTTCTCAACTTTCTTTTCCAGATTTGTCAGGCAGAGGCTCCTTGGAATAGTCTAAGGTCTGACTCATTATAAAATAAAAATAAACCTCCTCCCCACCTCCAGGAGCTTCACACCCCTCCTATCTCCACATGTTTCCCATTCCTTTTTCCAGTGGAACAAGGGCTGCATTCATCAACATAGGGAGCCCACAGAGCAGAGGGCCAGCTGGGGTCTCTCCATGGCCCAAGGAGCATATCAGGGAACCAGCTCCCCTGATAATGGCAGCCAGGTGGGACAGTAGCTGGAGTCCTGGACCTGGAGTCAGGAAGGCCGGAGTTCAAATCCAGCCTTGGACATTTCCCAGTTGTGTGACCACAGCAAGCCACTCTACCTTGTCTGCCTCAGTTTCCTCATCTGTAAATTGGGGATAATAATAGCACCTACCAGCACCTTTGTGAGGGTCAAACCAGATAATATTTCTAAAGTATGTTGTAAACCTTAAACTATTATCTAAATGCTGGTTGCTATCATCACCACCACCATCGCCACCACCACCACCATCACCACCACTGCCGCCGCCACCGCCGCCATCACCACCACCACCACCACCACCACCACCACCACCACCACCACCACCAACGCCATCATCCCCAAAGCTGCCCCTGGATTGTCTTCCTCTCAATCCACATTTAACAGTTACTGCATGGGACGAGACTTGCTCAGTTGGCTTCCAAGGGCAGAAAGAACCAGAAGTAATGGGGGCGGTGGGGTGGGGAGGCGTGAGTTCTGGCAGCTGGAGAAGGCTCCCTGACATCAGGGCTGCCCACTGTGGGGTGGGAGGCTCCATGCAGAGGCTGGAGGATCCCTTGTTGAGGCTCTTTCCATGGGGACTTCTCTGCAAAAATGGGCAGGGCCAGAGGGCTCCTGGGATCCCTTCCATTCTGGGCTTCGGGGCATCCTAGTGTCTCTTCCTGGGAATGATTCCTACCACCACAGCCCTGGCCTTGCTCCTCTCACTTCGAGGCCATTGGAATCTCCCAACTGGCTTTGCCTCCAGGCTCTCCTACACACCTGGGCCACACTCACCTTCCTAAAGGACAACCTTGACCTTGACCATGACCAACAACATGCAATGGTTTGCTCCCGATGCCTACAGGCCAAGGCTCACCAGAGCTGGGGCTAGAGAGAGTTAATGGAATCTGATCATCTTACTTTCCGGTGCATGAGATCATAGAAAAGGGCCTTAGAACTCACTCAGTATAGCTGCTCAATCAGAGATGACAGAAGCGTGTCACCCAGAGGCCGAGGATGAGGGCCACTTGCCAGGATGTTCAACCCGAGGCCTCTTACTCCAAATCCAGTGATCTTCCCGCAGCACTGTGCAACCAACATCTGAGGTTCTCACAATCAGGTCCTGCCCTACCCATCCACTCTAAGCTTTGAAGAAGCCGCAATCTCAACCTGGGACAGCCTTTCCATACCTGAACTCCTGCTCCTGATGAGGGCTGCCTCACACTGCCTTCCCCATCTAGACTGGCCCTAGCCACACTTCCCTTCACACCCCAGACATCTTGTGGCCAGCCCTTCCTCCTCCTCCCCTCCCCCCTCTTTCCAATCAACTCAGTCAAACCCAGTGTGCACATCAGACTCTCCCTGACTCTCCTCGTCACATGCAGCAGTCACTTTCTGCCTCCCAGCCCACTGAATATTTCCATTTTTTCTAGTTCAGTTCCTCCTGATCATTCCCTCGGCCTTTTAGGAGATGAGATTATCATTAATGGCCACTGTAGACAGACCTTTCAAGGGCACAGACTGTGAGCCACCCGTGCCTCCTCATCCTGTAGGACTCCTGTCCTTGCGATCCCCCACAGAGAGGCCGCCCGACCTGCTGGGGGTGCTTCTTCTAGGTCCCACCATCGGTGATTCTCAAAGTGTGGCCCCCAGGGGTCCCTGAGACACTCTCCGGAGGCTCTCACGGGTCAAACTACTTTCATAATAATATTGTGACGTTATGCATCTATCCAAATACTCCCCCCTTTGCCAACTGCACATGTGTGCAAGGCCAGACTTTGTTCAAACACTTCAACCACAACAACATTATCACAACAGACTGGAAACAGAAGCGTGGGAGAATCCAGCTGTCTTCTATTAAGGCAGACATTAAAGAAATTGGCAAAAAAAACCATGTAAAACAAGGCCACTTTTCATGACATTTTTTGAGTTAGAAAATAGTTATTTTTCATAGAAAACGTTATGTTAACATGTAATGGGCTTCTTATTATTTTAAAAAGATTTATCAGTGTTCATTTCTAATGAGGTGAATATTGACAGCTATCAACCGCACGAAGAAAAGCTGAGCAGTAATGAGTGTAAAGAGGTCCACGGTGTGAGCACCCCTGGCCTAGCTATCATGGCGTGCTCCTGAGGGAGGCTGTTCCGGCCTATTGCTCATTCTCAGATGTCCAGCCTCTCTCTCTGATGGAATTCCCTAGGATGACATTCTTGGCCTACTCATCCCTGTCACTCCGCTCTCCATTATCCTGGGAGAGACCCACAACTTTCCTTCTTCAGCCACAGGGGTCTGCCTTGACCCCCCCCACCAAGGAGCAACACTGAGGTCAAAAGGACTGGCCTGAAGTCATCACCTCCCAAATGCTACCCTGTTCTTCCTCCTCCTCTTCCTCTTCATTTCAGGGCCCAGCTGAATGGGGCCATGCCTGGGGTCTGTGTCAGGTACATGTCCTGATGGAGCAGTTCTGTAGGCCAGCCATCACCTGCAGTCCAGAATCCGGACACCCAGTATCCTCATATCTTTGGTTTTACCTTTGTGGATAATGAAGCCAAACTCTCTTGAGTGGTTATGGATCTCCTGTAACAAGCATGGTGCACACAGTCACCTGCAAGCCGCAAGCCGGGGTGCCTGGAGGACACCCCACCATCTCTGGGGAAGCAGAGTGGGCAACCTCCTACGCCTTAATGAGCAAGCACCTCCCAGTTTTAGCACTTGTCTGACATCCAAAATCAGAGGGTCATCAAGCAAAGCTCCCAGTTGTTAAAACCTTTGGAGAATCTCGTGAGATTTTAAAACATGCACAGGAAACACGGAGTCAGAAATGAGCTTTGCATGCAGCAGCCTGCTCTCATAGGTGACCCAAGAGCAGCTTTGTAGCACCAACATGCAGGAAGAACAAGGGATCGCACATCCTCTAACCCTTTGCTCAACAATGTGGCTGTAAGGACACGGTCTGCCACAGAACGTGGTCTGCAAAGGGCTGCCCGGTGCCATCTTCTGCTGCCGGCAAGCAGGCCTGTGGTAGGAATGCTCCTCATGGATGAGAGGGCTCCTCTGCAGGCCAGCATCTTGCCAAGGACGCAGTGAGCCCAATGCCCCTCCGCTGCTTTTCTCTCTCGTGTGCAGTGAACAGCAAATGCTTGTCCGTTAAGGTGGTTTCTGGGTTCTTAGGGGTGCCTCGTTGTGGCGATGGATCAGCACGGGATACGCTTCCTCAGGGAATTGTGATTTTCTGGGTAAGGGTCTATTATTTTATCCACTATCCATTTTGCAGGGCCAAGATTTTGTTCAATTTGCCTCCACTGTACCCGATGGCACCTTCTTTTTATACTTTCGTTTAATTTGGTACAGGCTGTGTGATGGCGACTGGGAAACCTTCCACGTTGGCACTAGATTTCCTGACTGCTAGAATATAGCCAGTTCCATTTTTTGTGACGTCGCATAATAACAGCTAACACACAGCACCTACTATGTGCCAGACACTCTCCTAAGCGCTTCATGTTATTATCTCCTCTGAGCCTCACAACAACGGAGAGGTAGGTGCTGTTACTGTCCTTTTGTACAGATAAGGAAACTGAGGCAAACAGAGGCTTACTCGCCCAGGGTCACACAGCCAGTAAATGTCTGAGGCCGCACTGGAACTTGGGTTTTCCTGACTCTGGGCTGGACGCCAGCCAATATTCTTCTGGAAAGTAATCATGACATAAGTCAATCACCCAATAATGCAGTGCATGCTGATTTAGCTGTCTCTACCTCTCTCTCTAATTCTCTGCTGCAGAAGTGGCAGAGAGAGGCCCCCACCCTGAGCCCTCGCAACTCCCCAGCCAGCCAGCCAGACTCGAGCAGAACTGGGAGATGTTCAGCAAGACAAATAAAGCTCCAAGACAGCCCAGAGAATGTCCACCTGAGGCTTCGTAGGTCGTCTGTGGCCCGGCAGCAGGGACCCCTTTCAGTCTCGGTTTGACTCCCCTGCTCCGGAGGCATCTCCCTGCCCCCTTCTCTGAAGCAGGTGTCGGCTACGATGACTTCCATGGGAATCTTTTGGCAAATGCTCGTCACCAACAGATTACAAGACAGACAAACATCCTGTTGCCTGGGGATACATAATAAAGCTGAGCCTGTGAGCCAGCACAACCTGTGAGCTCTCTTTCCATCCAAGGAGGGACAACTCTCCCATCTTGAGCCAGTCTCCTGCTGTTGTCATGGGATCAAAGATTCAGAGCTGGAAGGGGACGCTGGAGGCCATCAAATCCATCAGGCCATTTTACAGAGGATTTGGAAACAGACCCAAAGGGGGAAGGGATTATCCCAAGGTCATACAGATCCTAAGTGGCAGCAGCAGGATTGGAACCCAGCTCCTCTGGTTCCACTGGCAGTCAATTCTACTTCATGCATCCAAGGACAAGGACCTACACTGGGCATGGTGAGCCTAGAGAAGAGGAGACTGAGCAGGGGCATGAGCGCTGTCTCTGGAGCATGTGAAAGGCTGACCCAGGGAAGAAGGAGGGGGCTGGTTCTGCTTGGCCCAGAGGGCAGAACCAGGACCAGAGAGGGGCTGACTTTGGCTTGACATCAATAAGTCATCCTAACAATAGGAGCCACTCAAACATGGCATGAGTTATTGCACGATGAGCTAGGTCCCCCTGCCCAGGGTCTCCAAGCACAGGTGGGCTATGGCCTTGCAGGGTTTCTGTGATGCGTGTGTTGGACAGGATGGCTGCTGATGTCCCTGTGGCTCCACGACCCAGGGAATGTCTCCAGATGTTCTACAACAGGGGTGACTTCCAGCCTCCTTGGCTTTCTGTTCTGCTGCTCTTGAAGGACACCCCACAACTGGTAGCATTTTGTATTGTTGTTTCATGGGCTGTTGGAGCCATCAACCTCCTCCCCATGGGGCACACAGACCCTTCCAGCCTTAGCTAAGCTGGTCCAGAAGAAGCTGGTCTGGCCTGTGGCCTGGCCTCTGCCTGAAGCCTTCCCAGCACAGAGGAACCCACTAGTACTGGGAGAGCCTTTGAGGACCCTGAGGGGCTTCCAAGCCACTGAGACCCCCAACAGGGGTCAGGCATGAACCCTCTGCACAGGCAGACTGCACCACTCACCAGCTCCAGCTCCCCTCCAATCTCTCTCTCATTTTGATCCTGCTTCACAGCCTCGCTCAAGCCTGGCCTGGTTCATCAAACCTCCCTGACAACTCTCTGCCTCCTATTTATAGAGTACCCCCTATTAATAAAGCAGCTTTCTCCCAAGCCCAACTTCTAAGGAACATAGAAGAGGACCATCAACGTCTCCATTTCACAGGTAAAACCTAGGCCCAGGCACAGGAGAGAACCTGGCTCCCCTTCACAGACACAGCAGACCTCAGCTGACCTGCCGTGAATGTCCCACACCCTCTACCAGGCCATCCTTCAGGAGGCCACGCTGGCTGGTAGTGGCGGCGCACTCCTGACACTCAGGATAGACCTAGCCCGTATTGTTCGCTACCTTTCTGAAGGCCTGTACCCCATTTCTCACCTTGATCCCAAGCTCCTCAACTACTTTTATGCACCCCTGCACTGCCCTATCCTGACAAGAAGCTGCTTGACATAGGCCTGGCCAAGGAGATGCTAGGGCAAAGGTCTGGGACAGTCCTCTGTGTGACCCAAGAGCTTAGCAGAGCCAAGCTGACGAGGCTGAGGCAGGAGCCCCAGGTCAGA
Source organism: Trichosurus vulpecula (assembly GCF_011100635.1). NCBI lineage: Eukaryota > Metazoa > Chordata > Mammalia > Diprotodontia > Phalangeridae > Trichosurus > Trichosurus vulpecula. The sequence continues at coordinate 12,765,756 of NC_050573.1, forward strand.
ATCTCAGCTCGTTGGCTGTATGGCTGTAGGCCAGCCACCTAACCACCTGAAGGCTACCTTCTCCATCTGTAAAAGGGGGATCTGCCCCACACACTCTGGTGTGAAGAAAGGGGCCACATATTTAGTAAGGGTGATTGATTATTGTATGGGGCCAAGTCCCCTCTGTCATGGGGACATTTCTGGTGCTTGAAAGGGCAGAAAAGGAAGGCGGAGACAGTTCTGAGGCCCACAGAGAAGATGGCCCCAGAGAGTGCATTCCTGTAGCTGGAAGAGATTTTAAAGGTCATGTGCTCAACCCTTCCAGGGGAGAGAAGACGGCCCTCCCCCGAGGCCCCAAGCCCCTCAGAACCCCGGCACTCACTTCTGACTGGCCTCCATCTCCAGCAAAGCTGAGAGGGCAGACGTCCCCTTCTTTCCAACCGGGGGTCCTGCAGGCTCCAGGGAGTGGGCAGGGAGGGGGCCGGCCATCTGCAAGCCTTTCATGGCAGCCCCTTTCTAGGGAGAGAGGAGGGGGAAAGGACATTAGCAGAGAGGGTCTCCTTGGCCCCTTCACTCCAGACTCCCTTAAGTCTGCCAAAGACCAATCACACAGGGACTCTACCCTCCTAGTGAGCAAAGCCATGCCACCCAAAGGCCTGGGCTGCCTCTGTGTCTCAGACTCTCTCTATCTGTCTCCTTCCCTCCCTCTCTTTCTCTCTCCCTGTCCCCTCTTTCCCTCTCTCTCCCTCCCCCTCTTTCCCTCTCTCTCTTCCTCCCTTTTTCCCTCTTTCTCTCTCCCCCCCCTTTCCCTCTCTCTCTCCCTCCCCTCTTTCCCTCTCCCTCCCCCTCTTTCCTGCTCTCTCTCCCTCCTCTTTTCCTCTCTCTCTCTTCTCTCCCTCTCTTCCTCTCTCTAGCTCACAAGCCTGAGCTCTCCATCTCCATCTCCTCAGCAGTGGGGAGACACCCCAATTGTAACATCTGAAACAGAGAAGGAAGAACCCTCTACAGGTCCCTCCCTGACAGGTGGTCACCGGCCCATGCTGAACCCCTTCAGGGGTCCCCTGGCCCCTCACTTCAAGGAGAACGTCATGGGAAGGACAATGCTGGTCACAAGTCGAGGCAGGAAGGCCCAACTCACCCGTATCATGCGGTCTGAGCGATGGCGCCGCCGGATGCGGTTCAAGCCTTCCATGAAGCGGATGAAGCCGTCTAGGAGCTGCCACTCCTCCTCGTCCGAGCGCGGCTTGTCCCCATAGATGTCGCAGTGCGCCTCGCCTTCAGTGATGCGCTTGGTGGCTGTAACGCATGCCGGGAGCAGCAGGAAGCGCGTCCTCCAGAACTTCAGCGACTCAATTAAACTACAGAGAATCAAGAGGCCCAGAAAGAGACCCAGCATCAGCATCATAGCCCCAAACAAGAGCTCCCACTGACTCACCGGACATTTCCCAGGTACAAAAGCATGGTGTCCAGTCCCTAGAAGTCCTAGGGCCAGAGGGGACAACACTGATCTAGTTTGGCTGGACTCATTTTATGAGGGAAGACACTGAGGCCCAGAGGGGGGGGATGGCTTCCCCCAGGACTTTCACACAAACAGCAAGGAAGAGATATTCAATCAACACACCAGACTGGCAGAGCAGGAAACGTGGCACGCAAACCCAGGAGTCAAGGGACACGTCAAATGGCAAACACAAGGGAGAAATCACAAGGGATAACGAGGTGCAACTGTCTACGTTCTCCTCTGGGGAGACGACACGGGGAGCCCCTCTGAGCTTTATCCACAACAGGGGTCCTGGAGGGAGGCTGACTAGGTAGAGAGCCTGGGTGCAAGTCTGGCATGTTGGGATGATCTCAAAGAAAAAGTGGAAGATAGAGAGAGAGGGCTGCACCAGGAGAAGGGGAAAGGAGAGAAAATGATCTCACATACACAGGATGTGAAAAGAGGAGTGTCTAAAACAAAGACAAGGAGGTGCTGGGGAGGAGCTGGGGGGCTCATCTGAGCTGCTTAAAGGAGGAAGAAAACACAGATACACCACACACCGCACCCCCCCACCCCCACAGAGCTGGGTAGAGACAGACAGACAGACAGATACACACACACACACACACACACACACACACACACACACACACACACAGTGCTGGGTATGGACATCCATCTCCCTCAACAAGCAAAGGGAAGGGACTGTGACAGCAGTGGGGCAGGGAAAGTACAGCCACACTCAACCAAACACACACTAAAAAACAGACTGTCCGTAACAGATTCAGTTTCATCTGCCATCCTTCGGCCTTCTTCAGGCCTACAGCCATGTTCACACCCACTGGTGACTGTATGGAGTGGACACGGCCATGCTCTGCAGAAGGAGAGCTCAGCCTGCTTCACCTCCTTCTATTTCTGCCCTTTTGCTTAATATCATTTTCATTTTTTGCCTATCCCCTCCGCTTCCCTCCCCCCACACAGAACAAAGCATAGCTTTGGGCAGGGCCTATGAGCTGCCTGCTTCGGGGAACCAATGGAGATGAAATGAGACACTCCAGCCCAGCACCTGGCCTGTGGATGGCACTGGAGAAATGCCTCCATGATTACTGTCATCGGTATTGTCCCTGTTCCCTCGGCACTCGCTCTGCAGCCGTGACCTTGGAGAGCGGCCTGGGGGCCTCAAGATGCAGAATCAGACACTGGTCTTGGGACACCCCAACAAAGGGACTGGTCTGCTTAACCGCACACATCTGTGACAAGATTCGGTTCTTTTTTCAGTGCGGCAGGGAGATGGGGAGTGGGAGGGAGAGAAGAGAAATGCTTCCTACTTTTTTAAGTTCAAAACCAAGACTTGCCGGGAGCATACAGAGACTGACTGGCCCAGGAGCCTACAGCCAGTATAAGGCAGAGCCGGCACTTTATCCCACATCTTCCTGGATCCGCAGCCTGATCTCTACCCACTATATCATCCTGCCTCTCAGTAATCAAGACTGATAAAAAAAAACAGTTCAGCAAAACCAGCCACGGCACGAGGCACATCTGACATCGGGCACGACGTCCCCCAGCTCTGCAGAGCGGGCCGGCAGGCAGAAAGCCCCAGCTCTGGCTTTGCGGGACCTCGGGCAAGACGCAAGCTCCCCATCTGCAGCAGAGGGCTGGCAATGCTGCACCCACAAGCGCAGCCCCGGCCCGCGGCTGACCTGAAGTCTTCGGAGCCTGCTGAGCAGATGTACTGGTCCAGGTAATTCCACTTATATTCCTCCAGGCGCTCATGGGAGAACTCCACCCAGCAGGAGACAAACTCCGAGTCCGAGTGGGAAGGGCACAGGCTATAGGTATAGTTGATCTGGGCAGACTCGTAGGGATACCTGAAAACCAAGACAGCGCCGCTTCAGTGTGGCCCCCGGCCCCAGGACCATGTCTTCTACTCCCCTGGTGGGACCCCAAACCACTCACTTGGGCAGGTAGCGGGTGACCGTGATGATTTTGTCCTTCAGCGTTACTTTGTGGAAAGTACGCCCCATGCTCAGCCAGTACTGGTCCTCCTCTTCAGGGCGGTTTCGGGACACGAGGCCTAAGAGGAGAAAAGAAGGCCGAAGCCCTTCCTCTGACTCTAGTCCAAGGGGGCAGATCCAAGCCCAACACTGAAGGGGCAGGGAAACTATTCCACGAAAACGTTACCAAATTCAGAGAAGACAGACTCAGATGATGCAGAGACACACAAGCAGTATCTGGAGAATGATTTCTACAACAAGATTACAAAGACAAATAGCTTGGGAAGGCTTGAGAACTCTGATTAATACGATGACTGACCATTGTGCCAGAGGACCGAGGATGAAACACGCCACCCCCGCTGACCCAGAGGGGACAAGCGCAGGACGCAGCAGGAGACAGACATCTGTGGACGTGGCAGACACGGGGCTATGTTTCATTCGGTTCCAGTCATTTGTTAGACAGTGTCTTTTAATTTTTTATTGGATGTGGCAGCAAAGGTGGAAAACAGAGAGTTGCCCCTCCCCCCCACCAAAAAAATAAGATGCAAAAGAGGATCATTGAAGCCTTTTTAAAAACTGGACAGAAAAGAAAGAAGTTTGGAAGGAGACACAGACCAGCAGGACAGCTTGGAAAATGACACGCTCAATTTATTCTAGGCTTTTTTTTTTAAAAGCAGACTCTACGTAACAGATTTAATCCACATACAATCTTTTCTCTGTCCTTCTTTGTATGTAGAAATGTTTGCTTCTTTTGGGGGGAGTATTTGTCAAGTCCAGAACTTTTAAAAATCTTACCCAAAAGACTGAAAATAATAATAACCAACATAATAACAGACCATGAAAGCGATGAAAGAAACTTCAGTCAACACGCAGCCTTCTCCTGGGGGATGGTCCTTCCCCCTGGGAGGGAGTGCCACGCCCAGTCGTGCCCTGCCCTGGCCAGACAAACCATCATCGTCCCTCTCCAGCTTGGCTCTGACTCACCAGATTTCATCAGCATGGGGACGGACCTCCTCTCCTCCTCCTTTTCTGCCCACCCTTCCCCCTTTCGGGCCATGTCTCTGCCCATTGGCAAGGAAGCTCCTTGTGGGCAAAGACTGTCGTTCTATTTGTTTGTGTTCCCAGTGGGCCTAGCACAGTGCCTGGCACACAGTTAAGTAAGGCCTAATAAATCCTTATCGACCTGACCTTAGAGCCTACTTAGCCCAAGCCCAATGTCTCTTGTTATTCTCTGTGACCTCATTTGGGGTTTTCTTGGCAGAAACACTGGAGTGGTTTGCCATTTCCTTCTTCCAGCTCATTTTACAGATGAAGAAACTGAGGCAGACAGGGCGAAGTGACTGGTCCAGAGTCACACAGCTAGAAGTGTCTGAGGCTGAATTTGAACTCAGGTTCTCCTGATTCCAGGCCCAGCACTCTATCCAATGCACCCCTAGCTGCCCCCTCTACAATATCCTTAAAGAAAGTATTGTTCAGCCTCTATCAAAACATGCCCAGTGACCAACAAGAGACACATGTGACCCGAGAGATCCTTCAGAACAAAAGGCCCCTCGGTGCACTCTGGTCCAGCCAATCTGGCCCAGTCCCATCTCCCACCCCTGCCCCGTGGCCCAGATTGTTCCCCATACCTGGGAATCCCTGGCTCCCTTCTCTGCCCCCAGATTCCCTGCTTCCCTTCCAGGCACAGCACCAGCCCTTCACTGATTCCCTCTGCCCCTCAGGCACTTCCCCACATCCCACACTTACTTTGTACAGATCTGTATTAACAGATCCCATCCCTGCCTCCCCCCACCCCCCAGGAGAACAGAAGCACCAGGAGGGCAAGGACGATTGTCTGGGGCCTTTCTATCCTCAGCATCGGACGCAGTGCCCAGCACAGCTTTAAAAGGGATCGTGGTGAAGCCTCACACTGAGCTTCACCGTCCCATGTGTGAGATGCGAGACGGCTAAAGAACAGACTGTCTGACAAAGGAATGGAAGGCCAGGGGGTAGGTCAGCCACCACCTGACAGGGCAGCCAGAAGAGTCCATCAGAAGTCTGAGGTTCCTTAATTGGCATCAAGGTCAAGGACAGGGGTGGGGAACCTGCAGCCTCGAGGCCACAGGTGGCCCTCTAGGTCCTCAGGTGCAGCCCTCTGACTGAATCCAAACTTCCCAGAACAAACCCCATTGATAAAAGGATTTGTTCCGTAAAGCTTGGACTCAGTCAGAGGGCTGCACTTGAGGACCTAGAGGGCCACCTGTGGCCTCGAGGCTGCAGGTTCCCCAGCCCTGGCCAAGGAGAACTTCCCTGGGCCTCTCTCTGACCAGACCAAGCTGGAGGGCTGAGCTCAGTGATGGGCACCACACTAAAAGAAGGGGCAGGGATAAGCTAGACAGTGTGTAGGACAGGCAGCCAGGATGGGGAGGAGCCGTGGATTCAGGGCCCATGTGGATCAGCAAGGAGACCTGGAGAGTTCAGCTTGAAGGTGAGATTTAGGGGAGACACAAGACCCAGCATCAAGTCCCCAACCTGTTGGGCTGTCATGGGGAAAAGGGATGGCCTCGGTCTACTAGGCCCAGAGGGTGGCACCAGGGGCATGGGCAGAGCAGCTACTGAGAAGGGAAGGGAGGCCTCCTTCATGTAAGAAGCTTCTTCACCAGGAGTGACCGCCATCCATGGCCCAAAGTGGAGTGAGATGCTCAGGCTGGGGAGGGGAATCACACCCATAGGAAAGCTCCAAGCAAAGGCTGAGGCCCACCTGTCCAGGCCCACCTGTCAGTCACCAAGCACTTGGAGACAAAAGCAAGACAGGCCCTGCCCTCAGGGAGCTTATGTTTGGGGGGAGGGGTCCTCCTTATTCTCTGCTTGTGTTCTGTCCACTACACTCCCTCTGATCGGAGCAACTCAGAATGGCCAGTGAACAAGGCCATGACCATAGTGGAGAGCACGGTGATGAGGACAAGATGATGCAGGAGAGCGAGATGGGGATTCTCATGGGCAAGATGGAGGCATGTGGGTAGCTCACATCCCCTTAGGAGGCCCCAAGACAGGCAAAGGATGGCATGCCCAGAGCGGTCAGGATGGGCAGAGCTTTACCTGGAGAGCAGTGTCCGGCCAAGCACACCAAGGCCCCCTCCTGGCCCTGTGCTGCTGAGCCCATGACCCAGAGCCGGGAGGGCTGGCTAGCATGTTAGAGGGCAGTCAGGACCCCCAAAGCTCCTCAAAGACGCCAAATGGCTCATGAGAACTCACCACCCCACTGGCTGGAAGGGGCTGAGGTCAAGGGAGGACAGAAGGGAGCCTGCAGCCAGGGGGACGGGGAGGATGGAGCCAGGCACAAACAGCCAAGCCCAGAGAGTGAGTTCATTTCAGAACAGCCCTTTGAGGACTCTTCCTGCTGACTGTGTCACCTGCTGCCCTCCCTAGTACCAGGTGAATCTGCTGCCCCTCGAAGTCCCCAGGCCCCTGCAGTCCCCCTTCACTCACTCAAACCCCAAGTATCCGCTTGGCTCTGGGGGACACCTCCAACCCACATGAGGCTCAGGCCCTGCCCTCTGAGGGCTTACGATCCAAGGGGCAGCTGACAGACCCACACGGAGAACTCTAATAAACCCCTTTGTATTACTGTGCAAGGGGGAGCAAGGAGCCCTGGATCTGGAAGCAGAAATGCGTTTGAGCTCTGTCACTGCTTCCATCCCAGGCCTGCGGGAGCAGAGTATCATGCAAAGGGAAAGGGGGAGCCAGGGCTGCTCTGATCAGACAGGATAAAGGCCTCGACCTGGGGAAGCCTCCCCTGCCCCGCTCACCTCAGAGCAGAGGGTGGCTCTGGCCAACAGAGAAAGATCACTGACATTCTGGCTCTGGGAACACCCAGGTCAAGTGCAAAGGTTCAGAGCCTGGCCTCCCACCCCCCACTAACTCTGCTGCCAAGACACCTCTGTACCTGGAGGCTCAAAGGGCCTTTCCTCACTTCAGCTGTCAGCCAGTAGGGAGCAGGGCAGAGGAGGCTTCCTCAGAGAGGGAAAGGCCCTGAGCCAGGGGCACAAAGTCCCCGCCCTCAGGGGCTTACAAACTCTGAAGCACTTTGTGCTCAAGGTTCTCTGGACAATCTAGTTCCCATAATGAAGGGGGTAGTGAGAAGAGACCAAATAACCGAGAGAGAGCTACAGAGAGATGTAGAGAGAGGCAGAGATAGAGACAGAGAGATGGAGAGAGACAGAGATACAAAGAGGCAGAGATAGAGAGAGAAACAGATGCAGAGATAGAGAGAGACAGGAGGACACAGAGAGGCAGAGACAAAGAAAGACAGAGAGGCATAGAGAGAGGCAGAGATAGAAAGACAAAGATGCAGAGAGAGGCAGAGATAGAGAGAGACAGAGAGACCAAGAGAGGAGACAGGAAGAGACATACACAGAGGGACAGTGGAGGGAGGAAGCGACAGAGACAGGGCACTACTCACCACGGCTGTAGAGGGGGCTGCTGCTCAGGGGAGGGGCCACAGCTGGGTTGGCCTTCTGCAGCTTTGGCTGCACTATGATCTGGTAGCCCTGCATGAGACGCTGGCAAATGAACTCCTCGAACACCTGCTGGGCAGTCATCTGCATGCCCTCCTCATCCCTCCTGCAAAGACATGGTCATCCCATCAGAGGGTTAGCGGCTCCCCTGCCAGGGCAGTCGGGGGGGAGGGGGCCGAGGTCCTCCGACACAAGGGCACCAGGGCGTGTGAGGGCAGGGTGTCAGCCCCATGCCAGGGCCACAGCCCTCTCCCTCCATCCCCTCTCAGAGAGCCCAACCCAGACCCAGAAGCCCTGGGCATGCTCTCCCTTGGGCACTCTCTGTCCTGAGCAGTTATTCTTCATTTCAGTGACCAACAGAGAACCAGAATATGCTGAGAGTGGAAATGGAGGTGCATACGAGCACTAAGCGGCCTGTAAAAGGTGGAAATTAAATTGAACTATTAATTAATTGATAAATTGAATTGAATTTAGACGGTGACTCTGTTTCTACTGGAAAACTCAATTTTTCTTTTGAAAAGAGAGTGCATGATGAATCGATGCACCAGCTTCCCAAGCTGCATCTCAAGGACACACTCCCAATGGCTCTTCCCGCCAGCACGCAGGGCGCTTTACAGATCTCATCTCAGTGGATCCTCACACCCACCCAGGGAGGAGAGTGATGGTATGACTCCCATTTTACACTGAAAAACTGAGGCAGACAGAGGTCCATGACTTGCCCAAGGTCACCCAGCTAGTAAGTGTCTGAGGCCAAATCTGAACTCGGGTCTTCCTGACTCCAGGTCCAGCACTCCATCTGCTGGGCCACCAAATGCCTCTAGACAATGAAAAACAAAAAACAACCAAAAAAAAAACATGACTAAACAGGACAGAACTGGAGATTTTGCTATTCTTCTGGAGAACCCTGAAATCCAATTTTTGTGCATTAAGATAAAAAGGTAACGGTAATTTGCTTTACCTGCCTTAATGTGCACAATGTTTCTTCTATTTCTAAGGACACTCAGAAAGAGAAGATAGGACATTTTATTAGCTTCTCAATTTCTCATTATTTAGAAATGTTCTGTTCACAGGAACTGGGACCAAACAGGTGAGGAGGAGGATTGAGACATCTTTAGAGGCGGGCTAGACCTCAGGTGGGAGATATGAATTGCTAACAGGGAGGTAAATTTAGAGAGAGCATCTGCCTCCAGATTTATGGATTCGAATTACAAGATATCCAAAGACAGGCCTCGTATCACCTCGGGTCGGTTGCAGGTCAAGAAGACATAACTACGCCAATTTATCTGACTCCATTAGTGTATCATAGGAACCTACTAAGCATTGGACAAGAGAACATTCTAAACTTTGTGACTTCCTTTAAAAATCACCTCTATTTTAAATGCACCGAGACTATGGTTACAGGCATCAATCACTTGGAAACGTGTCCTTTCCACGAGACAAAACTGCCCTAAAAAGTTTAATTTTGGGATCAAGCTCAGCTGCAGAAGTTGAAGTGACTTCTCACGTGCAATTTCTGATGCAGGTGCCCAGAAATCTACTACGGCTTCATTTAGATGGTATTTGTTCTGTCCTGTACACAATTTTAAATGTTTTAGTTTACACTGTTTTAATGTGTAATCACTCCAGATCCCTTCAGAAATAGGTGAGATGGAAATAATAAAATACTTGCTCCAATAAAAAAAAAAACATACAATGTTTTGCATGAGTTCTTGACTTTCCTGAAAAAAGCCACACACAAATACCCTTTTTACATTCTAACGGGGAAGACAACACACAAAAAGGGCCGGGAGATGAGTGAACATGGCTGGCCCGGGAGGCACTGGCCCAGGTCCCCCATGCTGGACCTGCACAAGATAGGCCCCCAGACAATCTCAGGAGCAGCTGCCTCCGCAAGGTACAACTGTCTGTACCAGGAACCTTCCCACAGGCCGCTGGCATCATCCTCAGAGGGGCTGCCCCGGCAGAGCCCATCACCATGGGGCTCTACCCATCCTTCACACCCTTCATGTCTGTATCAGAGTCCCACGGCCTTCTCATTGCTCAGGAATTCTGACCTTAAGCAGCAAGGTCCCGGGACACCCCAGAGCTGCACTAAAGCCAAGTGACACATTAGCCACGTCCACTGGCATCTGCCATGGCCGGTCTGCGAGGGGGCAGGGGTGTCACTCATTTCTTCACTAGGGCCTGATTATACAACACAGCTTATATTTACGTTGTTGTCATTACTGGGGGAAGGGGTGGGTTGGTGGGACGGGGTGTGTGTGTGTGGTGGGAGGCATGGGACGGGGCAGCATTTAGCCCTCCAGGGGCACCTCCTCAGTTCCCTGTTCTCGACCCTGCTCTCTCTGCATGGCCAGGTGAGTGTGGAACCCTTCCATCACTGCCCTCCTTAGGTATATGCCTCACAGCATCATCTCCAGGTCAAAGGAGGTGGACAATTCAGTCATCACCCTCTAAGCCTTGCAGAGGGACCGCTGAGGACTCACATCCCCAAAGAAAAGTGAACAGATCTTACATCATGACATTTTCTGAAAACAAAAAACCCACTTGATCCCAAAAAGCAATGGACACAAGAAAAGGACATAAGGGAAAATGCTGTGGGAAGATGTCCAACCCCTGATCTGCACAGCAGCTAACGGCAACACGTCAGGGAATGCTGGTGAAGGGAAGCCTGTCTCCCTCCTTGGCTGGAGAGGTGGTGAACTCCTGGGGCAGAATGGGGCATACTAGTTGTCAGCCATGGCAGCTTCACTTAGCTGTACCTTTTGTACAAGGAAGGATCCTACGGGGGGTGGGGGGGTGGCATGGGAGGGGAGGGGTATCAGTAAGGAGAGATGAGCTGGGGCTAGAGAAGAGTCGGGTCTCCAGCAGGCAGGTGTGAATGAATGCAAGCCCATGTGACATCAGCCAGGGCCATGGGACCCCCCCCCGCCCCCGCACACTCACCTGTCCACGTCCGCCTCCGGGAGCAAGTCGTAACAGCCTTCTGTGTAGTCATTCTGGAGGCCCTGGCGGTCTGGGAAGTAGTCGGTGGTGAGGGGCAGGCAGGCCGGAGTAGTGAGAGACTTCCAGTCCACTCCGACTGTGCAACAGAAGCCTGGCACTACAGGGGGAGCAGACAGTGTCAGAACTGCCGCGGGGCCCGAGGTCGCGGGCGTTCCCCCACAAGGAACGTTTGGGGTACAGGGAGAGGAGGAACAGAGTGAGAGGGGGTCAGGGCGCCAAGAGGGGGAGGAACAAGGGGGGAGAGAGAGAGAGACAGAGCTTGTTAACCAGGGCAGCGCACATGCGTAACCAATCCCGTCATGCAATGGGGTGCTCAGCTAACCCTTACAGTCAATGGTCAGTTACAAGCGGCAGAGCTGCAAGGCTGGCAGGTTACATGGCAGGGCGGGCACCCCGGAAGCCAAGGGCAGAGGAGCAGGCGGGCAGGCTGCCGCCAGGGCCCACAAGGCAGGAGGAGAGCTCAGCCAGATTATGGACAGAGCAGCAGACAGGGCATAAACAGGAGTGATTGCAGAGGCAGCCACCCAAGCAACAGACCCAAGAGGAAAAGGGGATGGGAGACGAGGGGAAGGGTTGACAGTCCCAGCGCAGTCCAAGGGGCTCAGCCACATGGGCCGGCCCAGAGCTCCCTGCTTTTGGACACCAGGATGCTCTGCCAACAGCTGAAGATGAGGAGGAGCCCTGCATCCCCAAAAGGGGACAAAAAAAGGCCATGCCTATGCCTGGGAGTGCAGAAAAGGTCCACACTTCAGACATGTTGTGGGTGGCCATCAGGGAGCACCAGCCCCAGCGGCTCCATGACCAATGAGAGATACACCCTCCGCTAACCCCCCTCCCCAACAGAGTCCACAATGCCCAGAGATGTACATCAGGGAATCCCACTTCTGACACTTAAAAGCCATTACTGACTCTGGGAAAGTCCCCTCACTTCTTTAAGGCTATCTTCTCATCTGCAAAATGGGGTAACATCTCCCACACCTTCCTAACAGCTGCTGGGGGGCTCAAATGAACAAGTGGACATCTACGGGCTTTGAACCCTTTACAATGCACAGAAAAGCCAGGGATGGTTATTAATATCCAAGGAACTATCTAAGCACATTCTGCTATTACTTAATTAATTCTTTCAACAGCCCCGAAAGGTAGGTTAGGCGAAGGGACTGTTCCCCTCTGAGAGGCAGCAGGGGTCAGATGAAAGCATGGGTTTGGGCATCAAAGGCCTGGACTAAATCCTGCCTGCCTCTCTCAGGCACCTCACTGAAAGGCTGCACGACTCTGGTCAAGTCCCTTCCCCTTGTGAGGCCTGTTTCCCCTCTGTAAAACAAGGGGACCTTAGTAGGTGGCCTGTGAAGGCCCCTGCAGTCACAGCTGCTGAGACAGGCCCAGACGGATGGCAAGGAGGCCTGACGAGGTGCAGTGTCGCCATCACATCGGGGGAAAGCGGACACGGCTGGACTGTTCCAGGCCCAAGGACCGGGCAGCCAGGGCCTTCCCAACGGCCAGGCCTCCAAGAGCCATTGTTCTGTCCCATTGAGCAGAGCTCAATGATTCAGACTGTAAGCTCCCTAGGGCAGAGGCCTTGTCTCGGCTCAGTTCTGTATTTCCAGCATCTAGCCCTCTACACACAGCCAAGCTGTTTGTCGGCCCCATCTGGAGCATTCGGAAGAGCTAAAATGCTCTAGACACGTTTTCTGCTGGACAAACATCAAGGCTGGAAGACTAGGGCCTTCATCTGAAGTCTCCCCGTAAGAAAGAAACAAAGCTTAAGTCCTGATACAAAGCTGACCTGGGGCCTACCCCTGACCCATGACAGCCACACGAAGAAAGGCCTTATCACTGCCAAATGCAGAAATCCTGACTCATTTCTGCTTTTCCAATGGGACCATTTCTAACTCCCTCCAGGGCCAGGGCCCGGGCCAGAATTGCTTGGGCAAGGCTGACTGGCCACGGAGGAAGGTCGGCCTGCATGGACACCCCTCCTCTGCTTAAGCAGACAGCCCCTGTGACAGCAGGGCAGTCACTCTCTGCTGGACACCCATCAGTTGCCCTCACACCAGGGAGGCCCCAGCAATGGGCTAGTGCATGTCAGTCCCCTTCCTCAAGGTTCAGCTCAACGGGTATCTCCTCCACTAAGCCTGTCCTAAAGCCTCAGACTAAAAGCTGGCCCCTCCCCAGAGCGCTCTCCTTTGCTCGGGACCTCCAATTAGATGAGGACAGCTCTTAGCTCTTCCCTTCCTCCTCCTCCCAACAGAACAGAAGCCATCCCTTGTTTCAAACTGTCCCTTGTAGCTCCCTCTTGGCCCTATGGCCATAGAGGAATGGTCCCACCCCACCACCTCGCCAAACCTCACCACCTTCTCTAACTGGCTGCCCCCCCTTACTTGGATCTGAAGAGGCAGATACGCCGTCTTCTAGAGAATCCTTGTTCTGGGTCCTGGATCCTACAGAGAGATGAAGAAACACTTGGCAAAAGCAAGCTGTACCCGCCCTCCCACCCCCCCCCATCCTGCCACACACGAAGAAGAGATTTGCTATGAGGACCCAACTTCATGGTCACAAATGAGATGTGAGAACCTCCACTGAGTACCATCTTCCCCCTTAGAAGGTAAGCTCCCTGAGGACGAGGCTTGTCCTTCTTTGCACTTATGTTTGTAGCCCAGCTCCTGGCACACAGTGAGCACGTACTGCTTTGTCAAAGAAGGAAACAACACAGCTCAAAGAGAAATGAGCTCAGAGACAGGAAGACTTGGTTCAAATCTGGCCTCAGACACTTATTGGCTGTGTGACCCGGGAAGCCAACACACTTTGCCAGGCTCAGGCCACTCCCTGACACTTCTCTACAAAGTGATGGGGGAGCTGAGATCAATGCTGGGGGAAGGAATTCCCACACCAGGAATCCCCCACGATCCTTCCCCGTAAGTCCCCACAGAGGAGCCAAACACAGGATCTTGAGCTAAATGCTTCCAGCTGCTTGGGGGAGCCCCCTCCAGTGAGGAAAAGGCATGCCAAGGGTGGTGGGGGATACAGCAGGCAGGGAGGGTGATGTTTACTTGTTTTGAACCACCCCTTTTCCACATTAGGCACCTGGCTGCCTTGGCTAAGCATAGAGGACTAGGATGCTGAGACCCCAAAGAGATGTGACCGGTGGTTTTACTAGCCAAGCCACGCCCCGTACATGCACATACGGTCAAGGTTTGGAGGCTGGGGCCCTTAACCAAGGACTCACAGAGGAGAGAGGAAGCAAAACTGTCAAGTCCCAATGCAAAGCTGTCCCCTGGGTCTCATGACTACTGGCCGAACCCTGACCCGGGACAGCGACGTGAAGAAAGGCCTCATCACCATCAAACATACAAGCCCATCTCCATCTTCCTCCAGATGATCCCATGTGATGACCCTGCATCTTCCACTGATGGCCCGGCAGTGTGAGCCCCTACAGGAGCCTGAGGACCCACAGAGAGGCAATGCTGAGGTCATCGAGACCACCCTTCATTCTACAGAGGCCCGGGGGGCCGAGCAACTCATCCCAGGTGACACAGCTCTGGATCCTCACACCAAATCTGTGCTAACCACACCTCGAGCATCTCTTCTGGGGCCTCCTGAGGCCGCCAAATTCCCACTTTGTCTCCAGCAAACAAGTGATGAAGTCCACAGGCTCAAACTCACATGACCTCCCTTCCATAGAAGCACAGGACAAGAGCGCTGGAAGGGACCCAATCCCAGAGGCCCTCCGGTGCACCTGCTATATGGTTATCTTCTCTGACCAAAGTCCCCACTGGGAGGGAGACCGGGGCCACCCAAAGTGAGCCTAAATGTGCCTCGTCACAACATTCCCACCCCAGCTCCTGGGAGCAAAGGGAGCACATCCTTCCACAGGACAGGCAGCGGCCATCGGCTTCTTCTCCTCTCCTGGCTGAACAATCCCAGCTTCTTCCACTCCTCTTCCACCATCAAGCACCATCCTGGCTGCTGATAAACAGCTCTGCTAAACTGTGGCCCCCAGAACTCCATCCGGTCCTCCATACGTGGGCTGCCCCAGGTGGAGGAGGCCACAGGGGTGGGGGGGAGGAGGCAGAGGCTGCCCTGGACACAGTGCCAACCCCAGGACCACTAGCCTCGCCTCCTGCTCCATCACACTAAGGACACACATAGAAGCCACTAAACCCACATTTTCTTTTTCCAGGCAAATGTTTCTCTAACCAAGTTTTCCCCGTCTTGTATTGGCAAGGCTGGTTTTTCAAACCCAACATTTACACCAAACGATTAGATTGGGTGCAGTGTTGGAGCCGGCCAAGACCTCCTTGGACTTGACTTGTCCCTGAGGCATCCTGGCTTTGTGTCATTGAGACCTTTGAAAAGCCCGCCATCTATCGGCGGCCAGGTGGTAGAGCGGGTGAGAGCTGATAATCATAATCCTGGGAGCCGGTATTTCTACGGCACTTACTACGTGCCTGGCACCGTAAGGGCTTTATAAAGATTAACTCATTTGGCTCTTACAACAATCCTAGCAAGTGGGTGCTGCTATTATCCCCACATTAGAGTTGGGTAAACTGAGGCAGACAGGTTAAGTGACCTGCCCCAGCTGGTAAATGTAGGAAGGTAGATTTGAACTCAGATCTTCCTGACTCCAGGCCGCTGCACAGCCCAGGTAGATAGAGCATTAGTCAAGAAGACCCGAGTTCAAATTCTGCTTCAGATTCTGACTGACTCCTGGGAGGTTATTTAACCTCTCGGCCCCAATTTTCCCATCTGTAACAACGGGGATGACAGCATCTACCTGAGGGTTGCTGTGAGGACAAAACAAAACAGTAATATATAGGGCTCTGCAAACCTCAGAGAGCTGTAGAAATGACAGATGTTATTGTCTACACCTTCATCCAAATAACTCACAATCTATTTTAAAAAGCCCCAAACCATGGCCAGGCAGACCCCCTGCCACGGTCACACCGAGCCAGGAAGGAGTCCTCCGAGGCTGGCCGACCACTGAGTGCTGCCCACACTGCTGCCAGCCTGGCAGAGCCATCTCACAGAAGGACCCAGAGGGCAGAGCTAGGACAGCAGGAGGGTGTGGGGGGAGGCTGCTCATTTCCATGTGCCACCACGAAGCACCAAGGCACTAGGGCCTGGCGACAGGGGCTGGGCTTGCCCCTCCCCGAAGGTCTCCCCAGTGGCGCTGGCCCTGAGGCCCTTGGCGCTGAGGCTGCAGGCGGGCATCAGGGAAGCCAGGAGGACCATCAGGTGGGTTTTACTGGACATCTGTTCCTGGAGAGCAGGTGACAAGGGGCCTTTTGTCTACACTCTCGAAAGGGAATGTGAAATTTCTCCAAAGCTCCTGCGTAACCACGGCCACTGGACCCAAGCGGACAGTACTGGGCATGTCAAGCCAACCGCTAAGGAAGAAAAGAAACGGGGCCTTTCTTTTGCCCCCAATCATTCTCCATCCATGCTCATTTCAAGACAGAGCTTGTGTCTCTGCTGCCACCTGGTGTCCGATGGGAAAACTGGTGAATTACGCTGTCTTCTCTGGTGGCTGGTCAGTGGGGAAGGCGGCATCAGTGGCTCCATGAAGGGTCTGGGGGATGCCCAGTGATCAGGAGGGTAACAAGGCCAGGTGGGAGCCCCAAATGAGGTGGGGTTCCTTGATGAGGGGAAGGGACTGAGCCATGCCTGAGCACTTCCAGATCTTGGGGGCCAGCTAGTTACAGAGAAGAGGCTGGTCCTGGGGCATAGGTCAGGAGACTTCACAGTAACCACAACACCATACCACGGCACGTAGGCAGTACAGAGCCCACGTTGGCACAAAGTCTCCATCGGGCCAGCCGTCCTCCCCACCCCACATACACCCTGACTCTAAAATCTGGCCCCCAAAGTGAGTCAGACCAAAGGAAATCTCTAGGGCAGGGCTCTCTTACCCTGGGAGCTTCAGGTGGGTGGGAAAAACTATCTTTCTAACTATCTTTCTTCCAACTGGAATCAATCATTTCAAGATTCTGCTCTGAGAAGACCGGGAAGCAGGGCCGGGGAGACAGGAGGGCCACGACACAAACAAGGTGAGGAGCCCCCATTCTCCTTGGCCCATAACTAGTAAGGGAATCCTCTTGAGGAATAAAGGTGGGACTGGAAGGCTAATGGGGTCCCTTCCCACTATGAAATTCTGTGATTTAGATAAAGATGTGATTGTCATAAAGGAGGTTAGCACACTGGATCCAGCCTGTCACAAAGGCCCGAGTTTAAATCCAGCCTCAGATACTTAGCTGTGTGACCTTGGGTAAGTCACTTAACCTCTGCCTGCCTCAGTTTCTCCATGTGTATAAAAGGAATCATAAGACCACCTCCCAGGGAAGTCATGAGAATCGAGGTGATATTTGAGAAGCGCTCTGCCTTACAGTGCTACCTGAGTGGTCTGAGACGCTGATGTGGATGCCACAAGGCCAGGAGGGCTGGCTGACACATTAGACAACCAACCCACCCTCCCATGAGGCAGCCTAGACTGCTGGGCTGAGAGGAGCAAGAGGAAATGCAATTGGGATGAATGCTTGGTCTCACACCAGGAGCTGCCAGCCTTTGCCTGTCCCCGTGCCCCTCGGCTTTCAGTGAATGTTCCCATGCCCCCAATTCAGTAAGAAAGGAAATGGATTTTTAAAATTCACATTGATACTCACTGGATGCCTTCCCCCAGTAAACACTGGAATTTGTGCCCATCTTTTCAGGCCCACTCAAAGCAGCATCTCCACACACCCGCCCCGCCTCAGGGGGCTCAGACCACCCTTCGGTGGTGCCTGCTCCGCACTGCTGGAGGCAGCGCACCCAAGTGTTGGCGTGGACACCGGGCCCCAGGCCAGGCACCATGCTCAGCACGCAGGACACATGAGGGCGTAACGAACACTTGCAGAATGATCTATTGACCTGGAAGAAATAGACTCAGAGCCTCCGAGAGATTCCAAGGCGGCTTAAGGCGCCCTGGCGGTGGGTGACGATCCACGCCTCCACTCAGTTCTTTTCTTTTCGGTTCAAGATGCAGAAGGTGAAAGCAGTGGCCTGGCTGGTGGGAAGGTGGGAGGGGCCCAACTTCACACCAGCTTCTTCTCTGCTACCAAGAGAGACAGAAGGTTCAGGGACTCCCGGGGTCCCTGGAGCAGCCAGAGAACAGGTGTGGCTCCAGCCATGACTGCATGTGATCTGTGTTTGAGTGGCTCCTTTGTTTTGTACGGATGATTTAACCATTTCTCTCATGTGGAGGTGGCTGTGCGCTGTGAGAAGGAGGCTGCTCCCCAGCAGGTGTCCCTCCCTCTGGACCTGGCTGTGGCCCGCTGGCCAGGCCCCAGCCGTCACCCCTGCCCCCAGCTCCCTGGCCGGGGCCTCTAGGGCCATGTTCACGATCCCTCAGGGCAGGCTCTTCCAGCGCGTGGCCAGGCCATCTTCCTCATCCTCTAGAGCAAAGCTTTGACACCCACCTTTCCTCATGCCCTGGGCAGAGCACGTGGATTTCTGGCTCTCTCTGTGGCCCGCTCCATGATATCCTCAGGGTGGGATGCCCCCAGGCGGGAGCAAACTGTCTACCAGTGCAGATCACCTCCTTCCCTGCCCACTGCAGTCTTGGAGAGGCAAGGGCTCCCGGAGCCCACATGTGGTCGAGGCCGGGCCAGGCACCTGAGGGCCTCGTGTCCAAGCTCTTCATCGCAGGGACAAGAGTCACACAATGAGGAAGTGCCTGAGAGAGGATCTGACCCAGGACTCCCTGACCACACACCCAGCACCCTGTACATCATCCCCACAACTCCAGCGGTCTGGGCACCTCAGCCCTGACTGGACTAGCATCTCCTAGGGGGCTGTATCTCACCCAACAGCCAGCTCAGGGATCCAAGAAACCAATGGCTTACACGGGTTTAGAGTCAAGGCCCTCGCCGGCCTGGCACCACCACAACAGACATTGCGGCTCCCCAGGCTCCAGCCTCGCCTCTCCCTGGGCCGGCCTCCTCTGTTCCTAGCCCAGCTGCTCACCTTCTTCCCCTCTAGCAGTGCCTCCCACTTACCTCTCTCTGTTCCATCCTCCACTATCACCCGCATCCTCCTTCCCTGGCCTCGACAAGCCACACTGACCCTTCCCTAACCTTCCACTTAGAGATGGCCCCGTGGGTGCTAACATTCAATACCCTCTTGTGTCAGGCTTTGTTGTCTGCGCCTTCTTCTCCCCTCCAGCTGCCCCCTCCCCAGTGCAGGCCTGGGCTCCTGCCCCAGCTGCTGAGGAAGGGAAGGCTCTGCCGCCCCCAGCCTCTCCCTGCTCCGATCCAGCCTCCGCTCAGCTGCCAAAGGGATCTTCTCCCAATGCAGTGGGTCTGCACACCTGCATCCCCCCCAGCAGTTCCCCATCTATCACCTCCAGGATCAAACTTAAGATCCTGTTTGACTGGCAAAGTGCCCCAATACCTTCCCATACCAGACTCCCCCTCTCCCCACCACCCTGCCTTCATCAGTTCGGTGCCACTGGCCTCCTGGCAGTTCCTCATCTCCAGACTCCAGGCATTTGCACTGGCTGTCCCTCATGCCTGGTACTCTCTCCCTTCTCCTCTGGCTTCCTTCAAGTCCCAGCTAAAGCTCCCCCAGGAAGCCTTTTCGAGCCCCTGTAATTCTGGCGCCTTCCCTCCAATCTGTCCTGTCTGTAGCTGTCTGTAACAGCTGTCTTTATGTTGTCTCCCCCTTTAGACTAGGAGGTCATTGAGGGGCAGGGGCCATCGTTTGCCTCTCTTCATATCCCCAGGGTTTAATGCAGTGCCTGGCACACCATAAGTGCTTCATAAACACTTGCTGCCTTGCCTCCCAACCCGCCTGTAAGCTCTCGGTGGCCAAGAACATGCCACGGCCTCCTCTTGCATCTACAAAATGTTAGATGTGGGAGGCTGACCAGGGATGGCTGAATAATGGCTGGGCCTTCATCAGCGCCCAAGCGACCACCCCCAAAGCGTATCTCATGGCCCACTTACAAGCCTCATTAATTATATAGGGCTGCTGCTAACTGGGTCACCCCCAAGTGTGGCACACAGAGTCTAAAGATAGTCACAGACGACACTGAGTCCTGGTTCTCTCATCTTGTGTCTGCCCCCGCCTCGCGGACCAATTACCTGTGCCACTGTGGCTGAGGCGGGCAGAAAACTCATTTGTTCCACTGAAATTCAGGAAGGACGTGCCATCCCCAGGCTGGCGGGAAGGGAGGTGCCTGTGGAGAGCAAAGGACTGGCTGTCAGGCTGGGCAGAGGGGGCTGCCCCTTCTGCCCTGCTCGCCATTCAAACAGTGATCAAACACAAAGCTGCCCTGGGAGCTGGCTACCCCAACAGGTTTGGTGACCCAGAAGGAGGGCAGTCAGCTCAAGCCCCAGCAAGGGCCCAGGCCTGGAGTTCTCATGCCTGCTCCTGTGTACCCCGTGAAAAACTGCCCTCTCCCACCAAGCCCAGAAGCGAGAAAGACGTGGAGCACCATCAGAGACAAGGATCACTAGAGGGAAGTTCCCTGAGGTCTGGCTATGCCTCTGCACACAGCAGGTACTGCATTGATTAGCCAATGCCCAGCATCCATGTCACTGACAGAAAGGTCCCTGCCCTGCCTTACTCTCTTGGGATGCTATGGTAAATGATAACAATCCCACCGATCACGCTTCTTCAGGTCTTCTCAGTGTCCGAGCTCGTCCATCAGGACACACAGCTCCTGAAGGTGGAGAGCGGGGTGGGAAAAGGGCACAAAGGTCCCTTCAGGACCCCCGGCCTCTTTTAGACCAATACTCCTGGTGGGGTCACCAAGCTCAGGCAAGAAATGCTCGGGAGGAATGGAGCAGAGAGCATGGGCCACGTGTGCCAGAGACAGCACCAACCTAGGAAGAACTAAGGGAAAGGCATCCGGGCAAAGATGTCCTCCAAGAAAGGAGAAGCAGGTGGGTCATGCAGGGAGAGCCAGGCCGGCCAAGGGGCTCCAACCTCTGGAGAAATTGAGGGAAGCCTTGGGGCATATGGTCCTCATGGGGCACCACGGGCTGGGGTGGGGAAGTGAGCAGTGCAGTCGGCACTGGTGGAGACAGCATCCACTCCCCATGCACCCTGAGCATCTCAAAAGTGGATGCTCCCAGGGTGGGATGCTCCCTCCAATGGTGCCAAGGGCAGCCCCCTCACGGTCCCAGAAGAGCATGTGCCAGTGGCAATCTGCTCGAGATGAGCCTCTGCCCACCAAGCCAGGCTTTACAACTGGGTGAGATGTGCCAGACCTCAGCCTCCATGGGCACAGACTCCAGCAGCTACGTGAGCCACCTCTGCGGAAGCCCCACCACGGCCCCATCAACACCCTGATGGCCCTTCAGAGGGTGCTTCAGCTTTCTGATTCACAGATAAGAAGCTCAGATGGAGAGAAGGACAGGACATGGAGATCCCAAGGTCAGAACGGCCTCCCTCCTCCTCCAGTCCCAGCTCCGACCTCCCCTTTTGCAAGATGCCTTTCCTGGGCCTCATCACCCCCATCCTGGCCCCGCCCAGGACCCCTCCTCTGGGACTATGGGCCATTTAAATGCTTAGTATCTGCTTTGTCCTTTGTCCTCTCCCCGTCAGACTGTGAGCTTCTCCAGGGGAGCTTCTTTGTACCCCCTGGGCTTAGCGCAGTGTCTGGCACACAGCAGCGCTTAATAAACGCTTACTGGAAAAAGGAAGCAAGCTTTCTTGTCCATGTTTGGTTTCACAACGAGACCATTATGGAGAGGTTTTGCATGACTGCACATGTATGACCCATGTGGAACTGCTCACCTTCTCAAGGTGGGGGTGGGGGAAGGGAGGGAGAGAATTTGAAACTCAAAGTTTTAAAAACAAATGTTAAAAGTTACTTTTACATGTAACTGGGAAAAATTAAATGCTAAATACAGGAAAAAAAGAAAAAAGGAAGCATTTACTAAGCGCCTACTATGTGCCAGGCACTTTACCAGTGTGATCTCATCTGACCCTCACAACAATCCTGGCAGGTGGGGGCTGTCACTGCCCCCGCTTTACAGATGAGGAAACTGAGGCAGACAGGTCCGTGTCTTGACTAGGGTCAACCCAGCTATTGGTTTCTGAGGCCAGATTTGAACTCTGGTCATCCTGCATTGGCCTGGTGCTCCAAGCCCTGCACCAGGTGCAGCTGACAAATGAAGGCAGGGACAGGGCCTTAACCCTAGTGTTTCCTTCATACAGCCCTAACACCGAATCTACCACCTGTCCAGACAGGGAAGCTCCCATCATCTGACTCTACCTTGAATGGAAATTGGGTAATGAGGACAGACAGAGAGGCAGGCTGGGGGTGCCAGGCTGGGGGTGCTGGGCCAGGCATGCCAGGCCAGGGGCACCTCTCTAGGCCCAGACCACTAGATTTCCAGATGCCAAGTTGGAGCTTCTTCCAAAGCTACTAGTGATAGAGAAACTGAGGCCCAGAGAGAAGCAGGGAGCCCCCAAGGAAGAGCAGCCGCCTGAGAGAGAGGAGGACAGAGCTGGGGGAGGCAGCTCTCAGGAGCCCTTCACCACCTCCTGGGGAGACGCTGCATCTCCTGGTGAAGGAGCAACCTCCTTTACCACAGTCCTTCCATCTTAAGAACTTGGATGGTCTTTGCTCACTAAACTGGATTTGACCTGCTTCCAGGGGAGTGGTGATGAACCTTGATGGGCAGGGCGCAGGGGGCCTGCTATCCATGCTTGTTACAAAGGTTTTGTTATTCCTTTAAATAGGGGGAGGGAGAAGAAAGACAGAGATAGAGACAGGGAGAGATGGGGGTGAGGGAGGGAGAGAATGAGAAAGGGGGGAAGGGGGGAGAGAGAGGGGAGGGAGAGAGCGGGGAGGGAGAGACAGACAGAGGGAGAGAGACAGAGACAGAGAGAGATGGGGGTGAGGGAGAGAGAGAATGAGAAGGGGGGAAGGGGGAGAGAGAGAGGAGAGAGGGAGAGACAGACAGAGGGAGAGAGACAGAGAGAGACAGAGAGAGCTGGGGGTGGGGGGGAGAGAGAGAAAGAGAGAGAGAAGGGAGAGACAGAGAGAGACAGAGAGAGATGGGGGTGAGGAAGAGAGAGAATGAGAGAGACACAGAGAGAGAGAGAGATGGAGAGACAGAGAGAGACAGAGAGATGGGGGTGAGGGAGAGAGAGACAGAGAGAGAGAGGGAGAGATGGAAAGACGGAGAGAGAGACAGAGAGAGACGGTGAGAGAGGGAGAGACAGAGAGAGACGGTGAGAGAGGGAGAGACAGAGACAGACAGAGAAAGATGGGGTGAGGGAGAGAGAGAATGAGAGAGAGAGGGAGAGATGGAGGGACACAGAGAGACTGGGGTAAGGGGGAGAGAGAGAATGTAAGAGAGAGGGAGAGATGGAGAGACAGAGAGAGAGGGAGAGACAGAGAGACAGAGAGAGACAGAGAGGGAGAGACAGAGAGAGACAGTGAGAGAGAGAGAGACAGAGAGAGACAAAGAGAGATGGGGTAAGGGAGAGAGAGAATGAGGGAGAGATGGAGAGACAGAGAGAGAGGGGGAGAGACAGAGAGACAGAGAGAGACAGAAACAGAGACAGACAGAGATGGAGGTGAGGGAGAGAGGGAGAGACGAAGAGACAGAGACAGACAGAGAGAAGTGGAGGCAGAGAGAGGAGGAGGAGGAGAGGAAGAGGGAAGGAGAGAGACAGTGAGGGAATAAATGTTTGTTCACTGAAAAAGAAAATAAAATAAACAAATATAAATAAACAAGCCAGGTCTGAGGCAAAGATGCCCACCCCCCACAAAGGCTTTGCGAGGCACAGGCCCTGCATGTCTCAGGCACCTCCTCCAACACGGCATCTGATGTCATCACTTGGCTGGAACGCCTCCAATGACCCAGTAACCGCTCAACCAAACAGCGGGCAGTTGGGTGGCGTGGGCAGTTGGGTGGCGTGGGCAGTTGGGTGGGGTGGCGGATAGAGCACCAGCCTGGAATCTAGAGGACCTGAGTTCAGATCCAGCCTCAGACACTTACTGGCTGGGTGACCCTGGGCAGGTCACTTCACCTGCTGGCCTCAGTCTCCTCACCTGTAAATGAGCTGGAGAAGGAGATGGCGAACCTCTCCAGTGTCTTTGCCAAAGAACCCCAAAAAGGATCACAGAGATTCAGGCACGACTGAGCAAAAGGGACTGGGGAGAGGCTTCCAAGAGCCTCCGGCCTGCCTGGTTCCCCCCCAAGGGCTGGTGGCAAACACCTCGGCCTTGCCATGACTCTCCGTCTCTGGGCCCCGGGATCCGATTCAGCCCGAGCCCATCTCATACAAGGGTCTGAGGCCCGCACGTGCTGCCCATGCCCCCGGCCTCGAGGCGCTCCTCTCAGGCCCCTCACCTTCCCGCGGCTTCGTGATATGCCAGCTCCAGCAGCTCCGCAGACGAGTGAGTCAGATCCCGC
This sequence comes from Trichosurus vulpecula, assembly GCF_011100635.1. Lineage (NCBI taxonomy): Eukaryota > Metazoa > Chordata > Mammalia > Diprotodontia > Phalangeridae > Trichosurus > Trichosurus vulpecula. The sequence continues at coordinate 12,790,117 of NC_050573.1, forward strand.
TGCCCCCTGCCCTGGAGCTCGGCCATGTTCTGGCGGGTCTGGTGATGGATCTGGATGGCTTCTCCGGACGGACCTACCGGATGAGTAGCCGATGGTCAGTGGCTCCTGGGCACATCAGGAGCTTGTGGACTCTGACTCCTCCTCTCCTTCCTCCTCCCCATCGCAGCCCACTCACTTTTCAGCCCTTTGTAAAGCTACCTCTGGCCCCAAACTCAACTAAAACTGTTCTGAGGTTCCTGTATCCTCTATGCAGCAACTCATGCCTTTCTTAGTCCTTATCCACCACCCCCCAGAGCCTTTGTCTTCAGTGACCCCTGCCAAAGAGCAGAGGGCCCAGGACCGAGCCCCGGGGGGCACCTGCCCATGGGGCATCTGCCCATGGGATCAAACAGAGCCCTGGCGGGGGGCACCTGCCTGTGGGCCCAAGGACAGAGCCCCAGAGGACACCTACCTGTGGGCCCAAATAGAGCCATGGTGGGGAGGGGGGGCACTTGCCCATGGGCCCAAAGACAGAGCCTGGGGGACACCTGCCCACAAGACCAGGGAAGTGCGGGGTGAACCAACAAAGCAGGCCCAGGACTACACCAAGAAAGTGTGACTTAAATAGCCATTTCCTTGAGACTCAGATAAGAGTGTGTGTACCTGAGGGGGCAGGGGTCACCTAACTGGCCTCCAACCTCTCCCATCTCTGGCTGATCCTCCAGGTATAACTCATGCTGTTCCCCAACCCCACCCCCACCCCTCCAAAAAAAAACCTTCCAAAGCAACCTATCAATGAGTGTAACTTGTCCCAGTAAGCCGAGCGCCTACGTGTGAAAGGGAGAGGAAGCAGATGGCAAACCAGGCAAGGTCTAAGAGGAAAGGGTCCCAGGAGCAAAGTGCAAGCTGGGCCTCGAGAGAGATGACGGACAAGGCCTGGCCTGTAACAGGTCTCAGACTGACTGAGGCAATGCCAACACAGGGATTAAAGCTTAAAAAGGCCGAGGTCTCCCACTGCATTGGGGCCATCTCCAGTCGTCCTGATCTATATCTGCCCCTGGACCCAGATGGCTCCAGAGGTGAAAATGAGGCTGGTGACCTTGCATGGCCCTGCCTCACTTAAATCCAATTCACTGGCATGTCACGGCATCACCTCCCCGATGTCATGGTCCTCTTAGAGAACGAAGGGCAAACTAAAACAAAAGGAGGACGAGGCCTGGCAGGGGAAGCTGGGGGCCTTCTAGGGTGAAGGAGCTCCATGAGGGTGGTGGAGGAAGAGACAATGAGATGGGCAGAGGCCTAGCAGAAAACTCAGGAACTCAGGGGAAGGGAAGGACCAAAGCAGCATCAGGTGATGGCCCATCAGCACCTACATTCAGGGTGAGGGCCCTGAGGAGGCCGGGGCCTGGAAGGTGACCCCAACAGAGAGAAGCTGCTCCTGCCCCAGAGACAGAAGGATGGCAGCGAGGAGCAGAGGAGGGCCAGTCCAGCCCAACGCTCCCTAGGCTGACCGAGGCCACCCACAGTACAAAGCCTGCAACAAGATCGGGGAGGGGGGGGGGGCGGCAAACCTGCTCAGAGGGCTCCAGAGAAGGCTCGGGGCCTGCAGCTCTATCACCCCCACCCCCCGGTTCTCTGAGCCAGGATCATAGGCAGTCTATGAGGATGAGGAATGGGGCATGGGGAAACAAACCATCCAAGCTCTGGGGAATCAGAGACAAAGGGGGTGACAATACCCACGTTCTCCACTCCAGTTTGGGAGTGTGTCCCCTTCTCAAGCACTGTTCTGACACCTTCAGGAGATGCTACCTGATTCCTGGGGCAGGGGCTGTGGCCTCACCCCCAGAGACATGTGACCCAGAACTTGGGGGTGGGAAGATGGGTCACCCCCTGCCCTCCCTGCCACAGCCAAGGGAGGGCTCATCTCCAACACAGCTATGTCTATGCCTGTCCTTAACAAACACTTCCCTGCTCTGCCCCCCTTCCAAGCCAAGCTTCAGCCCCAAGCTGACCACCACGTGGGCACCCAGAGCAGGAGGCCCTGGAGCGCCCACACCTCCCTTCTCCCCCAGTCACAGCATAGCAAAGGCAACCAGATGCTTCCCTCCCAAAAAGGTGGCAAGGCGAGGATTGCCTTCAATGTCTGGGGTAAAATGGAAGCTCAGCATGGGCAAAGGCCCTTCCCATAGTCATGTGGCTGGCGTCCAAGCTGACACGTGTCAGAAAAGAGAGAGGCACTGCCCTCAAGAAGCTTCCACTCTAGTGACTCATCAGCATTCTGCTTTGCTCTGGATCTCTCCACATGTACATCCTACCTCCGCTATGACATTGTGAACTTCCCTAGCACAGAGCTGTACGCAGAGCAGGCTCCACAGAAATGCTTCTGGAAGCTAGAACTAGAGCTGAGAGCCCCAGTAACCAGAGAGGGTGGGCCCCACAGAGGCAGAACTACAGGATGAGGAAGGGGCTGGGGTCCTGGCGAGATGGCAAGAGGCAGCAGTGCAGAGGCTGGCGGGCCTCCAGACTTACCCACAGGGAAGGTGTGCATCCACCTCCTTCTGTTGGATGTCAGCTTCATGGGCATGCGAGATGGCGCAAAGGGGTTAATCAGAGCTCGCTGCGGCGTGTAGCCGCCGGGACGGATGTGCAACATGGACTCGGCGCTGCCCACATGGAACCTCCCTGGTGCACTCGAGTCCCGCTGCTGGGTCTCCATCATGTTCTCCAGGACATCTGTGGGTTACCATGGACAAGCACAAAGCAAGAATGAGAGCAAGACAACATGGAGGCCTGAGACAACTGACCAACTCCCAACAAAAGGAGGGAAAGCAAAGACGCGGAATTTCAAAATCAAGGTCCTAGAGGAGCAAGTTCGTATTTCTTTTTTTTCTTACCTTTTTTTAATAAGTTAATTTATTTATTTTTTGTTTTTAACATTCACTTCCATAAGTTTTAGATCTTCTCCCCTTCCCTTCCCTCTCCCCCCTCCCCAAGATGGCATATAATCCAATACAGGCTCTACATGTACATTCCTATTAAACGTTTTCACATTAGTCATGTTGTATGGAAGAATTAGAACGAATGAAGTCCGTCTGCTCCTCATTTCTTATCGCACAATAGCATTCCATTACATTCATACACACAACTTGTTCAGCCATGCGCCAATTGATGGGCATCCCCTCGATTTCCAATTCTTGACCACCACAAAAAGAGAAGCTATAAATAGTTTTGTACATGTGGGTCCTTTTCCCATTTTCATGATCTCTTTGGGATACAGCCCTAGAAGTGGTATTGCTGGGTCAAACGGTATGCACAGTTTTTTTTTAATTAAAGAAAGATTTTATTTATTGTTCTTTTGCAAGAGACCACAAGAGACAGGGTGACCCATGAGACACACCCTTCCACACAATTACAAAGTCTCCCTCCCATATTCCTCATTGGCTGGGTGGCATGCACATTTGTATGGCCCTTTGGGCATAGCTCCAAATTGCTCTCCAGAATGGTTGGATCAGCCCACAGCTCCACCAACAATGCATTAGTGTTCCAATATTTCCACATCTTCTCCAACATTTATCATTTTCCTGTTTTGTCATGTTAACCAATCTGATAGGTGTGATGTGGTACCTCAGAGTTGTTTTGATTTGCAGTTCTCTAATCAATAGTTATTTAGAGCATTTTTTCATATGACTATAAATAGCTCTAATTTCTTCTTCTGAAAACTGCCTTTTCATATCCTTTGACCATCTATCAATTGGCAAATGACTTGTATTCTTGTAAATTTGACTCAGTTTTCTATATATTTTAGAAATGAGGCCTTTATCAGAGACACTAGTTGTAAAAATTCTTTCCCAGTTTTCTGCTTCCCTCCTAATCTCGGGTGCATTGGCTTTGTTTGTGCAAAAACTTTTCAATTTCATATAACCAAAATTACCCATTTTGCATTTCATAATGTTCTCTATCTCTTGTTTGGTCATAAATTCCTCCATTGTCCATAAATCTGACAGATAAACTATTCTTTCCTCTCCTAATTTGTTTATAGTATCAGCCTTCATATCTAGGTTGTGTACCCATTTGGACTTTACTCTGGTATATGGTGTCAGACGTTGGCTTATGCCCAGTTTCTGCCACACTATTTCCCAGTTTTCCCAGCAGTTTTTGTCAGTCAGTGAGTTTTCATCCCAGAAGCTGGGGTTTTGAGTTTATCAAGTAGTACATTGCTATAATCATTGACTACTGTGTCTTGTGTACCTAACCTATTCCACCGATATGCCTCTCTATTTCTTAGCCAGTACCAAGTAGTTTTGGTGACTGCTGCTTTCTGATACAATGTAAGATCTGGTGTGGCTAGACCACCTTCCCTAGCATTTCTTTTCATCAATTCCCTCGATATTCTGGACCTTTTGTTCTTCCAGATGAATTCCGTTATTATTTTTTCTAGCTCTATAAAATAATTTTTTGGTAGTTTGATTGGTATGGCACACAAGCTTGTATTTCTACCAAAGTTAATTGAGTCTTTCCAACTCAGAAATGCCCGAAAGATCATGGGGATAGAACAAGCCATGAATCAAGGCCAGATAAGATGTAATGGTCCCAATGGTGGGAGGGGCAGAACTGGCCACAGAGTCAGGAGAACCTGAATTCAAATTCTGCCTGATACATGCCCGCTGGGAGGCACCAGGCACTTCCCTCCATCCATCTCTCAGGGACAGAGCAGAGGGAGGCTTCTAGCCCAGAGGTTCTCAGGGTTGGTAAACAGGAGGTGACCATGTGCTCTGTTCTGCTATGCTCTGACATGGAGATGCCAAAGCCCCGGCACCACCAAGCCCAGCAGCCCCTCCCAGACTGGTCCCGGCGGCGCTCCCAACTGACCTCGTGTGCTGGTGTAGCCCAGGGAGCTGCTGACGTCATACTGGTGCAGGTGTGTGTGAGGGATAAGCAGGATGTGGGAGCCCTTGCCAAGAGAGCTGTCGTCTGAGGCCTGGCTCCTCACCTCCTCTGGGGGTAGGGTGCGACTCTGCACCGAGGGGCTCGAGGACACATCAAAGGAGCTGGAACTCTTCCGAGCCTGGCTCTCTCGCTCCCTCACGGACCTGGCAGCCCAGGGAGCAGAAAAGAAGAAATGGTCTTTGCAGTTACAAAGATAGAACTGAACTGAAATGGGTGGTACAGGCACCACTACCCCATTTTACTGATGGAAAAACTGAGGCCTCAAGAGTTAAACTGACTCGCCAACAGTACCACGGCCAGTCAGTGTCACGCTGGGATCACACAGCCTCCCAAGCCCATCAGTCTCTTGTCCTGGGTCTTCAGGACGTGGCGGGCACAGTGCTCACAGGTTCCCAGAGAATGTGGCCTTCCTTCCTCTGGGTGAGAAGGATTAAAACTAGCTTCTCAGAGAACCTGAAAGCATTCTGAGGTTCCCAGGGGGGAGGAAGACACTGCCACCCCGAGCTAGGTGCAGGGGATCCGGAATCACCCAATACCAACGACGACAGCTCAGGACCTGAAAAGGGCCTCGTCAACAGGATAGGGTCGTATACAGTTTATATTTTTTTCATTTTGTTTTTGGTTTTGTTTTTTGTTCTTTTGAAGGGGGGAGGGCAGGGCAGTTAGGGTTAAGTGACTTGCCCAAGGTCAGACAGCTAGTACATGTGTCAAGTGTCTGAGGCTACATTTGAACTCAGGTCCTCCTGACTCCAGGGCCGGTGCTCTACTCACTGCGCCACCCAGCCGCCCCATTGGCACATATTTTATGAAGTGCACAATCTCTCCAAATCATTGTGATCAAAGTGAAAATTGGAGTGTTCAGTAGCCAAGACTACATCAACAGGTTCCAAAGTTGTGATTCTGTACCCAGGGAACCCTCCAGACACACACACACACACACACACACACACACACACACACACACACACATCCTCTATAACTTAAATAGTAGCTGGCCTGAGGACCGGAAGGAAAGTGACCCACTCATGGTCCCATGGTTGGTATCAGAGGAGGGATCAGAAGGTTCCCCCCAACTATAGCAATCTCTGCTCTACCAACAACTGCCCTTGGGAATGAGTGCCTCCTCCCCCAGCCAGCTCAAGGTCACGATCTCGGCTCCCAAGCAGCCTCCCTGGGCATCTCAAGCCACGAAATGGCGTGGAGGCAGGCAGGCTCAGAGACAGAGTCCCACCCTCCACCCCCACCACAGCCACATCCTGAGCCCTCTCCTCTCTCCCTCCCCACAGGGCGCCCAGTGCAAAGGCAGACAAGGACCTGAAGGTGGTGAGGCGCTGAGCACGGGCTGGGCCGGGCAGCCTGAACACTTGGGCATCGTAGGCATCATAGTCCACCTGGATGGGCAGAGCATTCTCCGACTCCTTTGGGGTCCCGATTGCTAAAATCCACAGAAAAGGACAGATGAGGAACCACCAAAAACAAGGTTCTTCTTATTCTGCTGGGTCCCCAAGGGCAGAACCAGGAGAGGGGGAAGCAGCCATTCAGACAGCAGGCTTGGGCTGGGGCTAGACAGAGGTGAAGTGGCTCCCTGGGGGGGGAGCCGGGACCCCATCATAGATGGTCTTCAAACAGGTCTAGAGAGAACTAGGCGACCTCAGGGCTCCCTTCCAAAGTGTGGAGCCTATGACCCTGTGCTTCCCTTCTTCTCCTGTAGCATGGGGGGGGGGCACACAGTAGGTGCTTAATAAGTATTTACCGCCTCTTTCACGAAAAACTGCAGTTCTTGACTGGGTTCTAACCAGTAAAGTACAAAGCACCTTGGGGATAGGGCCAGGAGGCGCTTCAGCATACAATGTGGAGGCTGATGAGGGAGGGCCCTGATCCCCATAAAGCAGAGTGCTTAAAAAAATTAAAGATGGATAAAAGGCAAAGATACAAAGATGAAAGAGGCCACGAGGTGGCGCCATGGTGCACAGAACACAGACACTGCCTAGTTGTGTGACCTTGGACAAGTCACTTCACCTTAACTGCCTCACTTTCCTCATTTGTGAAATGAGCTGGAGAAAGTTATGGCAAACCGCTCCAGGGTCTGTCAGGAAAACCCCAAATGGGGCCACAAAGAGCCAGCCATGACCGAAGTGACTCAGTGATAATGGAAGCCCCTCTGGGAAACTTCACTTCCCATTCCACCAACCAGAGAAAAGGACCCCCCACCCCCGCCGGCCCAAGGCCTATTCACCAGGGGCCTCCGGAGGCCCAGTCCTTCCTTCACTCCCCGCCACAGTCTGATCCCCCCCCTTCTTGCTATTTCTGTGGCTGTCCCCATGCATGGAGTGCCTTGCCAACCCCTGCCTCCAGGCCCTGCCTTCCCTGGTCCCTCTCTGGATTTCCTCCTGTCTTTACTGGATACATCGTCCTGTGTCACTTAGGTCCCATTGCCCCCAAGAGCCAAGACTGTGTTTCTGCCCTTCTTTCTGTCCTTGACACTTGGCACAGGACCTGGCGCATAGTGGGTGTTTTAAAATGTTGACAGAGTGACTGACACCTCAGTATGGGATGGAGAGGCCCTGGCCTTGAACCTGCTCCCGGGAGTCCTAGCCCAATCAGAGACACTTTGAGAATAGAGATGGAGCGCGCGACTGAGCTCGGACGGGCTTCATCAGCAGGCTGTGGCTGCGACGTGAAGAATGTCCATGCAGCGTAACTCACACAGACCGTCCACCACACCACAAGTGGCAAAAGTGCAGCCCCTGACATTCCCCGGGGATCCCAGACCAGATTAAAATACGATTAGGAAATAGTTAACAAAATAAGTAAAAAAACAATAGAAGATGTGGTCTTCTAAGTCAGGGCTTCCCCTGTACAGCTCAGTCGCCCCGTCTCTATCTGAGGGAGACGCCATTGGTGTAAACTAAAGAAGGTTGCAATCTGGGATCACAGAGGGAGAGCCCATGATGGGACAGCCCTGAGGCAATACGCCCCCCCTGTCCTGGGTCCGTGCCAGGGAGAAGCTCCTTCCTCGAAGCCAAACTACCAGATGTCTCCTTTCTTAAAAGGAGGACCCCCGAGTCTGGCGAGACCTCAGAGATCGAGTCATACCCCCTTCATTTTCCCAGGAGGGAGAGCTGCAGCTTCTCTGGCTTGGAAGGGACAGATGCCCGGCCCCTCCAGGCCTGCCCTGGCCCTGGGCCCTTCCGAGCCACACTCCTCAGGCCTGGGAACATTCCCAGGTTCTCCCACAGCTACACTTTCTGCTCCAGGGGGAGCAGGGGGACCCGACCCAGGGCCAAGGCAAATCACCCCCTTCCCCCTTCAAGCTTCATTCAGTGTCCTCATCCGTAAACTGGGAGGAACAGAGGTATTTGCTTCCCAGGTGTGACCAAGGAGGTGCTTGAGTGCTGGCTAAATGCTCAAACTCCATATTGAGGTTAGTTATTCTCTTTTCAGAACAGGCAGCCAGCTTTCCCAACCCCATGGCACTGCCCAGGGGCCCCTCTGCTGCCCCCAGGATAGAGGCTCAACTGTTTTCAAAGGCAACAGAAGAATCAGGTCCAAAAAACACTTACAGGTATCCCGGCCATTTTTTGCTTTTTCGGTCACAGGCTGGAAAAAATTAAAGAGATGATTAAGAGGAAGAAGGACAAAGACGAATAAAGCAAGGGGCTGCATTTTACAACGAGCCGCACCTGTTCTGCCTAAGACAGCCCATTTCAAAGAGGCCCTCGAAGGCCACCTAGAACCTAGAACTGCAAACGGAGGACAGCCGCACACGTGAGGCCTCGGATCTTAGCGCGGCCTGTGCTCGTATTGACCCTTCTCGATAAATCTCCACAGCACGGGGACAAGATGAGAAGCAGGCCAACGTGCAGCCTCCATCAGCTCCCAGACCTCTTCCAATTCAGACAAGAAAGTGTTCTAGAATTCTAATTCACCCTTGAAGCATCTGCTGAGACTATCGGTGTGGGCATTCAGTTCTGGAAATTACAATTCTTTTTTAAATTTTTTTTGTTTAGTTTTAGTTTTCAACATTCACTTTTAGAAGATTTTGAAGTTCTCAGTTTTTCCGCCACCAAGACAGCATGCAGTCTGATGCAGGCTATGCACATAATAATCATATTACACACATGGAAACTATAATTCTTAAAAACCGACTTCAACTCAAATCTCCCCTTGTTGGGTTTAGATAGGGGGCTTCATTGGGGTAGGACAGCGAGTCTCAGCCCCCCAAAAAGTTCTTATTTATGAGGGTTCTATCTATAAATATTTACCATATTGGAAATTAAAACTGATAAAATTTCAAAATATCTATCAATTAATTTAATAACACTAAGCCCATTAACATTTATGTTAATATAACCTATTTATGTTAACATCCCATATTAACATAAAGAACATATTTTAATGAAAAATAATTATACTTTCCAAAACAAAAAACATTTCATGTAAAAAATGCCACTGTTTTTACATAATGTCTTTGAAATACAGCTGGCTACCCCATGGGCTTCTGCATTCAATCTGTGTGAGCCACCGTTTCGACTGCAGCACATAAAGATATACTCCAGTTACTTCAGGTAGGTGGTTAGAAAAGGGAGGAGTATTTTAACAGACAGATAACGCCTCTGGTATTACTATGAAAGTAATCTGGACCTCAGGGAAGGGTCTCTGGGACCCCGGGGATGCAAAGAACACACTGTGAGAACAGTGACTGTCATGAACTCCCAAAGGACAACCCCTTGTCCCAAAGCCAGCAGACACCCTCCCTGACACCCACCATCTTGGGGAGCTGCCAGGGGCGCTGAGCAGTTCAGGGTCCCCAGCCAGAACATGTCAAAGGCAGGATCTGAATCCTGTCTTCCTAACTATCTAGTTATTCGAGGCAAGGCCGGGGGAAGGGAGGACGGGGCTGTAGGCAAGAGGCCAGGACTACCCACCTTCCTTCCCGCCAGCTTGATTCGTGGGGTGAAGCTGTTACACAGATGCTGACTCTTGGAGGTGTAGAAACTGCAGAGAAGAGAGAGGCCCATTAAGCTGAGCCCGCGCCCCTTTAGAACATGACTCGATGAGGCCGGGCTGCCCCCCACCCCACTCCGCGCAGCCCTGTGGGTCCGTATGGATGAGTCGCTCCCATCCCCAGGGCACATTCTCCAGTGCAGGGGCTGCCTTTCCCACCCTCACTCCCTCCAGGTTCTCCAGGGCAAAGCAACCTGTGGTTTATCCAGTGAGGGATATTGTAGTCATCCCCGAGGCGAGAATCCCGAGGACCGCTTCGATTATGCAGCTGACAGGAAAGAGAGGACAGTCAATGAGCTAGAGAAGGAACTACAGAGTGGAACGAACAACCCCCTCCCCCCACCACAGCACAAACTCCTTCAGAGGATTCTTGGCATCTTAAGTAAAATCCAAACTCCTTTGCCTGGCATTCAGGGCCCCGGATCTGTCCAGCCTCCTCTCCTCCTGCTGCTGCCCCTCGAGAACCACACTGTGGCTACCCTCAAAGACGTCCCCAGCTTTCCCACCTCCAGGCCTTTGATCGTGCCATTCTTTAGGACCAGAATGCCGGCTTCCTGAGGGCCTCAAAACTCCCCCCTGCCCCAGGCCCCATCCGCTCGGCCCAGGCCCCATCTCACAGCCCTGTCATCCCCGCTCATACCCATCCCAGCCTAGTGATCCAAGGGCACATGTCATCACGCCTCCCCTCGAGATGCAGGGCCTCGTGGACAGCAGGCCCAGGCTAATCACCCTGCCAACACCTAAATGCCAGCTGACTGCAACCCGGTCACTTCCTGACCCTAGACTCATGGCTGTAGTATGGGGATAACGGTGCCTTTGATGACCTAAAGTAGGGAAGGGACCCGGCCAACTTTTAAGCCCCTATGAAGACCAGGGCTTGCCATGACTGCAGCAGGTCAGGGAACTCCCGGAGGGCAGGTGCCCAAGCTCGCTTCTATCTGCAGTGGCCCAAGTGCCCAAGCTCTGGAGCCTCATCACAGCTGACCCTCATACACACCAAACACCTTAGCTCGTCCATTCTCTCGGCCTACAGAGGCAGTTGCCACAAAGAGCTCTGCACCTGGAGGCCAAAGATGTGGGTTCGAATCCCGCTCTCAATAGGGGAGACATGCATGCACCGGAGATTTGCCTGTGAGCCCCAGCTTCCTCCAGTTCCTGACCACTAAGGCAACGAGCACTCTCACAGTCATCTCTGTCCTTCCTGCCTTTCCCAGTAATCCCCCTTAAAGCTAGAACCTGCCCTCTGTGGATTATCCCCAGTTCATCCTGCCTAGAGCTTGTCTGTCCAGAGGCTGCTGTCCTTAGGAAGGGCCTGAGAGCAGGGACTGCCTTTGGCCTTTCCTTGTGTCCCCAAAGCTAAGCAGAGTGCCTGGCACCCAGTAGGTGCATAATTAATGCCTGCTCACTCACAGAGTTCCCCGGCCTCCTCACCTTAAACAGTGGCACAGCATGCAGCGGCTGCTCCCCCATGCACACCAAATCCACACCGATCCCTAGGAGAAAGAACAGACCCCTTTCTATTTGTCCCCAAAGAAGCTAACGAGCAGAGTTGGACCCTGGCTCGGAAAGGAGCGGACGTTCTCCTTCTCCTCACTCTCCACCCTGATCCATGCCCTGACCTGGCACAGGACAACGTGGCCTCCCCTGCTTCTTGGGAGATGGAGGGCCAGGCCTTGTCCCCAGGACTCTGGGCTCTGTGCAGAAAGGATGGCAGCCTCCCCCCTGCCCCCAAGGCCCTGCCTGGCCCCCGCCTCCCTCCCAATATGACCTACATTTATTCTGCCCCGATTTTGAATGTACTAATCTGGGTAATGGGGGGTCATCTCCAAGGGAATGCACCAGGAAGATCCTTTTGTTCTGGAGCTGGTAGCACACAGTAGGCACTTAATAAGTGCTCAGCCCAAGAGCCGCCCTGGGGAGGGCCTCAAGGCCCAGAGTCATGAAGGAGGATCAAGAAGCCAAGCCCGGGATGTTACCATTGTCGATCATGCGCTGCTTGGTCAGGATCATGAGGAGCCGGTCCACCTCAAACACGCCGACCCCGGGGGTGATGACCACCGACATCTGCCCCGTCCGGTCAAAATTGCGGTTGATGTAGTGCTTGTCAAACACTGAAACACAGCGAGCACACGCAGTACCCGCGGCTGAGAGCGGCACCCCTGGCATCCTCTGGACTCTGCCTGGCAGACGCCCACTCTTTCAGGGTCCCTATAAACAAGCAGCCAGGGAGGAGCCCAACCACAGGGTGTGGGGACTGCAACTGCCTGTCCCCACAACAACCCTCTGGGAAAACTCCCCCACCAAGCGCGATGGCTCTCTGTGGACTCTGAGGGAGCCTGGGCTCTCAAAGGCAACGTCCACAGGGACAAGCTCCAGCCAGGCTGGTGAGCTCCACTACAGCACAGAGACCAGGGCGTCTGAGGTCAGAGCACCTGGGTTCAAGTCCTCCCTCTGAAGCCTATGCCAAGTCCTGTCCCGTCACTGGGCCTCAGTTTCCCTCCCCAAAAGGGCTCAGAGGTCCGTGCCAGCTCCAGGATTAGGATCTCAGGACCCTTGAAGGCAGCAGGAGACCTGGAGGGGCCCAAATGTCTGCTGCCTGACAAAGAAGACCCGGGCTAGAAGGGAATGGTGAACGATGTAGGGGAGGTGGTGCAAGCAGCAGCGGCAGAGGGAGGAGAATACACACAAACCCCCGACCCTTTGAGCACAGATGGCCCATGGAGGCCCCCACTCTGCTGGAATCAGAACATTCATTTCCAATTCCAAAATCGACCACCCGTTTCAGAAAAGCAGCAGCAGGCCCATGGGACAGGAGTTTCTTCATGATAACAGTGTTCTGCCCACGCTCCTGCAGATCCCCAGCTCCTGGGGGCGAACACATGCACACACGTGCATGCATGTACACCCATGTACACATGCACACATGCTCACACACGCATGAATGTTCCCACACAGCACACGTGAGTCAAAGCTTGGGCCTACACTACCACTGATTCCAGAAGACCAGAGGGAAGCCCTGCGTACGGGGGGGAATTCTTGGTGGGAACATTTTGGACACCGCTCCCCAGAAGAACAAAGTGCTAGAACCCCAATGGGAGGGACCCCAGAGGCCACGCTGCGCAAAGGCTGGCAGCTCTGGCCGCCCAAGGCAGATGGACTGGGAGGGTTTCCCACAGGTGAAAAGGTCTCCTACAGCCCAGGCTGTGGCCACGAAGCAGGTCCCAGAAGGACGGCCACTTCCACTCCCAGCACAAGGATCCCATGAAAGCATCATGCATATGGCCCAGAGTTCACACTCCCAGGCCTCACCCACTGCCCAGGCAGGAGACCCAGGGTCTCTGGGGCATCCAGGAGGTGCCCAGGCTCCACACTCACCATTGAATGACAGATTAATGGCCTCCAGGTAGTTCCCCTGGGCTGAGGTAGAATTGTCACCTTGAGGAAAGCCCTCTGTGCAAAGAGATAAAGACAAGATCAGGCCCCCGCAGGCCTCTGGCCCACCGGTTACCAACTGTCTGACCCTCAGGAAGGGGAAAAAGCATCATCCCCATCCTCACCCCCATTTCACAGACAAGAAAACTGAGGCCCCTGGGTCTGCCTGAGGGCCAAGCAGAACAAAGCTAACTCCTCTTCCCTGGGACAGTCCCCCAGGCTCAGACCCTTAAGGCTGTTCCCCCATTAAACATGTCACAGAGAGGAGAGGAGGGCAGGGCCATGGACCCACAGCTAACACAGCCTCCACAATAGGTGATCCTGTCAGCAAAGGCCCTCCCCTCTGCTGACTTGGCCAATGACCTGTGCACAGCTGCGGACCCTGGGTCCAAACCAATAAAGCCCACACAGCTGATGTGGGGCCGAGCCTTTCCACACCAGGCATGGCTAGCCTCACATGAGAGACCCACGCTTTGTCATCAGGCCTTGACTTGAGGCCCTTCCAGGTAAGTATCAGCTGTCAGAACTTTTGGGGGCCCAGCAACTGCCACACCCTGACAGGGCACCCAAGGAGGGTCTGAATCACAGAGCTGCCTCTCCCTCACCACTCACAAAACCTCCCATAAACCACACTCCTGAAGACAGAGGGCACAGTGATGGTGCCAGGCAAGGGCTGGACACACACGAGGCTCGCAGGAATGAGCTGCCCAAGAAATAAGCAAGCTGACCCACCCCCAACTTGCCCTTGGCCAGAGGCAGAAGCAAGAGTACTGACAAGGACATTGACACCAGCTACCAGGGTGACAGATGGTACCTGCCCGCTCCAGCCGCACCAGCACCGGGTACTGCACAAAGAGCTTCTTAATGGTCACTAAGAGCGATGTCCACTCTTCTCGTCTCTCGTTCTGAACCACCACCCTGCAGGGAACGCAAAGGGGCCACAAGTGGGTGCTGGCCCCTGGCCCCAGAGAAGAGACAGGCTCCAGGCCTCTGGGGGCCCTGGAGCCAGTGGGGCTCAGACCCAGGTCTGGACTCACAAGGCCTGCCTGAGAGGACCCCCCTGAGCTTCATTCTCCTCATGTATCAAGCAGGAGTCTGGATGGATCTCATGAGACCTCACGGACCCTCTAGCCCTGAGCCTTGGAAGCCAAGCTCCAAAGGAGAACACGGGCAGGAGCACCGAGCCCCACTGACCAGGCCTGGGCTCAGTCCAAAACACACCATCGATCACTCGGCTTTCATAAGCACTTCCTGGGGCCAGACCAAGGGACAACAATCTCTCACCCCCCCAAAGGCTCACCAGCCGCAGCTGAGGCCAGAACCCTCACATGGAGTGAAGCCTGGAGCCTGGGAGCTTAGGCCTGTTATCTGCCAGCATCTGAAGGGGTGTCACAGAGGTCTCACAGAACAGAAAGGCAAACGCTCACCCCACACAAGCAAACGCTTCTAGCCAGAGCTGAGAACAAACCCACAGAGAGGCCCACGGCCTGAGGAGAGTGAGCTCCCCGTCCCTGGGGTGGCATCCAAGCAGGGCCTATCAGTCATGTCACGGGCCCTGGCGAGGGAAGTCCCCAGCACTTCTGGGAGCCCAGGGCTTTGACCCTGCAGAAGGGACAGGAAGGCTCAAAACCACTCCGTTCATAAAGAGAACCGAGACAAACATCAGCAGCTCGACATGGTGGCCTTTTCTAAGACGATTACTATCAACTGTTTTTTAAAAGAAAAATCTATTTGGGGGCAGAAGCAATCTGATTTCACAACCGACTGAATAAAAAATTATGCAAAGGGAAAATGGGCTTATTAAATAAAACCAGTCAAAGTTGGACATGCTGGCCGCTGAAAACACAAATTAAACCAAAGCAGCTCCATGGATGTCGCGCTACCTCAGGAGGACTCAAGTTCTAATCCAGCCTCAGACCCCTCCTAGTGGGGTGACCCTGGGCACATCACCTCACTCCCATCTGCCTCAGCTTCCCCATCTGTAAAATGGGGTAAATCAAAGCACCTACCCTCCCCCGAGGTTGGAGTGGGGGTCAAACAAGATCACATTTGTGAAGCGCTCTGCCGATTATCTCGATAATGCAGATAACAGGAAACCTGGTGGTCAACAGCCCCAGCAATCATTGGGAAAGCTGAAGGAAGGGCATCTTCAGCGGCCTCAGCCGTAAATACACCAAACGAGGCCTAAGCTCCTTCTGGGTAAGGCACTGACGGCGTGTCTAGTGAGGCAGTTACCCCCAAAGCGCCACCCTGGGCCTGGAAAGGGGAGGTCATTCGTCACCCCCGGGGGTCTCCTGGAGGCTCTCGAGGGTGGGCATCCCAGGCCCAACAGGGGAGAAAGCCAGGCCCTGCTCCATCACCGGCCCTGGGACTAACTCATCATCCTCAGCTCACCTCCGGGGCCACCCCTCCCCTTCATGGACATCTGCCTTTAGAGGGGAAGATGCTCGGAGGCAGGGACAGATACCTCAGTATCTGTATGATGGCCAGTGCGTCCCACCATGATTGGTATGCAGGAAGCCCCTAGTAAATGCCCTTTATTTCCTTCTTTTCTTCCTGCTCCTTTCTTCCTTCCTCTTCCATCTTTCCTTCCTTCCTCCCTCTCTCCTTCTATCCCTCTTTCTTTTCTTCCTCTCTCCCTCCCTCCTTTTCTTCCCTCTTTCCTTTTTTCTCTCCCTCCTTCCTTTCTTCCTTCCTGCCTCTCTCTCTCCATCCCTCTTTCCTTTCTTCTTCCCTCCATCTCTCCCTCCTTCTCTCCTTCCTTCATCCTCTCTCTATACCATGAGCCCAACAAGGGCAGGAAAAGGCCTTGGCTGACCCTTGTTTCTCCACACCTCTCCCTCCCACCCCGGCCCTGTGCTCCCCACACACCAAAGGCACAGAGGGGCTTTTGGAGTCATTTTCTATCAGGAGAGCTTCTCATGCCCTCGTCTGAGGATGAGGTGGCTCCTCGGCCAGTCCCAGAATCCTGGAATCTCAGCCTCGGGAGGAGCTTTCAAGGCCAGGTCATTCCAGCCTTTGCACCTACTGCAGGAATCCCCAAGCCATCATCTGGGACAACAGTCTTCCAGCCTCTCCCAGCACCTCTAGGCATGTGGGCAGACCCAGAAACCCCATGAACATCTCAGAAAATGGTGGCACCACCAGCTGGCCAAAACCTACTTGTAAAAATCTTCATAAAATCTGCCTTCATGATCCTGTCGAATTGAGGCTCGGTGTGTCTCAGGAAACTCATCTGAGGTAGAGAGAGCAGAGGAGAATGCTCCATTAAGAAGGGCAGGGGGCCCTCTCCCTGCCACTGCTGCCCCAAGGGCTGGTCCACAGCACAGTGAGCTGGCTAGAAGGGACCCAGCCATGCCCCTAATTCCACAGTACTGCACCTCTTAAGATGACTTCCAACCGGGGGAGTCCCCAGGTCACTGACCGGTTCAGTCACGGACCCGGAGATGATGCCATCAAACACATACCCCAAAGACAAAGGACAGAAAGGCCCCACGTGGAAGCCAAACCAGTGCCCGCAGCACTCCCCATGTCAGTCAAAAGCAGAAATAGAATGGGTGCCCACGCACATGAATATCACAGAATTTGACTGTGTCCAAAGACATAAAAGGAGTGAGGAATTAAAAGAAACCCAAGAAGACAGGTGTGACCTGAGGCAGAGCCAAGGAAGCGGAATCAGGACACACTTCAGATGCCCCCCTAAGTACTTCAGGAAGGAAAAAACCATTTGTGCGCTTGGTCCACTTTCCCCAAACTCTCCCTTCCAGTGTGGCCCTCACAGCTGGGGGCCATGAGTGAGTCCAGGCAGGGCACACGTCTCTCCTCCAGGAGGCTTCAGCCCTGGTGCCTCTGACCAGGAAAGCAGCATCCTGGGCCTCTCTGAGCTTTCCTTCTCTATCCTGTGACACAGCTACGTGTGCACATGTCTGCTCTTCCCCACTAGACTGCAAGGGCCATGAAGGCAGGGCTGGTGTCCTGGGCTCCAATCTCGGCCCCAATCGGACAGTGGGCGAGCACTTAGGCTTAGTCAGAGGCACGCATTTAGGTTGGAGGCATTTAGGGTTACCCACATGTCCGTGCCCCAAGAGCAGGCCACTGCGTCCAAAACGCTGATAGGTCAGGGAGGCGGATAAAGCAGATGAAGGCTCTGGCCTCCAGGAGGCTGCGGTCCAGCCAGCGACCAGCAAGCACCCACAACTCACAGAGAGGGGTCAAAGACCATCAGTGAGGGAGGCTGGAGACAGACTCACCAATTGATTTCGCATCATAGAAAGTCCTAGAAAACAGGACCACGGTCACTTCGTGGCTACAATTCTTTTCCTGCACAAGAAAGAGAAGAGTGAGGAGCAGCTGATTTCAGTGTCCTGGTCACCATCTCACCCGATGGAGCACTTTGTGACTCCTGGGGAAGACTGGTCTGCTCCCCCGGCCCCTATCACAAAAATGGGGAGCGGAGGCAATCGGCGTGCGATGCCTGAGACGGGCACGGAGGGGGACAAAGCTGTGGAGGATGGTGGCCCCATGGTTCTCCACAAGACTCACTACTCGGGCCCTCATCCCCAGTAGAGCTGTCAGGCCCAGGTGGCAGAAACATGGGACGCCTGGTGATCCAGTCGGGATCGTCGCCACGCATCGGGGTTCTCTCCCCACCCACTGCTTGTGGAGGTTCCTGGCTGGCCAGACCGCCCAGAAGTGAGATGTCAAGGGGGGACCAGGTGGGCAAACATGAACCCCAGGGTAACAGAGCTGGTCCCTGGCCAGGTCCCATCCCAGCGCAGGAGAGCTTCCAGCAAGCTCTGAGGTCATCTAACCATGAGAGACACAGACCCAGGCCTCTTTCCACCACAGCATGTTCTCGGCTCTCTCTCCCCCGCGTGACCTGGGCTAAAATGTTTCCCTCTCTGGGTCTTGGCGTCTTCATCTGTGCAAATGCGCGCCCTCTGGCCAGCCCAGGCCGGTGCCTCCCTCTCCCCCTTCTGCCTGGCCCAGCCAAGCACCACCTCCTGCCCCTCCCCCATCACTGCACATCCTCCCTGACCTCTCCCTCCCCTCGGGTCTCCTCAAGCGGCTCCAGAAGCACGGGTTCGCACGGGTTCGTTCGAGAATTCACTCCCCCAAACAGCAGCAATGATGAGAGCCAGCGTTCATAAAGCACCTACTGTGCACCAGGCACTGGGCTCAGAGCTTTATGGTCATCATCCTCACACTGCCCTGGGAGGTAGGCGCTATTAGACCCGTTTTACAGGTGAGGAAGCTGAGGAAGACAGAGGTAAAGGGACTTGCCCAGGGTCACACAACTAGTGATGGATTTGAGGCTGGATTTGAACTCAAGTCTTCCTGACTCTGTCCTTGGTACTCTATCCACTTCACTACTGAGCTGCCGTTCCCCTTGGAAAGAAAATAAATACTCAGATATTTTTAAACTAAAGGCCTATCCACTTGGCTTTTAATCTACAAGAGCTCTGTCTAAAACCAAACGCAAATCCCCCAGGGTCCATGATCGCATGAATATTGAGAACTCCTGGTCTGTGAATATCCCTCCTTGTGGATTGCTGCCCGTGTGACCGGCCCAGAGTCACAGTGGCTATTCCGTGTCAGAGGTGAGATCTGGACCCAGGTCCTTCCGGCTTCGAGCTCAGTCTCCAGGGGCCGCCTTAAAGGCTATAATGCACAATAAAGCTTCACCCACCGCACAAGACTCCAAACCAGAAGATCTAAGCGTACCTTCCACTTGGTAAAGAGGTCAGCGAGGAAACCATTCACAGCTTTTTCAAAATACAAATCTCCTGCAAAGGAAGGGATAGAGCAAAGAGTTTATGGGATGCAGACGCTTCTCCCTCTGAACCCCACAGGCGGCAGCGAAGCTAATCTGAGAAAAAGCCGGGGTCCCGTCAGACCAGGTGAGGAGGGCATGGCAGGCAGCTGGGCTTCACTTCACGGGGAACCTTCTACTTGGCTCCTGAAACCCAACCTGGCCTTTGGCACCATCAATAAAAGGAAAATGGGCCTGGGGAGCAAGAAAAATGGAACCCATTCCTAGAGCCAGGAGGAGATGATCGCCAAACACAAACCTGCCAGCTGGATGGGAGAAAGGCCTCCCAGCCTGCACCCTGCCTGCCACAAAAGCCCATCTTTTTAACCCCAGTATCCCCTTGGCATGTAAGATGGCTGAAGATCCCCCAGGCTCTGAAGAATCACAATGCAGAAGTGGGCTGCAGCAGCTACAGTGAAGACACATATAGCCCTCATAAGAAGGTAAAGAGATGGAGCACCGGGAACAAGGGATGAACCAGCAACAAGAACATGGGGTCAAGGTGACCTCGTCATACTGGGACCAGGGGATGAGCTGAGTCATGACTGGAACATGACTCTGGAAACGGGACAGGAAGGAGAGGGGTAGAAAGGAGCAGCATTAATACTCAGGGAAGGAAATCTAGGAAACAGCAGGGGTGGGGTGGGAGGATAGTGGAGCCCATCAGGGTCAAGATCAAAAGAGGCAGCAACACAAGCGATACGATCATCTGTTTGCTCCACACCACCCAGACAGAAAGAAGAACCAGATCGGCAGTCCACTGAAGCACGACATTGTAGTGATGGGGGACTTTCGTGATCCAGACACCTGGCGAAGCCCTCTTTCTGCCAAAAGCAGAACAATTCATAAGATTCCGATTTACCTAAATGACAATCTCAGCCTTCAGAAGGTGAGAAAACTAACAAGAGAGAATTCTCTTCTGGTCTGATTCTCATTATGGGAGAGGCTCTGGCTCCTGGGAACACTGGCAAGGGATGACCACATGTGCCAGCCTGGAGGAAGTGGAGGAAAGCTGGTACATGGGAAGGACAGATGCGGCTAAGCCCGTCTGGGGAGAGGGGCTTCAAAGGGCTTAGAAGAGAGGTAGGAAGGTTCCATGGACTCGACATCTACAGGAGAAGCAGGCAAAGAACGACGGGACGCTCTCGAGACTGGCATTCTGCAGATACAAAGGGAAGTAATACCAGGGAGGAGGACCCGTCAGAAGAGGCCGCTGTGGAAACACAGGCAACTTCTGATTTTAAAAGAGCACATAGAGAAGCAAGAAACAAGGAGAGGGACCACAGAACAAATACAAAGCAAAGGCAAGGGGCTGCAAGACCAGCATCAGGGGCGCTGAATGTCAGAAAGAGCGAAGGCCACAGAAGACCACTGAGGACCAAAAAAGGGGCAGTAGCTGTATGGGAGAAGAGGCCAGCTGAGGAAGGGAGAAGATCACCACCGGCCAAGTTAGCCTGGCTGAAGCAGCAAAGCACCAAGGGAAGAAATAGGAGGTGGCACATGCCAAGAGGGTCAAACCTACAACCTCCCTTCATGCCCCAATGGACATAGTCAAGGACCCTTCGCCTAAGAGTCCCAGGAAGAACCTCTCTCTCTCTCTCTCACACACACACACACACACACACACACACACACACACACACACACATACACACATCACTGGTAACTGTCAGTGCTTCCAGCCTGGTCCCCTAAACCATCATCCAGAGGGGAAGCCCCTATGAAAAGGGCCCATTACCAAAACCAACTGCCACTCAGAGGCAAGTAAGGCCAAGAATGCCAGGAAAAGCAGTGTCCAGACCACGAGACCTGTCCCTGCTGCCATCTTCAAGGAAGTAACCCTTGTGGACTTGGCACCAAGCTCTGCAGGTGCCAAAGCCCCACCTCCTTGGCAGCCACAGACCCAGAAAGTGCTCCCCACCAATGACCATGGCGCTGCCAAGTGATTCTGCCCAGAAACAGATGTGATCTGATTCATGGGGATGACATTAAAGAAAGGGCACTGCCATCTGCCTTGCCACAGAGCCCTATGGACCGCGGGGCCTTTCCATCCAACTTCCAGCTGACACCTCCTGAGAGCTCCTTGGGAGCAGGGCCTCTGGTCTTCCTGTCTATAACCACAGTGCTCTGCACATAGTAAGTGGTAAATAAATGCTTTTTCAATCATTCATTCATTCATGATACAATGACAACAGAAAAAAGACAAAGCTGTTTTCATCTTCTCTTTTCACGGCCAAGGAGAATCACATAAGGACAGCAAGTCAAACCTGATGAATAGGTTGCTGAGAACCAAAGTGACAGTGAGGAAGCCCAGCAATCCTGGGAGAGCTCAAAGAACCTTGGCCCAAATGATGTCCGCCATAGGATAACATGTCAATGAGGCAATTGGGCTGCTCTTGATCATCTTGGCAAGACCGTGGAGAACAGGAAGGGTCAGACAGGACGGGAGAAGGGCACATATTGTCTCCATTTTCAAAAAAAGGAAGAGAATCAAGTTTGCAAACTCTAGGCCAGTGAGCTTGACTTCAATTCCCGGCAAAATTCGAAAGTATCCTATCAAAGGGACAGTTCGAACATCTCCAGAACAGGAAGCAGTAACCACAAAGTGCCAGCCTGGCCTCACTACACACCCCACTACTGGGGGCAGTAAATGAGAGAAAGTGAAAAACAGGAAACAAAATGGGATCATGTCAACTGTGAAATGGGTGAACAAACTGGGGCACAGGAATACAACGGAACAGGCCACAAGACACGACTGATACAGTGTCCGGAGAAACCCTGTAAGACTTGTATAAACTGATGCGGAATGAAGAGAGAATCAACACCAAGGACTCTAAAGTGGACAGAAGCCACAAGAAAAGGCAGGTGTGCTCTGCAATGACCCCTGTAACACCAAGGAGGGCCCCGACCAATGACGAAGCATGCTCCCATCCCCACCCCCTTCAGCGGACATGGGGGATGATGGACGTGGCACTCGGCACTCGCTGTCAAACGTGAGGGCCAAATACGGAAGCTCTGAGTAATGTTTCTTTGTTACAAGAAGAGCTTAACTGAGGTAGAGGGAGGAAAGGCAATTAAAGGGAAATGACTGCGACAAAAGGTAGTGATGGATGTTTAAAAAAAAAAGCAATTCATTCCACACTCACCTTAGCTCCTTTTGCTGGACAGTAAACAGAGAGATCAATTGTTGTGAATATTGTTTATCTAGATTAAAATATTTGATCCTTTCTCTCTGTCTGTCTGTCTCTCTCTCTCTCTCTCTTTAATGCAGGCTAGACCAGGGCTTCTTAAACTTTTTCTACTCACATCTCTTCAGCACTTCTTAAACTGGGGATCGCAAATCTCATTTCAGAAGCGCTGGGCTAGACAATAGTATAATTAGACTGATTCAGAACTGGTCGAATTGTGGGACCCAAAGACTAGTCTCTTATGACTTAATGTCAGTTGGGAAGGGCTCCAGTAGAGTGCCTCAGAGATCTCAGCCTGGCCTTTGTTACTGAACACTTTTATCAGTGACTTCAGTGGAGGCAAGAGGTGTTTATCTAATCTGCAGATGGCACAAAGCTGAGAGGCAGGGCTAGGTGCTGAAATCTGGATTCAAAAAGTCTAGACAGGTGAAACCATTGGGCTAATTCAGATAAGATCCAGCGGAGTTGGGATACATGTCAAGTCTTACACTTGGGTTCAGCAACTGTGGCTTCCCACGTACAACCTGGGGAAGGCAAGCACAGGTGGGGGACGGCTCTGCGGATTATAATGAACCATAAAGGTGGATATGAACCCACAGGGTGAGCAAAGGAGACTGACAGAATCGCGGGGGAGCACGAGGGTGGGAATGGCACCCAGGAATAAGATGATGACAGTTGTTCTGTCCTCTGTGGTGCTCAAAGAGCATCTGGAGAACGTGTTCAGGACATGTTCCCACCATTTGACCAGCTCTGAATCAATCTAATTATACTACTGTTTAGCGCAGCGTTTCTGGGTTCTGGGCACCGCATTCTAGGAAGGACAATGATAAACTGGAGGGGGTCCAGACAAGAGCAAAGGGCACGTCGATGGATCTCAAGTTGGGGCCACAGGGAAATCAGCTAAAAGAACTGGAAGAAGCCTGGAGAAGACTCGGGGGAAGGGGAGAAGAAGCAGGGAACGAGATGGCTATGTTCAGACATCAGAAGATATGTCTCCTGGGAGAGGGATACACTTCTTCTATTTGGCCTGAAAAACAGACCTGGGATCCTCCTAGACTGGAAGGTGCAAGAAGATAAATCGAGGGCTGCTGCCAAGAAAACCCTGCTCACAGTGAGTAGTAGAGCTGTCCCAGAGTGGAATGGCCTATCCTTACAGTTGGTGGCTTCTCCCTACATAAATCTTCAAGCAGAAGGTATAGAACAGACCAGATAGTCACTGAGAAGCCTAACTCAATTAAGTTGTGTGACTCAGAGCTCATGTGTTGCCCAAGGAGAGAAGAAATGTGCCCAGAATGGAAGGTAACCTTAGGGTTAAAGGATTACACAGCTAAGGCTGAAAAGGCCCTGAGGACAAGGACTTGCCCAAGATCTCTCAGCTAGCAAACAGCCAACTCTGACTCTGGAAGTCCCAAAGAGCACAGGAATGAGGCGGCCCAGTGGACAGAGCACTGAGCCTGGAGACAGGGAGATTCAAATTCTAATCTAGCCTCAGACACTTCCTAGCTGCGTGACCCTGGACAAGTCACTTCACTGCCGTCTGCCTCAGTGTCACCATCTGTAAAATGAGGATGATAATACCACCCATCTCCCAGGGTCATTGTGAGGATCAAACAAGACGGTATTTGTAAAGCACTATATAAAGGCTAGCTATTATTATTGACTGAATCCGCAGAATTGGGGGGAAGGAAAGGGAATTAGCGTTTATATCACCCCAACTATGTGCCAAGCACAGTGGTAAGCACTGTACGAAAATCACCTACTATGGAAAGAGTTACAGAGGATCAGAAGGCAGGGATGGGCTTCAGTCCGCGCTACCAGACAGGAAAGCCCCGCAATGAGGAGAGCCCAGAGCCAGGAGCACTGATGCGCCCGCCGGCTGTGGGACGGTGAGATCTTGGCACTGCACCGGGGACAACCCATCAAGAGCCCCAATTCTGAACATCCACAGCTACCAGCAACATTACCATAAATATCAAAATCCCACATTTCACAGCTCATCTGAATAAATATATAAACCATGGCTGAAGTCGAACGGAACACCACCTGAAAAAAACAAAGACAGTCACGTTTTTGCAAGGACTACAGCCAGAGAGCACTCACATAGCACATGAACACAATGGCTTTATAAACAGTGCTTCCCTCCCCCCACTGGCTGGCCCTGCCCCCCCACTGGCTTCACACGGACGCAGATACTAATGTCTACCAGAGGAGGGTAAGGGTGACCAAGCAGAGCTAATGGGGAAGAGGAGGCGGCAGGGATGAGGAGCCCCTCTCATCTCATCATGCACAGGCATGAAGCATAACGTCTATGGCCATGCGTACCTCTGCACATACCCCTACACAGGGAGGCCAAGATCCCTGTGAAATGGAGAGCTGACAAAGGGGAGGGGAGGGACTCACAGAAGTGAGCAAAGGGATTTTTCCTTCTTTTTAATTTATAAACCATAGAGGGGAAGTGATTTAAAGCCTTCCCAAGCCTATACTTGGATATAACAAAACACCTCACCACCGCACTATACGCTTTTAAGCTTCCATAAGAAGCCAAGACACACAATTTCCCCTTTCCTTGGGGACTAACATCTCCATGAACATTAACCGGCCTCCCCAGGCTGTGACACAATGACACCATCCTCCAGGCCAACGAGGTTTAGAGGGTTCAGTGAATCACAGGTACTGAGAGTTGGGAGGGAGCTTGGCTTCCCTGTTTGGGCTCAGGCTGTCTCCCTTTGCACCAATCCAAATCCTGCCCATCTCCTCACTGAAGCCTTCCCTTACTCCAGACTCCAGGGTGGGAAGGGAAGGAACAGTAAGTCATCTGGGAGGAGTGAGATGCCCCGGGTTCACAGCCCTGGGATTTACTACGAGAACCTGGGCAAACCACTTCCCTGATCTCAGGCTCCATACCGGCATGATACTGGCACCAGCCATCCTACAAGGGGGTTGAGAGCAAGTGCTTTGTGATGGTGGTCACTTACTGACAAAGAGCCCCATGCCCCTTGTTCGTACTACCTTGTGATGCTTCTTCTCCTACTGCACTAAATGAATGAGCACGAATTAAGCAGTTACGACAACAGGTTACCTAAATCTCGCACTGCTGTCTCCCCAAACGGCAGGGAAGCTCCTTCAGGGTGCACACAGACCGTGCCCTCAGCTACTTGGAAACCCCCACCCCGTCTCCGTCGTTGGGTTCCACTGTCATTGTGCTGAGGCACAGAGAAGCCAGACTCGATCTTTCCTTCCCCAAAGAAAACCACCCTCAAAAGGAAATGACCAGCACTGCCAGGCCGCAGACAAGCAAAGGCAGATGGACGGGCGCCAGCACAGACTGTGGTGCTTGTCCACATCGTGCATGAGCCTGCTTTTCCAGGACGAGCATGGCGTGGGTAGGGGCTGCAGCGGCTGCTGCTGAGGACTCTAGAAGGGCTCTTACCCGTGTGTCTTCGCTGATGTACCCACACATGACCTTCTCACTCTTCACCCACAGCTCACCTGCCTGGGCCCTGAAAGCAAGAGACCACAAAAGGTATTTCAGAGGAGTCTTACACACAAGGGGAAGCGTACGCAGAAGAAAACCAGAGTAAGATTGAGGTTTGATATCAGACAAAAAAGAAAACAAAACCCAAAGTGAGAGCTGTCCAAACATGAGGCAGGAGGGTAACCTTGGGAGGTGGTGGACTGCCCTTCCCCAGAGGTCCTGCCATAATCACAGCACACATTTATATTGAGCTTTAAGGTTTGTGAAACCCTCATGTTCTTTCATTTGGTGTTTACAACAACTCTAGGAAGTCAGTGCTATCATTAGCCCCACTTTACAGATGAGGAAACCGAGGCCCATCAAGGTGAAATAACTTGACCATGGTCACAAAGTAGGTGAGTGGCAGAGGTGAAATTTGAACCCAGGTCCTCAGACTTCACACCCGCTGTTCTTTCCAAGTCAGGTGCTGCTTCTCTTAGTCCCAACATCTGTGTTATTTTTACTACGACTGCCTCCCTTTGAGGTAAGTAAAAGCTGACATTTCATGGGAAGCCCCCATCGCTAATGTTCTACACAGCTGCTACAGCCCACGCAGAGCGAGACTCACCGGATACCTGCCAATTCCACCTTCTGAGTGATGTAGGCGCATGTGCTGACCTGGGAGAGAAGAAGAGAGAAAGAAAGGGAGAGTCAGCACGCGGAGGCCGCTGAAGGAGCAAGCCTCCAGGCTGCCCCAAAGTCTGATGAACACGTTAGGATAAGCTTCATACAAAACACCACCAGGCAGGCACGGGGCTGGGCTCGAAGATGGTGAAGCTTGTAAACGGCTAAGAAAGCCGAGTCAGGGGAGATGCTGACCCTGCTTCACACACACACATCTAAGTCACAAAGCAGTGATCGTGAAAACAATCTGGTTCTGGCTAAGAAATAAAGTGGTGGATAGTGGAAAAGATGAGATAGACAACAGTAACTGACTATAGTAATCTAGTGTTTGACAAATGCAAAAATCTAAGCTTTCAGGGTAAGAACTCACCACCTGACAAAAGCAGTTTGGCAGAAACAAAACAGAACAACATCTCATACCATATACCAAGATAAACTCAAAATGAGTAAATGACTTAGACATAAAGGGTGATCTCATAAGCAAATTAGGGGAGCACGGAATATCTTACCTGTCAGATCTATATATGAAGTGAGATTTATGACCAAATAACAGATAGAGAGTATTACAGGATGGAAAATGGATAGTTCTGATTACATGAAATTAAAAAGAGTTTGCACAAACAAAACCAATGCAGTCAAAACAAGGAGAGCAGGAAACTGGGGGAAAAATTTATAACCTCTCTAATAAAGGCATCATTTTTCAAATATTTAGGGAACTGAGCCAAACTTATAAAAAATAATAAGAGCCATTCCCCAAATGATAACTAGTCAAAGGATATAAACAGGCAGTTTTCAGAAGAAGAAATCAATGTTACCAATAGTCACATGGGAAAATGCTCTAAATTACTATTAATTAGAGAAATGCAAATTAAAACAACTTTGACGTACCTCACATGTATAAGATTGGCTAAGACAACAGAAAAGGAAAGTGTTTAAGGTGATGTGGGAGAATAGGGACACTTCCGCTGTGGGTGGAGATGTGAACGGATCCAACCATTCTGGGGAACAATTTGGAACTATGCCCAAAGGGCCATAAAATTGTGCATACTCTTGGACCCAGCAATACCACTACTAGGACTATACCCCAAAGAATTCAAAAGAAAAAGGGAAAGGACCTATATGTACAAAAATATTTAAAGAAGTTCTTTTTGTGGTGGCAAAGAATTAGAACTTGAGGGGTTGCTCATCAATTGGGGAATGGCTGAACAAATTGTGGTAAACGATTGTGACGAAATATTATTATGATATAAGAAATGATGAAGATGGATTCAGAAAAACCACGGAAGACTTATATGAACTGATGCAAAGTGAAGTGAGGGGAACAGGATCTTCTGGTATATGTATGCACATTGTGCACAGTAAAGACAATATTCTAAGGTTTATCAACCACGAAAGACTTAGCTACTCTGATCAATTCAGTGATCCAAGACAAGTCCAAAGGACCCAGGATGAAAAATACTATCCACCTCCAAAGAGAGCCGACGAACTCTAAATGTAGATTGAAGTAGATTTTTTTTTTACTGTTTCTTGCTTTTTATTATTTTTCTGGGGGGAGAGCAACATCGCTAATATGGAACTATGTTTTGCATGACTTTACTCCTTATTTTTAATTTATGGAATAAAACAAGCATTTCCATAACATTGTACATGGAACTGCAAATCTACTATGCATGTCTTGCTATTCCTTTCAAATATACAACAAAACTATAATGTAAATTTATTTTTTTTCTTTCCCCCCCTCCCTCACCCTAGAGATGGCTACCATTAGACACAAATAGGTGTATATATATGTAAAACTATTCTATACACACTTCTATTTATCAGTTCTTTCTCTAGATGCAGATACTGTCTTTCTTCATATGTCTTTTATAGTTAATTTGGGTATTTATAATAGTCAAATAACTTATTCACTCAAAGTCGTTCTTAAAACAATATTGCTGTATATTGTGTATAATGTTCTCTTGGTTCTGCTCATTTCACTCTTCATTATTTCATGCAAGTCTTTCCATGTTTTTCTAAAATCACTGAGCTCATCATTTCTTACAGCACAGTGGTATTCCATCGAAATTATATATCACAACTTGTTCAGCTGTTTTCCAATGACAGGCATCCCTGAAATTCCCAGTTCTTTGCCACCATAAAGAGAGCTGCTATAAACATTTTAGAACATATAGCTTCTTTTCCTTTTTCCCTAATCATTATCTTTGGAAATAGACCGAGTAGCAGTATTGCTACAGCAAAGGGTATAGTTAGCTTAATGACTCTTTGGGCATAATTCCAGATTGCTCTCCAAAATCAATTCCTAATTCCATCAAAAATGAATTAGTGTCCCAATTTTTCCACATCCCCTCCAACATCTGTCAGTTTTCCCTTCTACCATTTTAACCAATCTGATGGTGTAAAGTGATATCTCAAGGTTGTTTTAATCTGCACTTCTCCAATTAATAATGATTTAGAGTATTTTTTCATGACTATAAATTGTTTTGATTTCATTGGATAATTATCTGTTCATGTCCTTTGACCATTTATCAATTGGGGAATGACTCACATTCCTACAGATTTGAAAAAGTTCTTTATACACTTTAGATATGAGACCTTTATCTAATAAACTGTCTATAAAATTTTTTCCCCAATTTTCTGCTTTCCTTCTAATCTTGATATTTGTTTTATTTGTACAAAAATTTTTAATTTAATGTAATCAAAATTATCCATTTTACACCTAACTTTTCTTTCTATCTCTTGTTTATTCATAAATTGTTCACCTACCCGTAAGTCGATAAGTAATTATGTTCCACATTCTAATTTTCTTGGAAAATCTCTCTTTATATCTATATCACATAACCATTTTGACCTTATCTTGTGCTGATCTATATCCTGCGACTAGACCCAGATGTCTCTGGAGGAGAAAGTGAGTCTGGTGACTGCACAGCCCTCTCTCACTTAAATCCAATTCACTTGCATGTCATGGCATCACCTCCCTGATGTCATGGTCCTCTTCAAGAATGAAGGACAAACAATAATAATCTTGGTAAATGGTGTGAGATATTGGTCCATGACCAGTTTCTGCCATACTGCTTTCCAATTTTCCCAATAATTTTTACCAAATAATGAATTCTTATCCCAAAATCTTAAGTCTTTACACTTGTCAAATACAAGGTTATTACATTTATGTGATGGTATAAATTGTATATCTACTCTATTCCATTGATCTACCTTTCTATTTCTCAGCCAGTACCAGATAGTTTTGATAATTACTGACTTATAATACAGTTTTAAGATCTGGCACTGCTAAACCTCCTTCCTTTACACTTTTTTTTATTATTTTCTTTGCTATTCTTGACTGCTTGTTTTTCCAAACAAATTTTACTATTTTTTCCTAATTCAGTAAAATAATTTTTGGTAATTTAATTGGGATGGCACTGAATATATAAATTTGGGTAAAATTGTCATTTTTATTATATTGGCTCTGCCTACCGATGAACAATTAATATCTCCAATTATTCAAATCTGCTATTATTTGTGTAAAACTTTTTTTATAATATTTTACATTTTATTTAGTATTTATATAGCTCCTGGGTGTGTTTTGGCAGGTGTAATCCCAGGCATTTTATACTGTCTAGAGTTGTTTTAAATGGGATATTTTTTACTATCTCTTCTTGCAGAAATTTGTCTGTGAAGTATAGGAATGCTGATGATTTACAAAGATTTACTTTATATCCTGCTGCTTTGCTAAAATTATAAATTCTTTCAACTAACTTTTTAGTTGAGTCTTTGGAATTTTCTAAGAATATCATCACATAGAAGCAAAGAGACAGTTTTATCACCTCATTCTCTATTCTGATTCCTTCAATTTCTTTTTCTTCTTTTATTACTATTACTAAGATTTCCAACACAGTACGAAATAATATTGGTGACACTGGGCTTCCTTGTTTAACACCTAATCTTATTGGGAAGTCTCTACTTTATCCCCATTACAAATGATTCTTGTTGATGGTTTTAGATAAACTTTTTTTTTTTATCAATTTAAGGAAAAATCCATTTATACCAAAATTTTCAAGGATTCTTAATAGAATTAAGTGTTGAACTTTATCAAAAGCTTTTTCTGCACCTACTGATATAATAACATGGTTTTTTAAATTTTTCTTATTAATGTAATCAATTATGTTAATAGTTTTCCTTATGTTAAACCATCCCTGCATTCCTAGCATAAATCCCACTTGATCATAACATATAATCTTGGTAATATATTGTTGTAATTTTTTGCTAGTATTTTATTTAGGATTCTTGCATCTATATTCAACTTGACAACAATAAACTGCCATAAATAAAATAAGACAAATTAAAAATAAAAATGAGTAAGCAAAGGAAAAAGAACCCAGCCACAGAAAGCTACTTTGGTGTTAAAGAAGATCTGGGTTGATATTCAGAGGAGGATAGTGAAGTGAAAAAAGTTACTCCTACTCCAAAGAATAACATCAAATGGTCACAAGCCCAAAAAGAAATATTGGGAGAACTTAAAAAAGAATCCAAAAATCAAACAAAAGAGGAGGAAAAATTAGAAAATAAAACCAAAACAACCCAAGAAAATTATGAAAAGAAAGTTAACCAATTAGAAAAAGAGACACAAAATCTTAAGGAAGAAAATAACTCCTTAAAAATTAGAATTCAGCAAGTGGAATCAAATGGTGTTGTAAGACAATAAGATATAATAAAACTAGAAAAAAATAGCACAATCTGAAACATCTCATTAGAAAAACAACTCAGGGGCAGCTAGGTGGCACAGGGAGTAGAGCACCAATCCTGGAGTCAAGAGAACCTGAGTTCAAATCTGGCCTCAGACACTTGACACATGTACTAGCTGTGTGACCTTGGGCAAGTCACTTAACCCTAATTGCCCTGGCCAAAAAAAAAAAAATCAAGAAAAAAAGAAAAAAAAGGAAAACAACTGACCTGGAAACAAATCGAGGAGAGACAACATAAGAATTGTGAGACTACCTGAAAATTATGATTAAAAAAAGAATATGGTACAATATTACAAGAAATTATTAAGGAAAATTGATCTGAAGTTCTAGAACAAGAGGGTATAGTAGAAACAGAAAGAATCCACCAATCACCACCTGAAAGAGACTCCAGAAAGAAAATTTACAGGAATGTCATATCCAAGATTCAAAATTGTCAGGTTAAAGAAAAAATATTGCAAGCAACAAGAAAAAAAAAGTTTAATACTGCAGAAAAACAATCAGGATTTCACAAGACCTAAAAGCTTCTACACTAAAAGATCATCAGTCTTGGAACATTATATTTTGAAGAGCAAAGGAGCTTGGGCTGACTGCATCCCAAAATAACTTAGCCAGCAAAGTTGAACATAATCCTGAATAAAAAAAATAAATATTTGACAAACTGAAAGACTTGCAGGTATTTGTAACAAAAAGACCAGAACTCAACAGAAAATTTTGATATGAAAGATCCAGAAGAAATATAAGGAAATCATTAAAGACTAATTATAAAGCACTGATTAAGGTCAAACTGTTTACGGTATATGAAAATGTTATATTAGTAATTATTAGTAGTAATAATATTCTTGAAATTTATCATTAATAAAGTACTTTGAAAGAAAGACTGGATCTGAGTAGTGTATGATGAGGTGATTCTAAAAAACAAAACTGGGTAGGAAAAGGTTAAAAGGAGAAATTATCTCATAAAAACAGGGTGTGAAAGGAAGAACTGATAAAGAGGAAACAGGTAGGGGTGGAGAGCTGTTAATATTCTTATCTGGATTGAAGAGAAAACAACATCTGAATACGTATGTGTACATCTGAAAAGATTTAGAAATCCTCTAAACTTCTAGAGAGGTAAGAAAACTGGGGCAGGGGAAGCTAGGTGGCACAGTGAGTAGAGCACCTGCCCTGGAGTCAGAAGGACCTGAGTTCAAATCTGGCCTCAGACACTTACTCAGACACACTAGCTATGTGACCTTGGGCAAGTCACTTAACCCCAACTGCACTGCCTTCCCCCCTCCAAAAAAAAAAAAAAAAAGAAAATTGGGGGACACAGTGGAGGAGGGATTTTTAGAAGGGTGTATAGACTAAGATTAGGAGGGTGAGGTAAATACATAAGGGAGGGACTTTTAGAGTGGCTGGTAAAATAAGGAATTAGACTATAAGGGGAGAAGATAAGGTAAGAGGGTAAAGGTAAAAAGAGAAGCTAAGAAGGAAAATAATAAATAAAAATAAGATGGAGGGAAATTCACAAATAATGATTTTAACTTTGAATGTGAATAGAATGAACCCATCCATTAAATGGAAACAGATAGTAGAATGGATTAAAAATCAAAATCTGACAACATGTTGTTTACAAGAAACACAATTAAAAATGAGATGGGGAGCCAAGATGGCAGACAGAAGGGAAAGACACACCTGAGCTCACCCCCAAACCCCTCCAAAGACCTTTAAATAATGCCCTAAAACAAATTGTGGAACATCAGAACCCACAAAAGGATGGGGTGAAACAATGTTCCAGCTCAGGACAACTTAAGAGTTTGTCAGGAAAGGTCTGTCACACCTGGGTGAGAATGGAGCAGTCCAGCACAGGTGACTCCAGCACAGCCTCAGTCCCAGCAAACCAGGAGTAGGCCTTGGGAGCCACTGAAATCAGCAGTGGCAGCAGCTGCTTCCAGAACTCTCAGCCCACAGACAAAAAGGGGTTTGAACAACTGGTCAGAAGGAGATTATAGGGATCTCTTTGCTCTAAGGCAGGACTCTGTTGCTTTTCATAATCAGATACTGGCTGCAGTCATGGGTGGTAGTCCCACAGTGAAGAGGAGCACTAGAATTCCAGAGCTCACCGCTGCAGTGGAGCAGGGACCCTCCTCACAGTTCCAGGGCAGAAAAGAGTGCTCACGGACCAGCAGAGCACAGGCCAGGAGAGTAGTAAATGCACTTTTCTCTAGATCATACCACCCTGGAAGAACTGAAAACTTACAGGTCCCTAGAAGTATCTCTGAAAACAGCTGCACAAAACGCCTGAAGCTTGGGGCAGTGCACCCTCCACCCTGGAAGCAGAGTTCCACTTTAGCAAAGAGTGAAAAATCAAGTAGTAGGATGGGAAAATGAGCAAACAGAAAAAAAAATTCTGACCATAGAAAGTTACTATGGTGACAAGGAAGATCAAAACACACACTCAGAAGAAGATAACAAAAGTCAAAATTCCTGCATCCAAAGCCTCCAAGAAAAATACGAATTGGTCTCAGGCCATGGAAGAGCTCAAAAAGGATTTGAAAAATTAATAAGAGAGGTAGAGGAAGAACTGGGAAGAGAAATTAGAGTGGTGCAAGAAAATCATGAAAAAAGAGTCAACAGCTTGTTAAAAGAGAAGAAAAAATAGGAGAGAAAAAGAAGAAAATAACACCTTAAAAAAGAGAATAGACCAAATGGTAAAAGAGGTACAAAAATCCAATAAGGAGAAGAATGCCTTTAAAAGCAGAATTGGCCAAATGGAAAAAGAGGCACAAAAATTCACAAAAGGAAAGAACTCATTAATAAATAGAACTGGACAAATGCAAAAGGAGGTAGAAAACCTCACTGAAGAAAATAATTCCTTAAAAATTAGAATTGAATAAGTGGAAGCTAATGACTCTATGAGAGATCAAAAAACAATAAAACAAAACCAAGAGAATGAAAAAATAGAAGGCAATGTGAAGTATCTTATTAGAAAAACAACTGACCTAGAAAAAAGATCTGGGAAAGATAATTTTAAAATTATTGGACTTCTTGAAAGCCATGACCAAAAAAAGAGCATAGATATCATCTTTCAAGAAATCATCAAGGAAAACTACCCTGATATTCTAGAAGCAGAGGGTAAAACAGAAATTGGAAGAATCCACCAATCACCTCCTGAAAGAGATCCCAAAATGAAAACTCCCAGGAATATTATAGCCAAATTCCAAAGTTCTCAGGTCAAGCAGAAAATATTGCAAGCATCTAAAAAGAAACAATATCATGGAGCCACAGTAAGGATAACACAAGATTTAACAGCTTCTATATTAAAGGATAAGAGGGCTTAGAATGTGATATTTTGGAGGACAAAACAGCTAGGATTACAACCAACAATCACCTACCCAACAAAACTAAATACAATCCTTCAGGGAAAAAAAATGGAAATTCAATGAGATGGAGGACTTTCAAGCATTCCTGATGAAAAGACCAGAGTTAAATAGAAAATTTAACTTCCAAATATAAGACTCAAGAGAAGCATAAAAAAGTAAATAGGAAAGGGAAATCATAAGAGACTTAAGGTTAAAATGTTTACATTCCTATATGGGAAGATGACAGTTGTAACTCATAAGAACTTTCTCATTATTAGGGAAGAATATATAGAGAACATAGGTGTGAACTGAATATGATTGAATGACATCTAAAAAAAATAAAATTAAGGGGTGAGAAAGAGGAATGCACTGGAAAAAAACATGAAAGGGAAAGGTAAATTATCTCACATAAAAGGTAAGAAAGAGCTAGTAGAGAGGAAGATGGGGGAAGGGGCAGGGAATGCCTGAACCTTATTTTCACTGGAATCGGCTCAAAGAGGGAATAACATACACACTCAATTGGATATGGAAATCTATTTTACCCTACAGGAAAGCGGAGAGGGGGTAGATAAGAGAAAAACAAGGGGAGTAAAGTGCTCATAAAAGGAGAGTAGATCAGGGGAGGCAACAGTCAGAAGCAAACACTTTTGAGGAGAGACAGGGTGAAAGGAGAGAGAAAATAGAATTAACAGGGGAAATAGGATGGAGGGAAAAACAATTAGCAGTCATAACTGTGAAAAAATTTTTGACGCAAGTTTCTCTGATAAAGGCCTCATCTCTCAGATATACAGAGGAATAAGTCAAATTTACAAAAATAAGGGCCTTTCCCCAATTGACAATTGATTAAAAAAAATATGAGCAGTCAGTTTTCAGATGAAGTAACCAAAGCTACCTATAGCCATATGAAAAAATGCTCTAATCAGCACTTCTTAAATTGGGTCATGACCCAACATGAGGTCACAAGCAACAGTTTAAGAAATGCTGAAGGGGTCTTGAGTGGAAAAAGTTTAGGAAGCCCTGCTCTAAATCACTATTGATTGGAGATGTGCAAATTAAAACAATACTGAGGTACTAGCTCACACCTATTAGGTTGGCTAATAGGACAGAAAAGGAGAGTGATAAATGTTGGAGGGGATATAGGAAAATGGAGACACTAATGCACCATTGGTGGAGCGGTGAATTGATTGAACGATTAGGCAGAGCAATTTGGAACTATGCCCAAATATTTATAGCAACTCTGGTGGCAAAAAATTGGAAACTGACGGGATGGCTGAACAATTTGTGGTATATGATTATGATGGAATACTGTTGTGATATAAGAAATGATGAGCTAGATGCTCATCATAAAAACATGGAGAGACTTACATGAACTGATGCAAAGTGAAGTAAGTAGAACCAGAAAAACACTGTACACAGTAACAATATTGTAAGATGATCAACTGTGACTGATTTAGCTATTCTAAGCAATACAATGATCCAAGACAATTCTGAGAACTTATCATGAAAAATGCTATCCATCCCCAGAGAAAGAACTGATGAAAATACAACATGACTAATATGGAAATATATTTTACATGATTACACATGTATAATCTACATCAAGTTGCTTGCCTTCTCAATAAGGGGGGTGGGGAGGGAGGGAGAGAATTTGGAACTCAGTTTTTAAAATGAATGTTGAAAATTGTTTTTACATGTAATTGGGGGAAAATAAAATATTAAATTGAAAAAAGTTATGTAGCAACTTTAAGTGCTGCATTTAGTTTGCATTTTCTAAATTTGAATAAAAGACAATAAAAAAATCTTTTAAAAATAATAAAAATGAGAGATACACACAGAGTTAAAATGGAAGGTTGGAACAGAATTTATTATGCAAAAAAGGCAGGGGTAGCAATTATGATCTCTGAAAAAGTTATAGCTAAGATAGATGTAATCTAATTAAAAGAGATTAAACAGGCTTAACTACATTTTGATAACACTGACAATGAAGCAATATCAATAGTGAACCTATATGTACCTAATACTACAGAATCTAAATTTTTAAAAGAAAATTAAATGAATTACAGGTGGAGACAGACAGCAGTACTATAATAGTAGGGAAACTTAATCTTCCCCTCTCAGAACTAGATAAATCAATAAATAAGAAAGAAGTTAAGGAGTTAAGGAATAGAAGCTTAGACAACTAGATATGATAAATATCTGGAAAGAACTGAATGGAAATAGAAAACAATAAACTTTTCTCAGCAGCTCATGGTACCTTTACAAAGACTGACCACATATTAGTACATAAAAATATGTTAGCTAAAAGCAGAAATATTAAAAGTATCCTTTTCATATCATAATGCAATAAAAATTATGTTTAATAAGGGACCAAGGAAACATAAATTAAATGCTAATTGGAGATTAAATAACCTAATCTTAAAGAATGAGTGGGTTAAAGAACAAATCATAGAAAGAATTAATGATTTCATTACAGAAAATGACAATAATGAGATAACATATCAAAACCTATGAGATACAGCAAAAGCCGTGATTAGAGAAAAATTTATATCACTAAATGCTGAGATATATAAAGTAGAGAAAGAGCAGATTAATGAATTGGGCATGGAATTAAAAAAAAAACTAAAAAAAGAACAAATTAAAAATCCCCAATTAAACACTAAATTGAAAATCCTAAAAATTAAAGGTGAGATTAACAACTCATTGAGAGTTAAAAAAAAAACCACTGAATTAATGAATAAAACCAGGAGTCAGTTTCGTGAAAAAAACAAAGTAGATAAACAAATGGTTAATTTGATGTTTCAAAAGAAAAAAGAAAACCAAATCACAAGTATTAAAAATGAAGATGGAATTAAAGCAATTATAAGAAGTTATTTTGCCCAACCATATGTCAATAAATTTAACAATTTAAGTGAAATGGAAGAATAGTTACAAAAATATAAATTGCATAGATTAGCAGAAGAAGAAATAGAATATCTAAATAGACCTATTTTAGGAAAAGAAATTAAACAGGCCATAAATGCGCTTCCTAAGACAAAAGCACCAGGACCAGATGGATTTACAAGTGAACTCTAGCAAACATTTGAAGATCAACTAATTCCAATATTAAATAAATTATTTGGAAAAATAGGCAAAAGGATTCTACCAAACTCCTTTTATAAAACAATTATGATACTGATACCTAAGCCAGGAAGAATCAAAATAGAAAAAGAAAGCTATAGACCAATTGTGTTAATGAATTTGCATGACTTTACATATATAATTGACAGTATATTGCTTGCCTTCTCAGCAGCGAGAAGCTAGAGGGAAGGAGAAAATTTGTAACTCAAAAAGTTTTTTAAAAAATGAATGTTAAAAGACTTGGTAGTTAAAACAGGGGCAGCTAGGTGGCACAGTGAGTAGCGCACCGGCCCTGGAGTCAGGAAGACCTGAGTTCAAATCCAGCCTCAGACACACTTGACACACTTACTAGCTGGGCAAGTCACTTAAACCCAACTGCCCTAACCTCCCCCTGGCAAAAAATAAAATAAAATAAAGTAAAACAGGAAAACACTTTTCAAAAATAGGACTGAATTCTGGTAATGCCATTTTTAAAAGTTTGTAAAAACAGTAAAGTGAAGGTAATTTGCCTACTGAATCATCAGAGAATTGGACAAAGATCAGTGACAACGCACAGGCATTTTTTTCCTCTGGCAATATTATTATGTGTTGAGGCCTTAATGTGAATGCTTTTCTTTTCTTAAACCAAGAAAAGTCATGTAAAGACAGGCATGAGGGTAGTGTCTTTATGAGCAAAAATGTGGATGTAGGAAATGTTAACCTGATTCAAAACCAGGAGAGCAAGATACACAACTACAACAAGGTAAACAAAAACAAGACAAAAAAAAAACCACCTGAACTCAGATGAATTGCGGCACTCAACCTTGGTCCAGGAGAAGAAATGATAAAAGGGGCTTCTCTCTTCATGGCAGAGAGGCAGAGGCCTACAGGTCTGAACACTGCATACAGTCAGGCACTTTTGATAATTAAGGAGAGAGGGAGATGTTGGGAAATTCCCACATTATAAAAAAGCACCAGCAAAACTTTACAAGACCAAGTGTGCCGAGCAGACCCTCTGCCACCACATCTTACCAAGCTTTTTTTCAGCCTCCACATATCCCCACGCCCAATGTACTGGTCCTTAAAAGTGAGTTCCACCAGGTCAAGAGTCACCTCCTGAAAGAGACAGAGATGCTTCAGTCTCATTCCCATCCAATGCTCGGTCCCTGATCCTGGGCTCACAAAACACCCTTTCACCAATCCAAAGGGCTTCTCCATTCATCCCTTCATTCATTCCTTCCTTCATTCAAATTTTTATGAAGCACACGCCACACACAGAGCACCATGCTCAATGGGCAGCTACTAAAATGAAGATCAAGCAGCCCCTGCCCTCCAAAGCCTTCCTGTCTCCAGTGGGCTTTGGAAGGGCACAGAAGGAACAAGGACAAATGACGGCTTAGACCAGGTACTTTTGGGGTTGCTGAAAGGAGAGAAACACCCAAGCCCAGGGGAATTAAGGGGAGCGAGAGTAAACTGGCCCAGAATCTTCCCAAGAAGCCGCTCTCCTCGCCGCCTTTTGCCTCAATGCTGCCTCGGGAGAAAGGCCAACTTTAGAGGATGGAAAAGGAAGGGAGGAGCCCAAAGATGCAGGTGGCAGCAGGTGGCAGAAAGAATGGGAGACACAATGAAAGTGAGCAGACACAGAGAGAGCTAGGGCAAAGTGGGGAGCTGGAGAGAGGCCAACGGTGATGGCCAAGAGCAGAGGACGCTCTCCTGTAAGAGCATATGTTGGCACTGCTCATTGTCAGACTGGACGGAGGCTGGCAGGGTTTGCCCAGGGCAACCACAAAGGGCTGGGAGCTGCTGTAGAGAACACACAGAGAAGAAGAGGGACAGGGCAGCGAAGTGCTGCTGACACACGGCCCAGAGAGGGAGGGCCAAACCACACAATGTGTATGCGGCATCTGGCTTTCTCTGCCAAAGAAAATAATCTTGAGAATAAAGAGAAGATAAATGACAAATAGGACATGGGGGGAGTGGTGAGGGACACAAGCAGGTAGAGTCGTTCTAATTACTACCTTGTTAATTCAATAAATACTTTTTTTAAAAAGCCAGATCATACAGTAACAGGAGCTTGGTTTGTTAATGGACAGCTGAGTCTCAGTGGGGGTGAAAGATGGCTCCCCCGAAGTGGTCACAGCATTACTGAACATTTCCGTTAGGCCGGCAGCAATTTTACATGATTACTTTACATAATTATAACTTCAAACAGTGAGAATTCAAATACACACAGCCACTTGGGGGGGGGGGGGGTGTCATTCTTTGTACTAATGGGATCCAGCTGTGCTTTTTGCTTCTTTGCATACTGAAATGTTTGTGTTTGTTGATGCTTCTTAAGTTCAGAACAAAAATAAAATTTACCAAACAAATCAGAAGAAAAAATGACCAGCGGGCAGCCAGAATCCGAGATAAGTTGGAAAGTAAGAACAAGGTTGGTAGCTGCCCTTGGCGAGCTCGGCGATGTGTGACACTCCCGGCAGCCGAGTCACTCCCGGTGATCTTGGAAAGAGCAGAGAGGAGCAGAGGACAGAGAAGGCTGCCCCAGCTGCAGGTCCTGACCTCAAACTGTGACCCAAACTTTAGGAGCTCTTCCTTAAGAGGTGCTAGGTGCCCTCCAGGGGCATAAGAGGCCATCACAGGAGACTGGGTCACCTGCGGCCAGTTGGTTTTAGGTGAGGACAGTGTATTTATTACGAAGGACATCAGAAAGCCAGGGCTGGGCAAAGCTTTGGACGATGCCCCCCCGCAGGTTACCTGGACAAAGGGGAGCCATGCGGGCAAGGGAAGAGGACAAGCACTGGGCTGGATTTTGCCCTGGCTGAACAGCTAGACCCAAAGGGTATTATGAACACAACATGGCAACTGGGCAGGAGGAGGCCTCCAGTACTGAGCGTTCAGAAGGTCTTCTGCACAGCACTAAGCA
The DNA here is from genome assembly GCF_011100635.1 of Trichosurus vulpecula. Taxonomy (NCBI): domain Eukaryota; kingdom Metazoa; phylum Chordata; class Mammalia; order Diprotodontia; family Phalangeridae; genus Trichosurus; species Trichosurus vulpecula. The sequence goes on from NC_050573.1 coordinate 12,830,722, forward strand.
AGCACTCCAGGGAGCTGTCCTTGATCCTGGCTAGGTAACATTTCTGTAGAAGATAAAGGGTGTCCTTATCAAATGTGCAGATGACACAAAAGTGTGAAATGCAGCTAACACGCCACAAGAGAGTCATGATTCAACAAATTAGAACTTTAGGCCAAACTTAACAAGATGAAACCAATGAGTATAAATTTCAAGTCTTACACTGGCATTTAAAAAGTGGGGAAGAGAACAGAGCTGCCTTCCAGCAAGGGAGAGAGAAATCAGTGCCCTGCCTGGGACTGTTTGGCCCCAGAGGGCAGAGTTCAGCCATGGGTGGAATCGGCAAAGGCAGGTTTTGGCTTGACATAAGAACAACATCCTCATAAAGCCGTCCAAAGATGAAACGGGCGCCTCCAAGGCAGTGTACACCTCCAACCTGGGTGTCCTCACAAAGGGCTGACCGGTCACGGCCTGACTAGCTGAGACTCAGAAGGGACTGTGCAACAAAGACCCCTGAGGGCCAATGGCCTCCTCTGTGAGATGCTGGGATCCAGACCCCAGGGCATCACTGCTCTCCAGGGATCAGCACCAAAGGCTCTGCTCCGACCTGATGGTGACATGAGACTAGACTATGTGCATTTAAAATTTAAAGGGACAGAGCATTAAAATGTTCAGAAAAGAATGAGAATGTATGTACAGAGTACTTCAAAAATACTATGTGCGTAGAGGCAGAGATGCTGCACAACGAAGAATGGAGGCCCCAGCCTCGGGGTCCAGCAGCCCCAGGGCCCGGCCTGGCTCCAAGGACACAGCACATCCACTCTCAGGCAGGGCTAGAGATACTTGTAGTGCCCGTTCCACCAAGCTGTCACGGGGAAAAGGCTTTGTATGGCTCAAACTCCTGCCTGAGTACAGGTTTGTTGGTTTGTTTCTCTCTCTCTCTCTCTCTCTCTCTCTCTCTCTCTCTCTCTCTCCCTCTCTCTCTCTCTGTCTCTCATACACACATGCACACACACACACCCAGCCTCACAATCGCCTTCCTCAGTGCTGTGATCTTAATGCTGGGGGTCAGGGAGGCAAGAGGGGGCTCAAAATTCCCACAAACAGCTCAAATCTAAACTAAGACATACCTTGGGGTCGACAACATTCACGTAGACATCCTGGTAAGGTCTCAGCCGAAACACCTGAGTCACCGTCTGGTCCACACTGATCGTTTCTGGGAGAAGGAAGCCATGTCAGAGACTGCGATCACTGGGATTAATCTGCTCAGCTGTTAAACACTTAATTGTTCTCATGGCTAGATTTATAAATACCAAAAACAAATTCTCAACAGACCCAAGTTTTTGTAAATAAGGAACTGGGGAAGGTAGGAGGGGGATTTTTGTGTGTGGTTTAAAAATCTTCCCAAAATGGAAATAAGGGGTCTGACTGAGTATGAGAGAATATTCTTGGGGAGAAATTATAGATAGAATGAATTCAGAGAAACATGGAAAGACGTGTATGAACGACACAGAACCAGCACAGCCGAGCCGGGAGATAAATATGACCAGGACGATGGCAAAGGTGTGACAGGTTGCTGGGCACTGAGCAGATCAGGGGAGACTTCACCTATATCCCACTCACTAAGCAATTATTATGCACCTGCTGTGTGCCAGGAACTGTGCAGAAGATACAAAGACAAAAATAAAACCCTCCCCACCTTCCAGAAGCGCACATTTTACAATTTTCTTGCATCACTCTCATTTCTCTTCCCAATCTTTCCTCTGCCTCCCTTACTTGACTTTCAAAATCCTTTCTGAGCTCTTCCATGGCCTGAGACCAATTCACATATTTCTTGGAGGCTTTGCATGTAGGAGCTTTGGCTTTGTTGATTTCTTCTCAGTGTGTGTTTTGATCTTCCTTGTCACCAAATTAAGTTTCTGTGGTCAGAATTTTTTTCTGTCGTTTGCTCATTTACCCAGCCTATTTCTTGACTTTTAACTCTTCATTAATGTAGGGCTCTGATTCCAGGGTAGAAGGTACACTATCCCAAGTTTCAGGGGTTTTGTGCAGTTGTTTTCAGAGATACTTCTAGGGGCCTGTAAGTTTTCAGTTCTTCCAAGGTGGTAAGATCTAAGGAGAGTTGTGTTTACTCCTCTCTTGGCCTGTGCTCTGGTCTGTGAGTGACCACAAGCACTCTTTTCTGCTTCGGAACTGTGAGAAGAGTCCCAGTTCCACTGCGGCCAAAAGCTCTGGTGTGCTAGTGCTCCTCCTCACCCTGCCACCCAGGACTTCGACCTGGAACATAGTCCTGCCTCAGTGCTAGCAACTGTTCAACCCCTTTCCCACCTGTGGTCTGAGAGCTCCAGAATCAGGCTCTGCCACTGCAGATCCAGTGGCTCCCAATGCCCGCTCCTGGTTTGCTAGGGCTGGGTCTGTGCCAGACTGCACTCCACTCTACGCAGGGGTGACAGACCTTTCCTGCTGACCCTCTAAGTTGTCTTTGGCTGGAAAATCATTTCTCCCTGTCCTTTTGTGGGCTCTGCTGCTTCAGGTGTTGTTTTAGGCATCATTTAAAGGTATTTGGAGGGGTTCTGGAGAGAGCTCAGGCGAGCCCTGCCTTCCCTCCGCCATCTTGGCTCTGCTTCCATTTCATAACGGGGTAACGACAATGTACTAATTACCTGTTAGCATTTACGTAGCACATCAAGGTTTGCTCGACTCTTTGCAGAGAGGATCTCATCTGACCCCCACAACACCCCCTGGGAGACAGAAGTTGTCATTATCCCCATTTTACGGACAAGCAGAGTAAGGCAGGCAGAGGCTAAATGGCTTGCCCAGGGTCACACAGCTAGTCCAAGACAGAGATTAGATTTGAACTCAGGTCTTCCTGACTCTGCACACAGATAAGCAAATACAAGATACAAGCAAAGGAACTTCAAAAGGGGCCTAATGTATGGTGGGGAGGGACAGCTGACAGGAGGGGGAGCAGACAGATGGGGGGGTGGCCTGGAAGGGCTTTGAATGCCACACTCAGCCCTCCCTGCTCTACCTCATGCCCAGTCACCTCTCTATCTTATGTGGGAGGCTGAGGGGCGCCACCCCGCGCAGAGCACCGGGCCTGGAATTGGGGCAACCTGGGCAGGACACTTCACTTCAGCCTGCCTCAGTTTCCTCTTCTGTAAAATGAGGATAACAGCACTTCCCTCCCCAGGCTGTTGTGAGGAACAAATGCGATCATATTTATAACGTGCTCAGGGTGTCTGCCCACAGTAGGCACTTAATAAATGCTCTTTTCCTTACTTCCACATTAGGCCACAACCTCCTTGAGGCATGAACTACGTCATGTTTCTGGCATTTCAGAGTCTGGCACTTCAGAACATCGGAGCCATCTCCAGGCATCTTGATCTACATCTGGCCAGAGGACCCAGAGGGCTCCAGAGGAGACAGTGAGGCTGGTGACTCTGCACAGCCCTGCCTCACTTAAATCCAGTTCACTTGCATGTCATGGCTTCACCTCCCCAATGTCATGGTCCTCTTCAAGAACGGAAGGACAAACAGCAACAATGATGCTTTTATAACCTGGCTCATTTCTGGCTTCCCAGCCTTATATGTAATCGCCTCCAGGCAGGCTACAGTCTGGCCATACTGACCTCTCACTCCTCACCTCAGCCTCTTGGTTTCTCTTGTCTCCTTCAAGACTCGGTTTAAATCCCACCTCCGGCAGGAGGCCTCCCCTACACCCCACTATTAGCACCTTCTTCTCTAAGATATAATACATGTATGAAGTATTTTTAAATTACATCTTTTATGTATGTAGTTGTTCACATATTATCTCCCTATTAGAAAGGGATCCTTGGAATCAATGAAAAATAAATGTGAAGGAAGGTGTCCTAGCAGTTCCAGATTTCAAACTGTATTAAAAACTGGAGATTGTGAAAACAGTCTGGTCCTGGCGAAGAAATAGATTGGTGGCAGTAGAATCAATTCAATATCCAATACACAGTGGTAAACATCCACAGTGTTCTAGTTTTTGATAAACCCAAAGACCAAAGCTTTTGGGACAAGAACTCATTATCTGACAAAAACTGCTAGGAAAGCCAGAAAGTAGTTTGGCAGAAAATAGGAATAAACCAACATTTTACACCATATACCAAGATAAAGTCAAAATGGATATACAATTTAGACATAAAGGGTGGTATCATATGAAAATTAGGGGAGCATGGAAAAATGTATTTGTCAGATGTATGGATAAGGAAAGGGTTTATAACCAAACAAGAGATAGAAAGGATTACAGATGTAAAATAGATAATTTTTCTTACATAAAATGAAAAAGGTTTTGTACAAACAAAACTAATGCAGCCAACATTAGAAGGAAATCAGGAAAATGAGAAAAAATTTTTAGCAGATTTCTCTGATAAAGGCCTCATTTCTCAAATTTTTTCTAGGTTTTTTTTTTCCATTTCTCAAATATTTGGGGAACTGAGCAAACTTTATAAAAATAAAAGCCATTACCGGCTGATAAATATTCAAAGGATATGAACAGGCAGTTTTCAGAAGAAATCAAATCTATCAATAGTGAAATGAAAAAATGGACATCTCCAACTGAAGGTCGCATTTGAATCTCAAAGTCAACATATTCAAAACAAAGCCCTTATTTCCTCCCAAACACATCCTTTCTCTGAAATTCCTCACTTCTGTTGCTGATAAGCACACCATCTGTCCAGTCACCTGAGATCACAACCTTGGAGTCATCCTTGACTCTTCCTTTCCTTCCACTACCATATTTACTCAGTTGCCCAACTCTGTGAAGCCTATCCCCTCACATCCCTCTCCACTCCCATAGCCTCTCCCTCCATTCAGGCCCACATCACCTCTCACCTGCACTCCTGCACAGTGCCCCTCCCTCCATCCCAGTCCTCTTCTTTCTCCAGTCAATCCTCAAGACTCACAATATTTAGATTTGGAAAAGATCTCACTGTCCATCTAATCAAAACCTAACCTGAAAAAGAATTCCCATTGAAGCCTTTCTGACAAGTAGCAGTCTGACTTTGGCTGAAGGATCTCCAATGACAGAGCACCCACCAACTCCCAAGGCATCCACTGCACTTTGAGATAGCTCTCATTGTGAAGAAGCTTGTCCTGCCAAAGAGGCTGAATTCACCACTTTGCGGTGTCTACCACTGTTCCTAGTTCCAGCCTCTGTGACCCAACAGAACAAATCTGCATGACAATAATGGTGTTGTCACAAAGTCTTGTCTCCTCTAAGCTAAATATACCCTATTCAATGAATCAAGAACTATTTATTAAGAATTTACTATGTGCTAAGGATGGATATGTGAAGAAGCCTGAAGTGCCTGCCTCAAGGAGCTTCCATCTCGTTGGGGAAGACAACACCTACATAAATAAATAGGTTATTTCCAAGATACATCTGGAGTGGATGGAAGTTAACCCCGGGGAAAGGCACAAGCAGCTGGGAGGACCTGGGCAGGCCCTTTGAGCTGAGCCTGGAAAGAAGATAGTCTAGGAGACGGAGCATGTTCCTTCACAGACGCTCACACTGCATAATCCCAGGCTCTTTGGCATCCTGGTTACCGTGCTCCGGAGACTCTCCTGCTTCTCTATGAGATTCCCAAACTGAGCCTAATCCTCCAGATGGGGTCTGACAAGAGCAGGGCACAGCAGGACTGGCACCTCCTGACTCCTGGAGGTGGTGCCTCTCTTAATGCAGCCTGAGAACAAATCACTCCCCGTGACTGCCCAATCACACCACTGAAATGTTAAGCCTGCTGCTCCCTAAACCCCAGCCTGTGCTGAGTCTTACAGAAAGCCAGGAATTCTAAAAGAAAAGAGAGAGGAGGAAGAGCATTCCGAGCAAGGGGGTTGGCCAGGGTAAAGGCACAGGAACATAAGGGCACGAATGAATGGGCAATGAATGAATGAGCATTTATTAAGTGCTTACTGTATGCTAAGTAATGAGAACACAAACAGGCAAGTCAGGGAGAACTGCAGAGCTCCAAGTCTTCAGCTCCAAGTGCAATGGAAAGGTCCCCAGTTTGTAGGGGCTAAGCAGATGGTGATAGTTCTTCCGTGTTATTTCCACAGATATGAGTTTCTGCTGCTGAACATTTTCCAGGGCCAGGGACACAGGTGTTGAGAACCGTGTCCTCTTGGTCTTCAGGAGCTGTGGCTGCTAAGGAGGTTGAGGCTGCAGCCCTGGCAGAAGAAGTTGTGAGGTCCCATCTTCATGGGGGATGGAGGGCCGGTGCTCTGAGGAGTGCTGCTATCCTGGGGGCTCCTGGTAGCAGCTGGTCAGTGATTGAAGCTGGTCATGGAGAGGACACTGGCCCCTTCTCCACAGGGGTTGTTCCTCTCGCTGATACATGTGCAGTCTAGGCTGGAAGCAGGTGAGCAGTCTGCGAGGCCCTTCTAGTCCCTGGCCTCCTACGCTCAGGAGTCCTCAGTGGTCTACATGGGGAGCTCTGGGCGGGGGGGTAGTGGTCAAGGTAGCTGTGACCTGCCTGGCACACACAGCCTGGCCCCCTGTCTGTCTCACTCAGGGCCTTGCGGTTTCAGCTAAGCTGGCTTGCCTGTTCCATAGGTGGCCATTGGTGGCAGTGGCCCTTTCTCTACAGGGGCTGCTTCTCTAAATGATGGGATATCCTATGGGAGGAAGGAGAAGGCCAATATGACTCAGTTACAGAGCTGGCAGAAGGGAGTAATGTAAGAGACTGGAAAGAGAGCAGCGGGACAAGTTACAACGAGCTCTAAATGACAAGCGGAGGAGTTCACACTGGCACCTAGAGACAAAAGGGAGCCATGGAATTTACTGAGTTGTGGGTGATCTGCTCAGACCTGTACTTTGGCAGCGGTTCTGGGAGAGACCTGGTGTGAGAAGGCCAAGGACAATCACAACAGTCTGGGGAGAGATCATGAGGGTCTGAACGCGGGCAGCTGCTATGGGAGTGTAGAGACAGTGTGAGAGTGTGGGACGGAGATGAAGATCTAGAAAAGGAAACTGAGGAGTGAGTGGTCTGACAGCTAGGAGAGCCAAGAAAGGGTAGTGCCCCTAGACCCAGAGAGGAGAGGGTATCTAGAGGGAGAAGGTGGTGAACGGTGTAGGATGCTGCAGCAACATCAGAGGATGAGACCACTAATACTACTGTGCTCTAAGAAATGAAGAAAGAGACAGCTTCAGAGAAACCTGGGAAGATTTGTAAGAACTGATGCAGAGTGAAGTGAGCAGCTAGGTGGTGCAGCGGCTAGAGCCCTAGGCCCGAGTTCAAATCCAGCCCCAGATACTGCCTAACTGTGTGCCCTGGGCAAGTTACTTAATGTCTGCCTGACCCCATCTCCTCACCTGTAAAACAAGGACAACCATAGCCCCTACCTCCCAGGGTTGTTATGAGGACTAAATGAGATAATATTTGTAAAGAGATTTGCAAATCTCAAAGCGCTATGTAAATGCTAGCCATTATTAAGAACAATTTCTACTACATCAATATTATAAAAATGACAGATTCTACAAGACTAAGAGAAATGTAAATTACAACGGCTCTAGATTTTTATGTCAAACCATGAGAATAGGAAAAGATGACAGAAAATGGGAACAATCAATGGTGGAGGGACTGGGTGAAGACAGGCATACATAAACTGCTGGTGGAGCTGTGAACTGGTCCAACCATTCTGGAAAGCAGTTTGGGGTTATGCAGGAAGGAGGACCAAACTGTCCATACTCTTTGACTCAGCAGGCCCATGCCTGAGCACATTCTACAGGAATGTCAGAGACAGAGATGAAGGTTCACAACACAACCAAATATTTGGAGCAGTACTTCTGTGCTGGTCGGTCATTGTCCTTTGTTCTCAAAGAGGACTGAAATGGTATCACTATGTTGGGGGCAAGTGATGGCGTGTCCGACTGTGGCTGATCAGACCAATACAAGCTCAAAAGTCTCCACCACGGGTTGGGCACAAATAGTTCAAATGAACATTAGGAGTGGAAATATCTCTAAATTTGTGCATCTCATATTTCTTTTGAGCTACTGTAATTCTGTTTTGCATAGCCCCTTGTTTGACACAGGCACACCATGCTGGGCGGTCCTGTGCCAGTGTCTCCCATGTCTCACAAAGTTCTTCAGAAAGACCTTGAAAATGTCCTTGTATTGTTTCTTCTGACCACCATGTGAATGCTTGCCCCGTGTGAGTTCTCCATAAAATAGTCATTTTGGCAAGCTTACGTTTTGCATTTGAACAACGTGGCCAGTTCATCGGAGTTGCACTCTCTGATGTAGAGTTTGAATGCTGGGCAGTTTAGTTTGAGTAAGGACCTCAGGGCCTGGTACCTTATCCCGCCAGGTGATCTTCAGAATCTTCCTAAGGCACTTCAAATGGAAGTGATTCAGTTTCCTGGCATGGCGCTGGTAGACTGTTCAGGTTTCACAGGCATACTACAATGAGGTCAGCACCACAGCTCTGTAGACCTTCACTTTGGTAGGCAGTCTAATACCTCTTCCTTCAGAGCCTCCCAAACACCGAGCCAGCTTTGGCAATACGTGCATAAACCTCATCATCTATGTGGACATCCCAGGAAAGTACACTGCCAAGCACCTCTTTTTTCTCAGGGTTAATTTTTAAGCCCATCAGTTACCCTCAATCTGGTTTAGTCCATCGGTTGAAACAGTTTACTGGGTGTGGCTGCTGCACAGGCTACAGCTTCTTGAAGCCACGGGTGAGAACTGGGTGACCCGTTGGACACAAAAGATGGACAAGCAGCCCTTAAAGGGTCTCGGCAGTCCTCACACCAGAGGTTCTGGTCTTCCCTGAACACTCTTGCACTCCAGCCCTGGGTGAGGGGGGTGCTGTTATAACCCCTCATTCTAAAGTTGAGGAAATTGAGTCAGACAGAGGTTAAGTGACATGCCCCCGTGGGCAGCATCTGAGGCTGGATTTGACCTCAGGTCTTCCAACTCCAGGCCCAGCCCTCTATCCACTGCTCCAACAAACTGCCTGCAAAAGTATCCAGATTTCTAAAGTAGCTTAACTAGAGGAAGGTTTGCGAGAAACACAATTTTAAGATAACGTCTTTCATCATGGAACTGAAACTGCCCTCTCCAAAATAAATCACCACTGAGATGATCTTCTGTTTCCCCCCTGCGTGGCCTCCCCCATTCTCATCCTCCTGGGCCTCTCCGGAAGGTGGCCTGGGGATCCCCTTCTCTTCCTACCTGGCTGACCTCCCCTTCTGGGCTGGGTCTCTCACTGGGTGAATTACCCTCTCTACTACAGAAGTAACTCCTAGATCTAGAGACTCAGCCCTCAGTCTCTCCTGAGCTCAGTTGTTCAGTCATTTCAGTCGTGTCCAACTCTTCATGACCCCATTTGACCCCATTTGAGGTTTTCTTGGCAAAGATACTGAAGTGGTTTGCCAGTTCCTTCTCCAGCTCATTTTACAGATGAGGAAACTGAGGCCAACAGGGTGAAGTGACTTGCTCAGGGTCACACAGCCACTAAGTGTCTGAGGTGAAATCTGAACTCAGATCTTCCTCATTCTAGGCATGGGGCTCTATCCATTGTGCCACTTAGCTGGCCCCTGAGCTCAGACTTCGCATTTATTTAAGTTCATGTGGTCTCTCCCATTAGAACAAGGGATCAGGAACTCTTTTCCGCATCTTGGCATCCTCTAGGGCCTGGCACACAGTAGGCACTTCTGGCTTGTTGATCACATCTTATATGATTTTAAGAATGGAAACCATCCTCTTGACGGACAGCCTGGACATGCTGCTAGCCAACAGTGGACTCTTGTATTCTCTGCACCATGCAGGTAGGCATGTGACTATGAAGACAGAGTCCATTCTGGGAAATGAAGGAGCTCAGAGGCTGGCTGAACCAGGCCCCTCTCTGCCACATGCACACATCCACCCAACACCAGCACAATCTGACCATCTGACCGTGTGATGGCTCTGTTCAAACACCTCCGCTGGCTTGCCATCGAGATCACACTTAAGCTCCTCTGTCTGGCTTTTCCAGGCCTCGATCCCTGGCCCCGATCCATCCTCCCACCTTGCCTTCTCTCTATTCTTCCATTTCCCACCTCCAGGCCTTTGCACGGACTGTCCCCAATGCCTGAAATGCACTCTTCTTTCTCGACCTGTGCCTTGAGTCTATCTTCTTGTCCTTAAAGATTAGACTCAAGAACCAGCTTCTACGTGAAGCCTTTTACTCCCAAAGCCTGCATTTAACTAGAGGAAGTGTGTGTATATACTTGTATTTCCTTGTCACACCTACCCTCCTGTCCACAGGAACCTTGGACTGGACCAGCCTAGACTCTGCTGGGGGCAGTCCCTTGATCTGGCCTGAGGCAGACCTTCCCCAACTTCCCCACCAACCACCCCAGCCTTTCCCAGCTCCCCTTTGTGTTTGGTCTGCCCCCATTAGCACAGAAGCTCCCTGAGGGCAGCTCCGCCAAGGCTTAGCACAGTGACTGACTGGCACAGAACAAGCACTTAGCGGACAGTCCAATTATTTATTTGGAATGGCTGCCGTTTTTTACAGTTTTTCCTGAACCCTGGCCCTGATACTTCTACATCAGTATATGCACATTTACAGATCTCAAACAACTCCCCGAAGCCAACAACACTTTCTTCAGGACTCTGGGGCTGGTGACATCCTCACCACCAACAGTAACAGTGGGCACAACTGTGGTTTGTTTCACTTAATTCCCAGCTAAACTGGACAAAAACAGAAATCCGAGACCCTCCACCCACTTCTGAAACACCAAACCCTCTCTCTGGACCCAAGGGCATCGCCATCAAACCTACCAGAACACACAGGCCTCCAAAGAAAGTGGAGAGGGAATCTTACCTTTCTGTAGGTCTTCCTTAAGGGACTTCACCTGCAAAAGCAGAGGGCTGGAAAGGAAAGGGGCAGAAGAGCTGAGCCACACCAAGCCAGGCACTGACCCTCCTAGCTCGAGGACCCACACAAACTGAGAGCTGACCAAGCAAGAGCCTGTGGGGCACAGATGCCAGCTCACAGATTACCGTTAATGGTGGAGTGAATCAAGAGCAGACCTCGGGGTCAGGAAGAACTGGGTTCAAGTCTAGCATCTGCTCCCCACTGGCTGCATAGCCCTGGGCCAGTCACTTCACTCGTGGGATGGGGGGGAGGGGTTGCCAGACAACTTTCTACAACTAGATGCTGGGAAGCAGGAGCCAATCGGCTTTGGGAGTGGGAGGTTCCCCCTTGGGAGTCCCCTACAGGAATGAAATCACAGACAGGGTCCAAAAGAACAGGAGACAAAGCATCGGGCCCTTGCCAGCACCAGCTGGGGAGCAGCCCCGGGCTCCTTGGGCACCCACAGAACCAGAAAAAATCAAAAATGGACTGCAATCTGCACACACTCAGTGCACCCATGAGATCATGGGATTCCTGATTCCTAACAAAGTCTCCCTTGTGAGATTTAAAGGCAGTTTCACAAACGAGCCATGGTTTTGTCAGTGTGGGGCACTCCCTGTGTGGGAATTCACCCCCACCCCAAGACTGCAGCTCATCTATGACTTAAAGGACACATCCCAGTGAGGTGGGGATAGAGTGACTTGCCCAGGGTCATGCAGCCAGTAAATACCACAGACAAGATTTGAATCGAGGGCTGCTGACTCCAAGGCCAGCCCTCTACTCACCACCCCTTATCGCTATTTTTATTAAGCATCTTCCTGGGACCCTGCTGCACCCTTCCCTCCTCCCTGGTGCTCCAGCTCTTGAGCACGGAGCTCTGGACAGATCCAAGCACCCTCAGACTCACTGACTCACTCAGCCATCCTCATGCTCCCGCCTCCCCACAGCCTCTGCCCTCAACCCCCAACCCCCCAGAACAGTAACCAAATTGGCCAGCTGAGCTTTGGGATGGGGGAGATCCCTGGGAAGGAAGAATTAATCCCTGACCTGTGGTTCCAGCCACCACTCTGGTGACTCCCAATTAATGCTCCCTTCTGTAGCCACCACTCCCCTAGACGTTCCATCTTTCTCCTTGAGGGCCGGGACTGTGTCCCCAGCACCTAAAAGCACTCTGTAAGTTACTCTTCAATCGCTCGTTCCTTCCTTCGTTCCTCAGAAGAACCACGGTTAGCAGGTACTACGTTACCGCTCTCGTTTTACTGCTGAAGAAACTAAGGCCTGGCATCACACAACCAGCAGGCATCTATAGCCCTTTCCCCAGACTGGAAAGCCAGCGATTTCTGAGTGCGCCAATGCCCAGTGCCCAGTGCTGTGCCACAGCAGGCCCAAAAGCTGCCTGGATATGCCTGACCCATGTCCGGACGTGCAGCACCCCCACCCCAAAACTTGGCTGGTCTCTCTTCTGGCCATCTTCTGGCCCGTCCCAATTGTGGCCACAAGAAGGCCACGTGGCCGCCCTGCTGCCCAGCCCATCTCCCCCATCCCAAAGCTCAGCTGGCCTGTCTTCTGGCCCATTCCAATCACTGCCACATGAAGGCCATGGCCCCAAGGGAAAGAAGGAACCCTTACCTGTACTCGTCATTGGGATGTGCAATCTCCACGATGTCCCCCAGCTTGATCTGGGGGAACACTTTTGGATTCACCACAAGCTCATCATCTGCAAGGCAAAGAGAGCCCACCCAGCAGCAAGTGAACCCACAAATCCCAACCTGGCCCATCTCAATAGGAAGAGCCAAAATGCAGGGTGCTTCTCCAAGGGCTCTCCTCCCCCAGCCTCGGGAAGGGGTGTGTGCAAATGCTGGCAGGGAAACTTGAGGCTTGAAGACTCCAGGCACTCAAGCAGGGCCATAGAATGAATAAGTGTGAGCCTCACTCTGACCTCCTGACTCCCACCGCCTCCCACAGGGACCCCAACGCACCACACACGGTCAGTCCTACATGGCACTTTGTAGGGCCCAAGGGGGGTTTGGAGTCACCTCAGTCAGCCTCCTTTCCTACCAATAAATAAAGTGATGCTGAGAAATGTCAAGGTTGAGGGTTAATGGCAGAGCTGGGAACCCCATGGGGCCTTCCTCTAAAGCACCCAACCTCAAGAGCACACTACAGAGGCAGTGGGGGCAGTCCCACCAGGGGCCAAGCCAAACAGCCCAGGCCCAGACTCAGGCTATGAGTCACAGGGTCAGGGCCAGGTAAGCAGCAGAGGAAGATTTAAGGAGCACTTTTGGGAGCTTAAGGCCTCCCCATGGGGATCCCCACAAAAGAGAAAGCTGAGAGAATATGAGGTAACTGAGACCCAGAGAAGGGTAAGGAGGACCTTAGCGTGGCATCCTATCACCCTGACAGAACCACAGACAAAACTAGGGAGGCAGTCCCCAATTGAGAAATGGTCAAAGGATAGGAACAGGCAGTTCTCAGAGGAAGAAATTAAAGCTATGAAAAAATGCTCCAAATCACTATTGATCATAGAAATGCAAATCGAAACAACTCTTAGGTACCACATCTCTCCTGTCAGATCGGCTAACATGACAAAGCAGGAAAATGATAAATGCTGGAGAGGATGTGGGAAAATTGGAACATTGTTACATTGTTGGTGGAGTTGTGAACGGATCCAGCCATTCTAGAGAGTGATTTGGAACTATGCCTAAAGGGCTATAAAAATGTGCATACCCTTTGACCCAGCAATACCACTCCTAGGGCTGTAATCCAAAGAGATCACACAAGTGGGAAATGGACCAATATGTACAAAAATATTTACAGCAGCTCTTTTTGTGGTGGCAAAGAGTTGGAAATCAAGGGGATGCCCATTAATTGGGGAATGGCTGAACAAATTGTTGTATATGAATGTAATGGAATGCTATTGTGCAATAAGAAATGAGTGAGGGGAGCAGAACCAGGAGATCATTACACACGATTACAGACACACGGTATCTGTAAGGATAGACTTGAATTCTCTCATCAATACAACCTTCAGAGGCAGCCCCAAAAGACTCGTAATGGAAAAAGCTATGCACATCCAGAGACAGAATTACAGAGTCTGAATGTAGATTGAGGCAAACTATTGGCTCTCTTTTTTTCCTTCTTTTTTGGTTTCGTTTCTCCTCTCTCACGATTCATTCCATTGGTTATGGTTCTTCTTTACAACTGCACTATTATGTAAATAAGCTCAGTGAGAAGGTAAATGTAGAACCTACATGGGGTTACATGCTGTCTTGGGGGGGGCGGGGCGGAGAGGGAGGGAGAGAAAATTGGAAACCCAAAAACCTGTGGAACTGAATGTTGTAAACTAAAAATTAAAAAAATAAATTTAAATGAGGAAAAAAAAAACTAGGGAGGCAGGGTGGCCTCGAAGGGAGTCAGGGCACATGGGCTGTGACTCAGCTCTGGACCTGTAAAGTGGAAATAATAAGCCCTGGCCAACCTCCTTCCAGGGCTAGCAGTCGCATCATAGAACAGATGTCTAAATGCAGCGGGCAGTGAGGTGGGCATAGCCCAGCACAGCGATGATCACACACTTCCTTTCACCTTGCCATCCCTGGTGCCCAGCACTGCTTCCTGGCTGATGGGCAGGTGAGGATTTAGTCTGCCTATGTCTCCTGTCTCCACTCGCTCTTGGCATGACGGGGGTGGAGGGGTGGGGGGAGCTTCAACACCCTGGGCAGCTTCTGATGAGGCGATTGGACTGTGACCGCTAAGACCCCAACGGCGCTAACTTTCTATAGAAACTTCTTCTGGTTCTCCTACGTCAGCCTTACGCTCAAATGACCATGTGGAAAACTTGGTCAATATCTGGATTTTGACTGTGTTGAATATTTGGCTGCAGTTTAACACGCCACACCTCCTAAAGATATATTTCTCATGTTCTATCATGGCTGGATTCATCCTTATGTGTTCATTCCCCTCTGAGAGAATCAAAGAAAAATGTTGGGGGTCAGAGGTGAAATTGGGCAGCTAGAGGGCGCCATAGTGGACAGAGCACTGGGCATCCTCTTCCTGAGTTCAAGTCTGGCCTCAGACACTGACTAGCTGTGTGATCCTGGGCAAGTCACTTCACCGTTGGCCTTAGTTGAGCTGAAGAAGGAAATGGCAAAGCACTCCAGTGTCTCTGCCAAGAAAACCCCAAATGGGGTCCTGAAAAGTCAGACGCGACTGAAAAATGACTGACCAACCACAAAGGGGATGAAATTTAGAGGCAGAATTCAGGATCACAGACAGAGTCAAAAGGGACCTCAGAAGAGATCTGGCCCAGCCCCTGCTTTTTACACCTCAGAGAGGTTCAGTCACTTGCCCAAGGTCACGCAGCTACCAAGTGGCTGAATCTGGATCACGGCCAAGGCCTGGGGCTGACGCCACAACTCAACACTCTTGCCAAGGTTCCATGAAGCCCCATCTCTTCTCCAACCACCAAGAACAAGCTACAAAGGACTCGACTGTCCCACAGCCTCAGAGAATCAACGAGCTTGTTGGGTCCAAGCCTCTCACTGGACAAAAGGCAAACAAAGGCCAGGCAAGCAGAGAGACCGGCCTAAGGACACACAATGAGATCTGGGATCTTCCCAGGCCAGCCCTCGGCTTCCTTGTGCCCCCAAACCAGCCAGATTCGATCCAGCTCAACAACCATTTATTCAACAGCTACTGTGGGCAAGGCACAGTGCCAGGTGCTGGGGGGAGTCATCAAGCACTGAGCACCTACTATGTGCCAGGAATTGGAGCTACAGGGAAAGGTCAAAGGCAGCCCTCGACCTCCAGGAGCTCAGTCTAGCGGGGGGGGGGGGGGGGGGGGGGGGGACAACCAAGGTCTAGACAGGATGAACCAGAGGAGGCTTGGAGGGTGGGCCTGGGAAAGGCTTCCTGCAGAAGGTGGGAGGCGAAGGTGAGCCTTCCAGGAAGTCAGGAGCCAGAGACAAGGAGCGAGAGCATCCCAGGCCTGGGGACAGCCAAAGAAAACGCCCAGTCTGGCCTCATCTGAGGAACAGCCAGGAAGCCGGGGTCACTGAACCCCAGAGTCCTTGGGGGTTGCTGGGACGGGTGAAGTTACCAGGGGCTCTCAAAGTCAAACCAGCCACCGGAGGTGACCAACGAGGAGGAGGGACATGACTGGACCTGAGCTCTGCCAGCCAAGTGAGGAGAGACTGAAGGCAGAAAGGCAGCCAGGAGGCCGCTGCCACACTCCAGGCATGAAAATAAAAGCAAATAGTCCCTGATCATGAGGAGGAAAGCCAGAGCCAGGGAAGGCCGAGGTTTGGTTCCACCTGGGTTAGCCCCATGTACGTACAGTGGGAGGTCCAAAGCCTCCTTCACAATCAAATGAAAACCTACTACTGCGCGCTCTCACAGTAACTGGCTAGACTTGAAGCCAGGAGGCCCCAAGGCACTTATTAGCAATTGACTTAATATCTCTGGGCCCCTGTTTTCCCATCTGTGAAATGGAAATCCTGAAAGCACCTACCTCACAGGGTGATAAAAGGCCCAAATGAGAGCCTGCATGGAAAGCTTTCGTGAATTCAACAGCTCCATGTGGAAAGAAGTTCATCAAGCTGGGCCTGATGTGCAATCAGTGCAATCAGGAAAACTCCAACCCTTTACAGCATCCCAGTCACTGCCTACTGGGGAGGTTGGCCAACTCACAGAATGACCTCAAAAATCTCATCCAAGGAGGTCCCTCTGCTGAAGTCCAGGTCACTGCTCCCAAAGTCTTTCATAATGTTCTAGAGTCAGCAGATGCGGCCCCAGAGGTTGCCCTTCCAGCCCTTCCCCACCCTCCCCATCCCCAAACACCAAGCAATGCTCACCGCTGCCCCCAAAGCCCTTCTTGTGTATGACCAGCTTGTAGACTTTGTTGGTTCTCATCTTGGCCTGGTGCTTGCTTCAACGGTTCCGAACTGGGTGCAGAGAAATCATCGTGCCCCCCTGCCATCAAAAAACAAACAAAGAGATATAGCTAGCTCTTTACAAAGCTGCTGGCCAAAGGAGCTGAAGGACAGGGCCAGCATCCGACTCACCCCACCTGCTGTAGCAGAGACGCTTAATCCAGCAAACTCACTCCTGGCTACTGGCTGCTTTATGATTTACACAGAGGTTGTAGGTAAGGGAAGAGGACCAAGAGGCTGATGATCACAATGAGAGCCAACACTTTACGGGAGGAAGAGTTTTACATTGAAAAAAACTCACCCCAACAAATAGATAGCAGCCCATTTTGTAGCAGCAAAGAACTGGGAACAAAGCTGACGCCCATCACCTAGAGCAGGGGTGGGGGAACCTAGGCCACACTTGAGGACCTAGAGGGCCACATGTGGCCTAGAAGCCGAAGGTTCCCCACCCCTGCCCTAGGGTACGGATAACCAAACTGTGGCAAGTGAACAAAATGTAAGGTTTCTGTGCTATAAGAAATGAGAAGAACAGAAAGAAGCACAGAAAGATCTCCATGAACTGATGCGGAGTAAAGTCAGCAAAGCCGGGAAAACCATATACACAGTGACAACAACAGTATAAATGGAAAAGTAATGCACCGAAAAATCAGAAGCGAATGTAACAAAATTATAAAGGTCTGGCAGGAGAGAAATGAGAGGGGGGAGGAGAGGCCAACCCCAACTCAGCCCTCTGCAGAGGCGAGCGATCCAAAAGCTCTGCACGTTGTGTAGACCCGCCAACTTTCGATTTACTGATCAGTTATAAGGATTTTTCATCTTTTTCAGTCTCTAAAAAAATCATTATTTGTTCCACAAGATAGCTCTCAGGGGGCAAGAGGGGGAAGGAGAATGGGGAAAATTACAATGATGTAAAAAAATGCATCAATAAAAATGTATTAAAAAAAAAAAGCCTTTCGGTTGGAGTTAGCCGATGTAGAATCCCAGCTCTGACACGCTGGAGGTGTGACCGGCACCAAGCCATTTCCCTACCTGCAAACTCAGCCCCCCCCACACCCCCCTTGTAAAATGAAGGTGACAATAATTATGCACCCTCACTCGGCGAGCTGCGGTGAGGAAGAAATGATATGTAAGTAAAGTATCTGGCCAAACCACAAAATGTTATGTCAAACAGAACTTAGACTTCGTATTCTACTGAGAGGCCGCAGTTTGCGCTCTGTGACCGAGCGCTGGGCTCAGGGGTGGAAGGTCCTGGGTTCATATCCTGGCTCTAACACACGATTGCTGTGTGCTGATGGGCCGGTCACTCAACCTCTCTGTGTACTTTCAGACGCTAAGAGCTAGCAAAGGTGCAAATTTGCCTTGGTTAGGGAGATTCCCTACTCTTACGAAATTACAGGCCCAGACCAAAAAACACTTTTTTTTTTAATTTGAGGAAACCTTAATTAGTAGGTCCTCTCTGCCGCTGCTCTGAAATGCAGTCAGAGAGTGACTTATTGGAACAGGGTCACATGACTGGGGGCGGGTGGGGGGGGGGCAGGGGCTGGAACCCAAGGCTCCTGAAGTCTCCTGGACTCCCCTTCACCACACTGGACCTCAAGAAACAGAAATACGGATTTTCTGGATGTCTGCATTATCATTGTCACAAACCATATATTTAAGGAATTAGAGGAAGACCTGCAACATAATGGAAAAAAACTGGAAAAAACCACAGGAAGAGAAAACAAGGAAGGGTCAAAATCAGCATCAGGGAAGGAAATGTTCCTGCTAACAAATTCATTAATCCTGGAGGGACCAGAGAAGGGACATCGGAGTTCATAGAGCACAGACCCCTCATATTGCCAATGAGTCAACCCAGGAGGGTCACGTGGCCACTGAGTACCTGAGGTGGCATTTGAATTCAGGTTCTGGCTCCAAACCCAGGGTTCTTTCCAAGTCTAGGCTTCTGAATGTTTCCTCTGAGACCAACAGACAAGTGCCAACCATTGGCTAAAAAGCCAAAGATGTTATCGGCTTGAGGGGGTCCTAGCTCAGGGTCTAAGTTCTTATTCAATGTTTTCACAACTACCTTTCAACAGAACTTGTTTCCCTGGTAATTCTACGTATCTGATTTTGTCCTCGGCCACACCAGATGGCCCAAAGGGTCCATGACATTAAGAAGGTTAAGAAGCCTTCACCTGGGGTAGGGCAGCTAGGTAGCACAGGAAACAAAGGGCCGGGCCCAGGGTCAAGACTTACCTTCCTGAAGTCAAATCACACTTTGTCGGACCCTGAGCAAGTCACCTACCCCGGTTTGCCTCAGTTTCCTCATCTGTAAAATGAGCTGGAGAAGGAACTGGCAAACCACTCCAGTATCAATTCGAAGAAAACCCCAAATGGGGTCACAAAGAGTCAGATATGGCCGAAAGACAACAACAAAAACTTATGGTAACCTCCTTATTTTACTGAAATGATGCCAAGGCCTAGAAAGAAGTAACTTGCCCATGACTCCATAGATACAGAAAGTAGCAGCCAGCATCGAAACCCAGGAGCTCTGATCCTGAAGGCTCTTCTCAATGGAAAAAGAAAATGCCTGGGCACCTTTCTGCAGGAGCCCATGGGTAGGCAGGGCCCTGGAGGCCAATCCCTTCACCCTACAGACTGGAGGGGGAGCAGGGGCCCAAGGGCACACAAAGCCCCTACTCAAGCCTAGTACCTTCTCCCAGCTCCAGGGAGAATTCTTCCCCCTCCAGTCTCTGCCCCCACCCCGCCCCCACCTCTACTTTGTCACTTTGTATCAAAGAAACTTGCCCAGTTCCATACAACAGATGCAAACAGTGTAGCAGGTGCTTGTCTGTCAAACTTGATGTAGAAACATCAGAGCTGCAGGAGGCTTTGGAGATGATCCCGCCTGGGAACACAGGACCTCGAAGGCCATCCATGCCAGCCCCTACCTCAACAGGGCCACCTTCTGCTACACCCCCCACCAGCAAGGGAGGGGGACCCTCAGTCTTGGAGAGTAGCCCACAGCATGCTGGGACAGCTCTCCTGGTTAGCAAGGCTTCCTGACATTCAGCCCAAACGTGCTTCTGCCTTCCAGGACAAAGTTGACTAGTCTGATCCTAACCTGGCTTCCTTCAATGCCCAGCCTTTCCTGATCCCCCTTAATTGCAGGGCCTTACTTCTCTCTGCAATCACCCCCAATTTATCCTGGCTGTATATAAAAGGGGTTGTCTCCCTCCTTAGACTGGGAGCTCCTGGAGGGCAGAGACTCTCTTTTGTCTTTCTTTGTATCCCCAGCACTTAGCACAGTGCCTGACACACAGTAGGTGCTTAATGAGTGTTTACTGGCACCTTCCACCTAAGATGAGCTCCAATTGACCCTGTATATATCATTTGACCATAAATGTTGGCAGATCTTTTCTCCCTAGACTGGGAGCACCCTGAGGGCAGGGCTGTCTTTTGCCTTTCTTGGTACCCTAGTGACTTGCACATAGTAGGTGCTCAACCACTTGGCTTGGGCTTCTTCATGATCCGAATGAAGGAGGCCATTGAGGGGAGGGAAGGAGGGGCTGGGGGGAGGAAGCAGGGGACAGCCCCCCCTACCCCCTCGCTTCCCGTGGGACCCTGACCTGCCCCTGCCTCGGACCTCACTTCCAAGGGGCCTTGGGGGCCCCTTCAGCTCGAGGGCCCCATGCCCCCCCTCCAGCCAAGTCAACAAACACTGGCTGAGCGCCTACTGTGTGCGCTCCCCCTGCCTCCTCCAATTCCCCAGGTGCTGGGTTCAAGTTCCACCTCCACCCCTCAGAAGGTCACGTGGCCTCACCGGGCCTCAGTCTGCTCCTCTGCAAAGTAGGGGCGCTCTGGGATCCGCCGAGCCCCTCCCCCCCGTCCGCGCTGGCCCGAGGGGGAAACTGAGGCCGCTGGAGAAGGGGGGATGGAATCGGGGCCAGGCCTCAGTCTCCCCCAGGAGTTCAGCTGGAGGACGTCCGGAGAGGCTCGCAGCCTGCACTCACCCGCTGGTCCGTCAGTCCGCTACCGGCCTGGACGCACTAGCCCAGACCCAGGACCCAGGCTCCCGGAGCCGGCACTGGGGGCAGGGGCCGCGCTCGTGCCCGCGCCCGCGCCCGCGCCCAGGCCCCGCCCCCTCGGCGCGGCCCCGCCCCCGCCCGAGCCGCCGGGACTAGGCGGCAGCCTCACTTCCTCATCCGGGGCTCGCCGCCGGCAGGGCAAGGGGGAGGGACGAGGCGCCCGGACGCGGCCCCGCCTCCGCTTCCCGCCAAGCCGGCCATTGGCGGAATCTGAGCATGCGCACTGAGGACTCGCCTCCCGCTGGACCTCTCCAGCTTCTCCTCCGTCATCCTCCTGCCTTTCCTTCTCCCTCCTCCCCAGCCCTCCCAACAGACTCCTGGGATTTGGACAATTCCTGGGCCTTGCTGTGGTTGTTCAGGTGTGTCCGACCCTTCGTGACCCCATCTGGGGTTTTCTTGGCAGAGATACTGGGGTGTTTGCCATTTCCTCCTCCAGCTCATCTTACAGATGAGGAAACAGAGGCAGACAAGGTGAAGTGACGTGCCCAGGGTCACACAGCTAAGTGTCCGAGACCATGCTCAGGGGCGCCTGACTCCAGGCCCAGCCCTCTGTGCTCTATGGCGCCACCTAGCGGCCCCTCCCTGCGTTAAAACGAGCCGTGACTCCCTCCTGGCAGGGGATGGAGGGACCCTAACAAGGAAACCCCTCGGCCTCCTATTGCGAAGACCTAATGGGGGCCGATAAAAGGGGCAGCCCTCCCGTGTATCCAAAAAGCCAGGCCCCCAAGGGCTGCAGCGCAGAGAAATCAAAGGAGCCCAGACGTTCAGAAGCTCCCAGGAGACGAACCCAAGGGAGGGGCCAGAGCTCTGGGTCAACGCCTGGGCCCCGAGGACTGGGCAAAAGGCAAGACGCAGGGGGGTCCCTGGGACCCAGAGGCCACTAAAAGCGAAGATGGGGATAGGACGGAATGTGCATGGTGATTCTTGCTTCAGGAGGTAGAGGAGCCAGCCAGGGCTAGCTCTATTTTGAATCTGATTGTCGCTAATAGAGAGGAGCTGGTTGTTGGGGTGGAAATGATGGGAAGATTGGAGATAAGGGATTAATTTCACTGACCTAGGGCTTGTGTGAGAGGAGAGGAAATCCAGGCCTAGTCGGCCGTGCTCCCTAGATTTTAGGAAAGCAGATTTCAAAAGGTGCAGAGGAAAAATAGGATCCCACGGATGAGATTTCTCTCGGAGAAATCATTTATGGGATTGATTGAATGAATAAATGAATGAAGCATTTATTGAGTGCCTACTATGTGCAAAGCATTGGTAATAGAAATGGAGAGAACTCCAGGAACTTACATTCTAATGGGAGAGGCAGGAAAACCTGAGTTCAAATCCAGCCTCAGACACTTACTAGCTGGGCGAGTCATGTAACCTCCATGGCTCAGTTTCCTTATCTGTAAAATGAGGATAACTACTAGCACCTCCCTCCTGAGTTGTTACGAGGATCAAATGAGATGACAACTGTAAAAAGCTTATCGTAGTGCCTGGCACACAGTAAGCCCTATATAAATATTATGTCCACAATTTAAATCATCAGTTCCTGTGTTGAACCACTGACAATGCAAGGACTTTGATGACAAGTATTTTCTGTCCTGAGTCTTCAGTAGCTTTGACTGCAGCCGGTCTAGGCCGCCTTTCCCCAAGGGTGGCTTCCCAGGATGGTGGCTGAGGACGCTGAGCTGGAAGCACTGCTGATTCCGTGGCTCTGGGGCTCAGATTCCTGAGCTGCCTCTATCAGGGTATGAGTGGGGGATGGTGGTCAAGGTGGGGATTGGGGGTTTGACCTGCCTGGCAAAAACTGCCCCTGTCTGTCCTTCTAGGTGCCTTGATATTTCAGTTAGGCTGCCATGGCTGCTCGGTGAATGGCAGCTGGTGGGGATGGCTGGCTCCTTCTCCACAGGAAACATTTCCCAGGATGATGGGAGGTTATAGAAGAAATTAAATAATGAAATGCTGAAGACACACATGGAAAGAGTTCCAAAGAGGAGGGAAAAGATCAGTGTGAATACCAACCCACTTAGATTTTATATGTTTTGTATATATATATGTTTATACACATACAGAAGATTGAAATAAGGATAGATAACGGGATAAAGGCAGGTAGGTGCCACCATAGTGGATAGAGTACCAGACCTGGAGTCAGGAAGTCTCATCTTCCTGAGTTCAAATGCGGCCTCGTTACTAACCATGTGACCCTGGGCAAGTCACTTCACCTCGTTTGCCTCAGTTTCTTCATCTGTAAAATGAGCTGGAGAAGGAAATGGCAAACCACTCCTGTCAGTATCGTTGCCAAGAAAACCCGAAAAAGAGTCACAAAGAATCAGATACAACCGAAAAATGACTAAACAATAAAAGAATAGAGGATAAATGCAAAAAACTTGCATGGTCTGGAAGAAAAATGTCAATACTATTTTGATTATGTAAAATTGAAAGAATTTTGCACACGCAAATTTTGAGTTGAGATTAGAATGGAAACAGCTAACTGGGAGGGGAGAAATCTTTGCAATAAGTTTCTCTGATAAAAGTCTCATTCCTAAGATATATAAGGAACTGATTCAAATTTATATGAGTCAGAGGAACCATGCCCCAGTAAAGAAATGGTGCCAAGACATGAACGGGCAGTTTGAAAAGTAAAAAAGGCAAGCTGTCAATAACCACAAGAAAAAAAATGGTCCAAATCACTAATAATTAGAGAAATGCAAATTAAAGCAACTCTGAGGTTCCATCTCACCCCCATCACATGGGAAAAGAAGACATGACAGAAGCTAGAGGAACTTCAGAAAGATAATCAAGCTAATGCATTGTTGGTGGAACTGCGGATTTGTCTAGCCATTCTGGAAAACAATTAGAAACTATGCCCCCAGTGTTAGTGAGTTGTGGCATGCCCTTTGACCCAACTGTTTTGATACTGGGCCTACCTATCACCCCAAGAGTTCAAAGAAAAAGGATGCTCGTGTGGAACATTATTTATAGCAGCTCTTTCACAGTAGACAAAAAGACAAAAACAACTGGAAGTTAAGGAAGTATACACCTATTGGAAAATGGCAAAACAGATTGTGGTATGTGAATGTAATAGAATATTATGCCTAAAGCAATGAGGAAATTGGAGAGACATCTATGATCTGATTGCAGTTTACACAATGAGAAAAACATTATCGTGAAAAACAACTTGGAAAGACGAGAACTCTGACTAATGCCAGGATAAACCCCAAGTCAGGAGGTCTGAACATGAATCATGCCACCTACCTCCTGCCAAAGAGATAATGGTCTGAAAAACCAGAATTACACATGCATATTTGGACGTAGCCAATGTAGTTGGACTATGCATAGTTGTCAAAGTTTTGATTTTTTTAAATTATTCAATGACTGTGGGGCAGTGAGAGGGAGAACTTTAAAAAAAATTATAAGGCACTATACCAATATAGGGGCAGTTTGACGGTACAGTGGATAGAGTGCCAGGCCTGGAGTCAGGAAGACTCACATCCCTGAGTTCTAATCTGGCCCCAGACATTTACTAGCTGTGTGTTCCTGAGCAAATCACTTAACCCTGTTTGTTTCAGTTTCTTCATCTGTAAAATGAGCTGGAGAAGGAAATGGCAAACCACTCCAGTATCTCTGCCAAGAAAACCTCAAATGGGGTCATGGAGAGTCAGACACAACTGAAAATGACTGACCATACCAATGTAAGGTGGTATAAGAAAGTCACATGAGATCAAATACATTGAGCACTTTTTAAAAACTGAATGGAAATGAACAGATATCTATGGATAAAGACTTGGAAAAAGTAACTGATTTTTTTTTATGAAATAATTTTTTTTAAAGAGGAGTATCAGAACAACTCATTATATTAATAGCCTGATTGCCCAGTCATGGGGTTGGAGAAAATTCATTGAAACCTAGAATTTGGGAGTTGGACCTCAACAGGCTCTAGACCAGGGGTGGGGAACCTACAGCCTCGAGGCCACATGTGGCCTTCTAGGTCCCGGGTGCAGCCTTTTGACTGAGTCCAAGTTTTATAGAACAAATTCTTTTATGAAGGAATTTGTTCTATGAAGTTTGGATTCAGTAAAAAGGCCACATTTGAGGACCTAGAGGGCCACATGTGGCCTTGAAGCTGCAGGTTCCCCACCCCTGCTTAGAGTTATCCCAAGAATACTTATAGTTAACTTCTGTGAGGACCCAATCTGATAGTCTAGTGAGAGTTGGGAGAGTAAATTCAGAAGCAGTACAACAAATAAGTAAAACTTCCAAAGAATAGTGTCAAGAACACTGATGCTTAGAATGGAGAGCCAAGGACAACCAAATAGGCTGTTTGCTTTTAAGCCAAGTTGGGAGAAAGACAGTGGGGCGGGGAGGGTTAGGGAGGGGATAAAAGACAGCAGAGAGAAGGCAGAGCTGCTCATGTTTTTTGCTATGATTTTCTCTATCAAGGAGAATGATCCTTGCATGGAAGAGAATAGAAATGGCTACCAGGCTGCTGATACCCAAAATAAATAACAAGAGTAAGACAATTCTTGATGAATTCAAGTCGAACTACAAAGTCAGACAAACTACACCTTCAGATGCTGAAAAAATGGGCACGATTTGGAACTATATGCTGAAAGTCACTAAACTATATATATCCTTCCAGGCAGCCCAAAGAAATCAAAGAAAGAGGGGAAAGACTCTTGTGCACAAAAATATCACAGCATCACTTTTTGTTGTAACAAAGAAATCAAAGGGGCACCCATCCATTTGGGAATGGCTGAAGGAATTATGGCATATGAGTTAACGATATGCTATGGTGCTATAAGAATTTATGAAATAGATTTAGAGAAATCTGAGAAGACTTGTATGAACCGAGGCAGAGTGAAGTAAGCAGAACCAGGAGAACTAGTGATACAATAACCACAACACTGTAAAGAAAAGCAACTTTGGAAGGCAACTCTAATCAGTGCAATGACCAATCATTACTCTAAAGAATCCACAATGAAATTTGCTACTCCTACCCTCTCAGGGTAGCGTTATAGGATAGAGCTGTACGGTAAGACCTGTATTTTCACACCTGGCTGATAGGTGGGTTTGCTTTGCTTCAACATGCTTACTGGTCATAGGAGAGGGTTTTACATTTTTTTGGTTGAGGGAGAATTAGATGAGAAAAATGAATGAATGATAGTGATGCTCAAAAAAAAAAAGGAATGGAAAGAAAAGATTATTGTCAAGGAAGCCTTTAAAAACATGTGGAAGAAGGCAGAAGCTTCAGCAAGGATAAACTAACTTTAAAATCAATTACATACTTTTAAAAAGGAAATAAGCAAGATATAGCTGGGCTTCCTGATTTCATAAGAAATCTTTTTTTCTACTCTTCATTTTATATGTAAATGTTCATGTTTGTGGTGTTGATCAAGTTCAGACAAACAAAAAACAAACTCTTTCAAAAGAACTTGAAGGTGTGATTGCTGAGCCAGTGAAAGGGATATCTGAAAGAGCATGGAAAATGGGAGGGGCCCTGTAGGATTGAGGAAGAGCAAATGGCAGCTTTTCTGGGCCTCCTTTCTTCCCCTGCAGGACTAGAGGGTGGAATCATAGAATTCCTCAGCCTCGGAGGCCGTCTGTTTCCATCTGCTTGTTTTACAGATGGGGAAACTGATGGCTGGAGAGAATGAGTCACATGTCCAGTCAGGGCAGTCAGGAAGGACCCTCCAAGTCCTTGTTTTTAGGATCCCCTGGTTTTTAGGAGAAACCTCAGAAGCAAAAAGGTGGTTCAGTCACACAGGTAGCATCAGAGGCTAGATTTGGGCCACTAGGTGGCACCATAGTGCACACAGGGCTGGGCCCAGAGTCAGGAAGACTCATCTTCCTGAGTTCAAATCTGGCCTCAGACACTTCTTAGCTGGGCAAGTCACTTCACCCTGTTTGCCTCAGTTTCTTCATTTGTAAAATGAGCTGGAGAAGGAAATGGCAAACCACTCCAGTATCTTTGCCAAGAAAACCCCAGATGGGGTCACAGAGAGTAGGACACAATTAACAACAACATCCCTTGACCTCAAATCCTGAACTCTTTCCACCGCACTTCACTACCTGCCTCTAAAACTCTAAGGTCTAGGTCTCTTCCAGATCTAATAATAGTCTATGATATGAGAAGCAACCGAGGCAAAGTCCTATTAGAGATTGGAAGAAGAAGTCACTTCCAACTCTGGGCATCAGAGCAGATGGGCCCTGAGCTGGTTCTGAAAGAGAATGAAGGATTTCAGCAGAATAAAGACTTTTCTGGGCTTGTTGGAGACTGCAGAAAGACACAGAGACAGAAAGAAGCAGGATGAGATGCAGGAAAGACAAGGCATCCAGTGTGGCTGGAGCCTAGAGTGGTTTGAGTCCTGCTCACGGCACAGGAGCACCTTCCTTTAAGGAGCCCTGAAACAGGAGAGACAAGGCTTTGACGTAGCAGCATGGGACTGATGAGAAGGCCCTTGGAAGGTAGAAATGGATGATTTCATTGGCGCGAGGCCTCCCTCTTCTGATGTAGATCATGCCCCTTTCACTCTGGAAATGATTTGGGGGAATTTCTGTGGCCAAAGGAATTCCTCCCTGGTGATGAGCCCATCGGCTCCTAAGCAGGCTGCTATTTGGACAGTAACCCATCTATGGGGCCCTTTACATGGAACTGCCAGTTCTTTGAGGACAGGGATAGTTTTGCTTTTGTACCCACAAAGACCTAGCTCCTGACTCATTGCAGATACTTAATGTTTGCTTGTGTAGCGGACCCCAGACTAGTCTAAAGATTGTGCTACAACTAGAGGGATGATGACATGTAATAGAAGCACCGTGAGGACCTGAGTATGCATAGACTTTCTCTAACCGGTCCTGGACTGCTCCCCACATGGTAAAGGAGGAGCCTTTTGGATGGCCTGGGTGTCTCGAACTGAATGCTTCAGAAAACATTAGGGACCAGAGACCCCGATGTCTTCTCCTTTTCCCTTCAACTGTTCACGCTTATTTTGTCTCCTTTGATAACATTGCCCAATTAGACACAGTAGGGAGAGAGGCTTCAGTTTTTGACACAGTTGGGAGAGAGGCTTCAGTTTTGAACACAGTAGGGAGAGAGGCTTCAGTTTTCGACACAATAGGGAAAGAGGCTTCAGCTTTTCCCAAAGAGGCCGGCAGGCCCGGTTCTTTACCTATTTCTGGCTTTGTTCTCGGGTTTTAGGTGAAGAAGGTGGGGGGACTTTGAGAATTTCCAAAAGTCAGAAAACCGAATCATTCAAAATCGAGGAGTTGGACTCCACACTAGGTTTTACAGCCAGCTCAGTATTTATGCCCCAAGGAGCAAGAAGTGACCTTGGGGACCCATCTTAAAGGTAGCTGAGGTGGAGACTCCAGAATTTGATGGGATCAACTCAATGTGGAAACTGTCAGAAGAATGAGCTCACTATCCTCCCCAGAGACCAAGATGGGATGGGGGAAGTGTGCCCCTGTTATGTTAGGGGCAAATGTTTGTATTCTTCTTCCTCTTGTATCTTCAAAGCAAATATTCTTTTCTTGAGGTTAATTGATGTTAAGTGATAAAAAAGAACTGGGCTAACAATAATTGGAATCTGGAGGAGGGGACCACAGCCAGTGGGGTCAGAACCACTGGCAGGAGGGGAAGAAACATCCCTGAACCTTCAAGGTACCTACCTCTAGTCCCTGGAGGATCATGCAGAGCACACCTGGCTCTGGGAGATCATACTCAATACACTTACTAGACACAGAGTACCTCGAACATAGAAAGCTGTTAATAGAGTCAACAAGCATTTATTAAGTGCCTACTATGTGCCCAACACTCCGCTAAGCACTGGACATACAAAGAATGGCCGAGATTGTCCCTGCTTTTGAGCAGCTCAGAGTGTAATGAGAGAGACAAACAAACGAGCCAAAAACAGATGACATTGGAGGTAACCTCAAGAGGAAGGCACCAGCATTAAGGAGGATGGGGAAAGGCTTCCTGTAAAAGGTGAGATTTTAGTTAGAACTTGAAGGAAGTCAGGAAGCAGAGATGAGGAGCAAGAGCGTTCCAGGCACTGGGGGCACAGCCAGAGAAAATACCTGGAGTAGGGAGAGCCTTGTGGCAGGCAGACCCACCAGCATCGGGTACAACAGTCCAGGCATGAGGCGATGAGGTCCTACACCAGGGTGGGGGCAGTGTCAGAGGACACAAGTGGGTGTATGCAAGACGTGCTGGAGGTAAAATCGATAGGATTTGGCAACAGATCAGATGTGGGGAGTGAGAGAGAGAGGGAGGAGGCCAGGATGACACCAAGGTTGAGAACCTGGATAACTGGGAGGAGGGTGGTGCCTGTAAGGGGGACGACAGTTTTGTTTCCACAGAGTTGAAAGCATTCCTATTCCTCCCCCCCCCACCCCAGCTTTAGCAGAATGTAAGTTAGGTCACTAGTTATAACTAGTTCTAATCAAAGCTCTGGAGTGAAAGTTTAGAGGCTTATACACAAGCTTAAAGGAGCCATTTGAGGACAGCATGATGTAGACAATCAGGGGGTTGTATCTGGCCAATGAAGAGCCTGGTGGGAGATTTGAAGGGAAAGTCAATAAAAGGACTGGCGTCCATCTGAGTCCTTTGTATTCTCTTGTACTCTGTTCAGGGGACGTGCCCATTTATTCAGACCGAATAAATGTAAAATATAATTAAAGTGCCCCTGCTTGGGTGGCGTCCTTTCTCATGAGAGAGCGATAAAATTCCTTTTTGGCTTCTCTCAAGAACAGTCTCTGTCTATTTTTATTTTTTTTTTAATTTTATTTATTTATTTATTCTTTTTATTTATTTTTTAATTTAAATTTATTTATTTAACATATTTGGTTTTCAGCATTGATTTTCACAACAGTTTGAATTACAAATTTTCTCCCCATTTCTACCCTCCCCGCCACTCCAAGATGGCCTCTGTCTATTTTTAATGTGAGCAGTGGTCTCTGACCCACACATGCCCTTGACAGAAATAGGGAAGCCAGGAAGAGTTGAGGGTTTGGGGAGAGAGATCATGAGTTCAGCTTTGCATTTATTAAGTCTGAGTTGTCTGTGAGACTGGGGGCCGAGAGATTAGGGCTGGATAAATAGATCTGAGAAGCATCTCCATAGGCAGACAGATAGGCAATAGGCATTTATTTAGCACCTACTACGCGCCAGGCACCATGCTAAGTGCTAAGAGTACAGATATAAGCAAGAAGAAAGATAGGCCTTGTCCTCAAGGACAATCTAAAGGACAGGATTGGGTCAGATGAGGGATTGTGGGGATGATATTAGGGAAGATGGGTGGAATGAGATCCCTTATGGAGGGCTTGGCCTTGATAATGAGTAAGGCCATGGTGAGACCAGGATGAAGGAGGTGACCTGAGAAGGGAGGAGATGGAGCTCTCAGGGAATGGGCTCCTGATGTTTTTTTTTTCATTGAAATGAGGCAAAACTCTCAGCTGTGAGGGTGGGGGGAGAGGGAGCCTGGAAAGGTTTGAAGAGGAATAAGAAGTTTAGAAAAATTGTGGCTGCTGAGATAGGAAATGGGAGGTGTGGCTGACTCACTTTTGTCTTTGGATGCTGAGGGGCTGGCACATAGTAGGTGCTTCATAAATTGTTATGAAGTCATTGATCTCTTCTGAAAGGATGGATCCTATTGATCATTTCACCCACTTTAAAGGCTTTTCTTTTGTTGGGTTAAGAACACCTTATATTGAGTCAATAAACAGAATCCTTTTTGTTTGCCCTTTGGCACATTTTGTATCTGTAATAAGGCCACTGGGGTGGGGTGATTGGCAAGACCTGGATTCTAATCCTGCCTCAGACACTTATTAACTGTGTGACCCTGGGCAAGTCACTTAATCTTTATACCTCAGTTTTCTCCTGTTAAATGAGAGGGTAGCACTGCATAGCCTGCTGGGGCCCTTCCCACTCCAGAGCTAGAATTCAATGTGAAAATATTCAAAAGAAGTCATTGACAGAATTTGATTTATCTTTTCCCAAGGGGAAAAAAAAGTATTTTAACCTCTAGAGGAAAAACTAATGATCTTTCTGAATTGTACTTGAGTTTTTAGGTCCCAAAGCATCAAAATTGTTTATTATTATAATTTCTGACCCAGAGCTGGTGTTTATAAGGCCCTGTTTTCATAGTCTTGAGCGTCTGAAAAGCCATGGGGGGAAATAGATAGGCTGGGCAGGTTATCTCTCCCTTACAGAGGCCCAGCCCTAGACTTGGAGGAGGAAAGAGCCCAAGGCCCCAAGGCGAGGAAGGTGGAGGAAGAGGACAGGTGGCCTTGTATTCTGGGCATTAGGAGGACTAATGACCAGTAAGGATTGAGTTCAGAATGCCAAACCCAAGTGACCCTGATGAAATCCGGACCTTCCCCCTCTTTTGTCCACCTTGGCACCTTACCATCCTATTTCTTCAAGGGTTGGTCCAATGCTCCCCAGCTCTGCCTACCCCAAGCTGTTAACGTTCTTCAAGTTATCTTGTATGGATGCACCGGTATGGCAGCCTGGCTAATGGATACTGGCTGCGTGATCTTGCAATAAGGGATCTACCTCTCAGAGCTCTAAAAAGTGGCAGAAAAGGTGCCAACCTGCATTGGTGAAAGGAGTTTCCTCATCTGGGAGTTCTCTATCCCAGTGAAATCACAGGGCCAGTCCTCACCCTAAGTTCTAGCTATATCTATGTCTGTCTTTCTGTCTTTTGTGACCTGGTGAAGATCCAGCAGAGGACATAGAGAAGGAACCCTGAGATGAGGAAGAGGAGACCTGGGGAAAGCAGGGTTAAGAAAGTCAACAAACATTCATTAAGCACCTACTATGCGCCAGGCACTGAGCTAAGTATTGGAGGGAGGAGAGAGCAAAGGAACAGCATTTATTAAGCACCTACCATGTGCCAGGCACTGTGCTAAGTATTGGAGGGAGGAGAGAGGAAAGGAACAGCATTTATTAAGCACCTACCATGTGCCAGGCACTGAGCTAAGCACTGGAGGGAGGAGAGAGTATACAGGAAAAAGGGGAGGGGGGAGGAGAGACACAGATAGGAAGGAAACAGCATTTATTAAGACCTCCTACGTGCTAGGCTCGGGGATAAGTATGAATTACAAATGTGATCTCATTTGATGACTTTGAGAGGAGGATGGGCGGAGGTCGAGAGCAACAGCCGAGAAGCGGAATTGAAGTGAAGTGAAGTGAATTGGATGGAGCAGCACGGCTCGGAGGGGACGGGGCTGCGCGGCGGGCGCATGGGCGCGTCGGGGGGAGGGCGTCGAGCTCCGGGAACAGCTGGGGGCAGGGCTGC
Source organism: Trichosurus vulpecula (assembly GCF_011100635.1). NCBI lineage: Eukaryota > Metazoa > Chordata > Mammalia > Diprotodontia > Phalangeridae > Trichosurus > Trichosurus vulpecula. The sequence continues at coordinate 12,862,843 of NC_050573.1, forward strand.
TCCAGACCCAGGGGGCGGGGCGGTGGAGCTCGGAAGAGCCCGCGTGGCTGGCGCGGGGCAGGCCGAATGCGCGTGCGCGGCCAGTCAGCCCGCTGCGGGTCCCGGATGGGGAAGTGCAGGCGACCATAGAGAAGCAGCGACGGCGGCGGCGGCGGCGGCGAGAGCGGCCCGGCCCTCCCTCGCTCCCTCCCTCGCTCGGCTCAGGTAGTAGCTGCAGCCGCGGTAGCGGCGGCTCCGGGGTGGGGGGAGGGGCGGGAAAAGCGACGGCGGGGGAATGGGGCCAGGCGCCATTCTCAGCGCGGGCCTGGGGAGGGGCCTGGCCATGTCGCGACAGGCTCCACCATGTCGCGACAGACGGGGAGGGGTGCGCGCCGGCTTATAGGGCGCTCTCTAGTCTTTCGCCCTTTTCGGCCATGCCCCGACAGGGTGACCCCAGACTCCCCATGTCGCGATAGAAGCCTTTCTCCTCCCCCCCCCCCCCCCCGCTCGCCAACTCCTGGGGCCTGAGATCCAAAGTGGAGCGGGGCAGGGAGTGGCCGCTTCTGACCCTGGCCTCGGACCTGGCCGGGGGTGGGGGTGGCAGGGAGGGGAGCACTGAGTGCCCCCCCCCCGTGGAGTGAGAGCTTCCCATCACCCCTCCTGGAGACCCCCCTCCCTTATTGCACAGAGAGCCCCCAATTCGCCCCCCCCCCCCACCCCGTAGGGAGAGGGCCAAGCCCTAAGTCCCTCCCAGGTGTAGAGAGCTGCTGCACCCCCACCACTGGGCTCCTTTCGTGTGTCCCCCCGCCTCTAAATCCCATAAAGGGAGAGCTTTCCTCCCCCTGCCACTGGGCTCATTCCTAAACCTCTCAAATGGGGAGGGTGCCCCCCCCCGTCAGACTTTTGAAGTGCCACAAAAAGAAAAACCCCCTGCATGCCCCCCAAAACCGGAGAGAGCTTCGCTATCTGTACCACAGATCTCCTTAAATATCCCGAGCAGGGAAAGACACCCCCCTCTTCCCCTTAACAAATCTCTGCCCCACTTTAATGGAGGACCCCCCCTCCCCTTCCCAAAGTTCTAAATTCTCCCTGCCCTTTAAGGGAGATGGAGCCCCTCCACATAGGATCCTGGTCCCCCAGTCCCCCTCTCCCCAAGCCCTCCAAGGGGAAAGGAGCTTTCTGCCCTCTCATCTCACCGGAGTACCCAGCCCCCAGGCGACTTCCAGCTGTCTGGCCTCACTCATCGTGTGGGGGTGGGGAGCCCTGCCTTCTTATTAAATACTAGAAGGGGGAAGGCCTCTACCACCAGCGCTGCATTTCTCCCCCAACTCCCTCCTCTCCGGAGGAAGCCCCCTGAACCCCCATTCTGAGACAGGCTGACTGCCCTGAAGGGTGGAGATCTCACCAGTCTCCTCGTAAGAGGAACTGCCTCCTTTACTCCTTGTCTGGAGAGAAGGCAGCCTTCCTCGTCCTTCCCTCCCAGGCCAGGGGAAAGAAACTGCTTTTCCCGTCTTTCCCTGTGGAAAGAAAGAGGAGAAACTGCCTTCTTTTCCTCTTTCCCTCCCACCATACTCTCATTAGGAGTAGAGAGAGGTTGATTTCCTTTTGCTTCGATAGGACTCCTTGATTGGGAGTCAGATGAGACCTTGGGCCTCTTTGACCTCAGTGTCCTCGTCCGTAAAGTGAGGGGATAATCTTTAACGTCCCTTCTAGCTCACATCCGGCAACCTGCCATCCTTTGGCTTGAGAAGGCCCAATCAAGAAAAAGAGACCTCCTGGATGGAAAGGGAGAACACTTCCATAGCCCAGCCCCCGGTAGAGCAGAAAACCTCCCCCTCTCCCTTCTCCAGGGAAGACAGCGGTGTTCCCACCGGGAGGAAGAAACAAAGCTGCCTCCCATCACGTTCCCACAGCATCCCTTGCACACGCTAGCCCCCTTTCTTCCATGGCCAAAGAGTGGCTTGGACATTTCTAGAATATTCCTTGTGGAGAGATTGGCCCTTGAGTTCCCAGCACCCCTTGAAGTTTTCCTTCCCAAAGCCAAAGAAAGGCCCTTCTCCCTGTTCTGTTAGCGAAGGCCTAGCTCTGTCCTCCCAGTTCTGTTGTCCGAAGCTTTGGGAAATAAAGTGCCTTTCTTGGAGGGGAGATCAAGTGTGCGTTTGAGGGCATGTGCACTCTGTGAGTGTCTTCCTCCAGCTGAGCAGGAGGCAGTGTTCGTTGTGGCTGACTTTCTTTTCAGTAGGACGTGAAGCGAACGAGGCTAAGCCTTTAGAAGACCAACTATCTGGGAATTACTACCTGCGTTGTCTTTCGTGTTGTTTTTTGTCGCCAACTACGTGTTGTGATGTTCTGGGGGAGGATCTCAAGCCCTGACTTTTGTTTTAAAGACCAGATCCACGCTAAAAGATCTGCAGTAAAAGTGGATGACGTCTTTATTCTTGGTTTTCCAAGCTCTTAACAGGAATCATCAAGAGGGCTGCTTGTGCTTAAGTAATCATTATCGATTCTGTTTTTACTTCTTCCTTCCACAAACTTATTGTCCATGGACTTGTTTTGTGGGAATTAACACGGGTAAATTTTCGTGATCCCCATAGGTGGCTTCTTTCTCTCCCAATCTTGACCCAACTGAGTGGGTTGGGTTCTTAGCTTGCTTAACTTGGTATGCTTTTGCAAACCTAGAGATATTAGTTCTAGCTTTGTTTTGTCCTCCTCAGTCCCAAAAAGAAAGATCCAGGATGTAGGGGCCTTGGAGTCTAGCCTGCCTTCCCCCCGCCCCCCAAACTTGCAGTAGGAAGTAAAGATCTGCATCCACTGAGGGGCATAGTGAACCCCAGAGCTCCTGACTGACCCGTGAGGCGGTACTCTTAACCCCATTCAAGAACACCTCCACGAAGAAAACATAACGAAGCAGACTATCCTTTTCATCCAAAAATGGGAAAGAATCGGGGAATCATGGCAGGGCCATTGTGAGGAAACCACCTTGGAAACCTTAACCCTGAAAGGCCCTGAATTTAAGAATACTTTGAAGGACTCCTTTCCTTCTAACAGTAGTTTATCAGGGTTTTTTTTAACTGTAAGGCAAAGAAAATAGAGAAAGTAGGATAGAGTTTTTTTATTTTAAAGGAAAATTCTAAATATCTGCTTGTAATTATTTGCCTTTAAAATGCATTTGCATAGATGGGATAAATCATAGTAAATTTATAAAAATTGCCTCAATTTTTTATTAATTAATTAAATTAATATTAATTTATTCACTGGTCCCTCTAGGATTTACTACAAAATTCTTGTGAATATAATTTCTTCTGGGGAGGATCCTTGTGAGGAGCATCCCCTGGTGTGGAAAATTCCCTTGGGTTTGCAGGTCAGCACCCTTGCTGTTTCCAAGAGAGGCTTGGGGCGCTGCAAGACTGATTTGTCTAGAATTCCCTTTAGTAGGACGGCTTTATGTATCGGACCTGTACTGGAGACTGCACTTCCATAGGCTAAGCTCACCGCCTCTGGTAGACTTAAAATGCACTCACCTTTTCGGGAAGGAATCCATCATTAGCTCTGGGTTTGGACTACTGTCGCTGAAGTGGGGAGAAGAGGAGAGGGAAAGCAGTTTATTGATGACTGGACAGGAGAACAATTAGTAAATTTATGAATTTTCCCCTAGATCCGGGTGCTTAACCTGGGGTCTGTGAACTTGGTCTTTTAAAAACTATTTCAGTAGAATTGATATCCTTCATAATCCTACATATTTGATGTTGTACGTTTAAGAACATTCTAAGGCGCCATAACATCAGGAGTTGATGAACCCTGGCTCCAGATGTTTTCAGACAAGTTAATTTAAACAGGTTGATCATGAGTCATGAGTTGGGGTCACTGGTGAAATTCATTTCCCAGGTTAAGCTCATTTCATGCTTTGGAGCGGACTGCCAAGCTCAGCCAGTCACGTTCCAGGCACATGTTACTAGCCCTAGCCCTCACCATTCTCCAGGCACTGACTGAGCTGCCTTCTGGGAGCTCCCATTCTGATTGAACACTTTTATCAAGTCCTGAAGACCAGCTTTGCCCAACTCCCCCACTAGAATGGAAGGGCAGTTAATAAATTTGCTGCTTGTTTTTCATTGTTATCTTTTAGCTTGGTCACTGTTACAGCAGCAACAGAAAGATACGAATTCTTGCCAGAACAAAGAAGCACACACTTGTAAAATGACTTGTGAGAGGCAACGTTCTTGGCTTGCTAGCTCATCAGATTTGTAACATTTCTTACTAAAGCTAGATCTATAAAATGGGGTAAGAATTCCTGCCCTGCCAGTATCACGAGGTTGTGATAATCTTTATACATCTTGGGCAAGGGGGAACAAACTCCAGCTTGTTTTTGTCCGTGCGCCGGATTTGGCCTCTGGGCTGGCTCTGCAGTGCTCACCTCTGTTCCTAGGGTGCTATCGAAATCCTAGGTTTCACTATTAAACTCTCCTCCCCTGAAGTCCAAGGAAAGGACTCTGGCTTCTTAGAAGATGTGGCCTTGTAAGCTTTGGCAGGTGTGCCCGAGATGGAAAGCCTTGGCACTTAGCAAGGGCTCCGTATCTGTCGTCCAAACACCAGGGCCTTGTCAGCATCACCAGAACGTCAGCTTCTAGGTGGTGATTTTTGAGTAAAATCGCAGTAACTCCTGTTATGATCAAATGAAAATAGAGGGAGCCCCAGAACAGTGAAATGACCGGTTTTTGAAGGGTCATTTCACATCCGAAGGAACAGACTCAAAGGTCGTGACTTTCCCCGGATCACGTCTGTTAAATGGACTAGTCTGGGCAAAGCATGTTAGACTGGGGGGAGGAGACACAGAGTTTAGATAAAACATGATTGGTCCTTACCCTCATGGGGTTTACTGTCTAAGAGGCACAAGGAGATATATTTGTAAAAGCACTTGGCACGGTGCCTGGCACATAGTGGGTGCTTAATAAATGCTTCTTCCTTTCCGATATCAGAATAATGCAAGGTGTGTGAGGTTGGATGGGGAAAGGAGCATTGAGAGAATATTGCTCTTGTGAGCTGCTAAGATTGCCAATAGTTTTATACACTTTATCTTATTTGAGCCTTTTGGCGACACCTCAGAGGCAGGCATCATGGGTATTCTCCCCATTCTAGAAAGGAGAAGCCCAAGCTCAGGGAGCTTCTTGAGTGGTGTGGGGCCTACACATCAAAGCTTCTGACCAGCTGCTTCTCACTTCCCTCTCATTCCCAGTTGGGAGGAGGACGCTTGTGATGCTGCCTTCTCCAGAACCTTCTTTTCTGTTATCAGTGGCTTGGTCAGAATAGAAGCTGAGTCCTCAGCAGAGGGTTGTCTCTGGCAACAAGAGCCTCCTGGGGGTGGATTCGTTTAGTCATGCGGTGAATGTTTACTAAATGCCTGTTTGAGGTGCTGGGAGACCCAGAGACAAGGACAGGTCTCTGTTTTCCTGGAGCTCCTTCCCTGGCCAGTGGGAGAACAAGCCACCAGGCATATACCATTTTACACACAATGTTTGTTGTGTGATCCGGGAGAGTCGCAGAACAGAATGCCAGGTGAGGTCATATCTGCTGGGAGGAGGAATGGCTTACCGGAAAAATTGGCCTTGACATTGGGCTTTACTAAGGAATAAATGGAAATTAAATAGGAAAAAGGGAGAAAGGCCAGTAGTTTGGAAGTGTCTTTCATCTCTTATTGATCTCAAGCACTTAGTACCCTTCTTAAATGTACCAGTTTGCAAATGTGTACTATATTTGTGGACCTATCTTATCACTATCATAACCTTTTTAGCTGGAGGGATTGGCATGGAGCACGTCTTATCACCCTATTTGGGGTTTTCTTGGCAAAGATGCTGGAGTGGTTTGCCATTTCCTTCTCCAGCTCATTTTACAGATGAGGAAGCAGAGGCAAACAGGATGAAGTGACTTGTCCACAGTCACACAGCTAGTAGGTGTCTGAGGCTGTATTTGAACTCAGGAAGGTGTCTTCCTAATTCCATGCCCAGCACTCCGTTGTGGTGCTACTTAGCTGCCCACAAAGTGTACGTACGTGGGTATAGATGGTGGAGGGCAGCTGAGGGGGATGGGAAAGCTGCCTGTAAAAGACAATACCTTTGAAGGAAAATAGTGATTCCTGGAGGCAGAGGGGAAGAGAGAGAGCATTGGCAGGGTGGGTTTGCAGCAGGGATGAAAAATGGGGCCAGGTGAAGAAACAGGCTCCAAGGACTTCTGACTGGCCATAGCTCCAAAGGTGGGATTCAAACCCAGACCATTCTGGCTCCCAAGCCAGGTCTTTGAGAGGAGACACCGTTCACTTTCATCTTTCCCGCTGGGGGTCCAAGTGCACAGTGCAAGCTTAGTAAGTTCTTCTTCAATTGCTTTTCATTGAATTGTAGGAATAATAGACTCATAAAAAGGGAACATACAAACGAGGTTTCACAGAAACTGAAAAATATACCGGGGGGCTCAGAAGGACGTCAGAGGTCATGGCAGCCACAGCCTTCTCGATGCCCTGCTTCAGTTCCAGTGAGTAAGCCTCAGCTTCACTGGATCTCATTTTTCTCATTAGTAAAATGGGAGGGCTGGACTAGGTCATCTCTAAGGTCCTTCCCAGCCCTGCCAATTCCAGCTCTGACATCCCCTGTTCTCAGGCCCTTCCCAGCCCTGACATCCCCTGTTCTAAGGTTCCTCCCAGCTGTGACATTCCCCGTTCTGAGGCCCCTCCTAGTTCAGACATTCTGTCTTCTAAGTCACCTCTCAGCTCTGTATGTTCTATGACCCCTCCCAGGCCTGACATTCCCTGTTCTAAGGCCCCTCCCATCTTGGACAGTCCATTGGGTAAACGTTCTCAAATTCTGACTTGACCAATCACATTCCTTACATTGGGCAGCTCAGACCTGGAAATTATTTTCCATAAGTAATTTTCTTGGCATTTTTATGTAATCACCCAATTTCTGTAAGCTTTCAGTGGTAATAGCACTAGTCTTAAGCCCTGGGTTCAAGGCCAGCGTCTGACATTGGCTTTGTGACTTTAGGCAAATCATTTAAATTCATTGAGTTTCCATTTACTTTGTAAAACACAAGTATTAAATTCCCATCAACTACATCATGAGACTGTTGAGAAAGCACCTTATAAAGTTGAGTTACAAAGTGTGCCTTTATATACTGTCCTATTTGGAGCAGATGCATTGTGGCTTCTGGGAGGGGTTTATTGATCAATTTTGAATAGGAAGGGAACAGCAGAATAAAACCTCCAACTAACAATACTAATAGACAGAAGTGTGAAAGTCCTTTAACTCCTCAGGGCTTCGCTTCCCAACTATAAAGTGTGGGAGTTGGACCAGGTGATCTTTAAAGCCAGCTGTGCCGATTCTGAAGCCCATTTCCCTGACACCAAAGGCTAGGGCAGGCCCATTTTGTCTGGGAGCCACACCGGTTGTAGAGACTGAAGTTTCAGACCCAGATGGGCAGTGACCAGCTGCAGCTGCTTGGATGATGTCATAAAGGAGGAGTTTCGGGGGCTCTTGGGGTGAGGGGCACAGTGAAGGGACCCAAGAGGCCTTCCTGTTTTGGGCACTGCAGGAACAAGGTTTTTCTGGCATCATTGGGTAATGGAGTATGCTCTGTTTCAGTCAGTTTTCCAGGTAACTGAAACTTGTCCCTTCATGTGCCCAAACTATTTTTAATCTTCCCTATTTTTAAAGGAAATTTTAAAGAAAGCGTTATACCCTTCCCAACCCTAGGCTTAATGTCAGAAGCAATCTTAGCAGCCATCATAGTTGCCCACAGTGGAATGGCCTGCCGGGGGGAGGTGGTGGGCTCCTCCCCACTGCTGGACCACGAGTCTGGAGCACCAAAGGGATTCCTGGTTTGGCATGGGTCAGACTTCTACCCTCTAATTTTCCCTTCCAATTTTGAGAGTCTGTGGCTGCACGATCGGACAGGACCCTTTCTTAGCCACCATGGTGGTTAGCCTTATGAACATCTTGACAAATTGGCTTGGGAGACCCTCAGGGGCTTGTGACTTCTGGTCTAGGAGCTTGGCATCCCTGGCCCCTACCTCTGCAGTTGGCCCATAGCCACGGGTTTTTGTTTCTCCTGCTTCTGTTTTCTCCTGATATTCTTTCTTTGTCATTGGGCCTGCCTCCAGCAGCCATTAAAGAGGCTAACCCTGAAGTCAATGATTAACCTCGTTAGGATTGTTTATAATCACAGCTTAATGTTTAGGTAGTTATGACCAAAGCGGTGGAAGCAGAGTGGGCAGAGTTCTGCCCACGGTGCTGAGTTGCCCGCCTGAAGAAGGGTCCTGGCTACATTCCAGGTGGTTGGGGTTGCTGGAAGCCGGACCTGGATAAAAAACAGTGTCTGACCATATAAGGGAGAAAGCTTCGAGGCAGGAAGGGGGCGATCTGATGAAGCCACTTTGTAGGAAATGAGCAAGAAGAAGAGAGAGCAGGTTGAAGGATCCTAGATGTAGAGCTGGGGGGCCCTTAGTGAGCCCCCTCGACTTACAGAAAGGGAGGTAGAAGCCCAGAAAGAGGATGAGATCAGGTGGAAAGGAAGTAAGACTGGAGACAGGAGTCTGGCTGCAGGCCTCAGATTGCCGGTACAGCATCAGGGGCCCTGCAGAGGGAGGGTGGGAAACCTGAAGTGGAGACCTGGCCCTCCCTTTGTGGTGTCCTTGGCCCCCCAGGGGCACTGCCAGAGGGAGGGTGGGGATGGCACCATATGAGAAGTGTGGCATCCTCAGGGTGAAGGGCGGGCAGCAGATTCTTTTAACAGTTTAAGTTAAAGTTTCTCCAAGAGAGTTTGCTTTTCAGCTTGCTGTGTGATCCAGAGTGATTGCTCATAATTCTGTCCCCTGGCTTTATCCCATCTATGATGATAACATAATTTATCTGAGCAGCTGGAAAGGTGACTAATAAATGTAGCTATAACACGCTTTTCCAATTTAAAGTTTCTGAGACTTGGTAGCTTCGATGACAATAATAACTTTGAGGTTTGGGGCTGTGCTGGTTTCAGCTGGAAATACCTTTGGCCAGGGTTTGAATGATGTGGATGCTATCTATTGCTTGAATAAATCATTGAATACTTTGCCTAGGTTTTGATGGAACATCTATGAAATATCCAAGTTATAAATAATTGCTTACATTTTCATAATGCCTAGTGATCACAGAGTACATGGTGATTTGATTTTCTCAATAACAGCTATCGTTTATATCAAGCTCTAAGGTTTTCACTATGCTTTTGATCCTCCCACAGCCCTATTAGGTAGGTGCTATGTTCTCCTCTTGTCTGCACAGAGGCATTAAGTCAGTTGCCTCAGGGGCATGCAGCTTATATGGGCTTTGTCCACTAAGCCACAGTCTTGCCTCCCTGTGATGGGTCATGGGTAGTCCATGTTTCCCTGAACTCTCTTTGGGTGGGTGTTGCCTTCCCAACATATCTACATGTGGGAATTTCTTTGGCTGCCCTTCTAGAAGGCCTGCTCCATTGCTCTTGGGCACCTTCCTGTCCAACTTGAAACATTTCATGGGAACCCTTACTTCACAGAGGCTCTCATCCCATATTGCCTTATGACCAGGCTCTATCTATCTTTCCTCCATGTTACCTTTTGTGACACTTGTCACAATGGTGAAATGCCGTAGTTTGCTTATACTCACCATCCAGCTCCTGTTGCCCTTTGCTATTATCCCTGTTTTGCCAGTAAGGACACCAAAGCTGAGCGTGTGGGAGTTGGGCCCCAGGGAAAGGATGGTTTGCTAGAGTTCCATGATCAAGTGAAAAGAGTATGGGGTTTGGACTCCTGAGTTCTGGGATTGGATATGGGTTCTGCTACTACAGCCTGTGCTCTTGAAACAACTATTAACCTCTGTGAGCCTGTTTTCTGACCTGTAAAATCAAGCTGTTGTCTCTGAATTCCTCTCTGGCACTAGATTCTGTGAACCCAAGCCCCATCTTCCTCATGAGGCTTTTAAATAAGCCACCTTTCCCTTCCAGTTCTGAATTCTTTGATTTTAATTGGTGGGGCCAGGATCTGAACCCAGGCCTCCTGACTCCCACTCCAATGGGAATATAGAAGTAAAAGCAGCACAGGTCAAGAAGGAGAGGCCAGCCTGCCTGTTTGTTTCGTATGGTTGGGAGGCTGGGCAGCTAGCAAGGGTACTAAGAAAGGCCTGGAGGGGGTGGTCAGGGACTTAAATCCACTTACTAGGCACATTTGAAGTCTGTGCAGATAGACACTTTGGGAGAGAGAGGCATAAACACATAGGGCTTATGGAGCATTTTCAAAGCATGACAAGTGGCTCAAAGGAAGCTCTCCTAGGGGCTTCGCCTGGTCTGTGGGGGGCCACACGAGTGAGGCACAGTTAACATTTTCTGCTGAGATGGAAGGTTCTGCTTTAGCACCCAGCCCTATTCACATTAGGGGAAAGACCTTTCTTCCCTCCAAAAGTTGGTTAACGGGTCTGTAGCTCCCCCTGCCCCCATGACTTTCATGGTCCTTTGAGTCTTGGGAAGTTCACCCTGGCCAGCTGGGACCACTCACTTCAGAGAGATTTGAATCTGCTAGGAAGGATTGGATGCTTCAGGCTGTGGGCATGAACGGATTCTGCCTGCAACATTCTACTTGAATGAAGCAGCAAGCCTCCTCCACAGTGTTGGCGTGACTGAGCTGGTGTTGGGGCCTGGAGACCTTGGCCAGCAAAGCCTGTGACTGACCCACAACCGAGGCAGCAGATGCTTGCTCTGGTCCATGTCTCTGGAGTTGGGCCAGAGGACCATGTGAAAGAAGCCAGCTTAAGCAGAGCCCAAGCCACAGTCCCCAATAGGGGTCTGGGACCATTTGATCTAGTGCTAAGTGACCAGGAGCCCCTTTCTTCTGCAGCGTCTTGTTGTAGCCCTCCAGGAAGGGGCAGGCGCCCACTGCTTTCCAAGGCAGCCACTTCACCACACTGTTAGGATGTTTTTCTTACATCTCACCTAAATCTACTTCTCTGTTACTAACTTCATGGCTCCAAGCTCCAAGCTCCAGGAGAACCACATGAATTAGGGTTAGGATTCAGGGACACAGACAGCTGTCCCCCAGGTTTTCCTGGGCCAAACCCCCCAGTTCCTTCCCTGCATCCATCTCCAGGCACCCTCTCCCACACAGAGGTGTGGCTGCCTTCCTCTGGATTTGCTTCGGCTGACACCTTCCTCCAAGGGGGCACAATTCAAGCTGCTAGCACAAAGGACTCTGTCTTAATTTAGCCTCGGATCTCTTGGGCTTTTTTTATAGTCCTTTGTCTGGTCACCAAGTCAGCATTACCTTTTGACTCTCGTCTCTCTGAGAAACCATCCAAGCCTCTAAATAGTACCCTCTCCCCCCCCCCCCCCATTTCCTGGAATGACCCACAAAAGGAGCCAGAAGCAGAAAAGGAGAGATCATCCCCCCCCCCCAGGAAGGGAGGGGCTGCTTTGTATCCTTAGCTCAGCACAATGCCTTGCCCTGGTAGGTACTCTAGTGCAGTAGTGCACTAGGGAGGGCGAGGAGGGAATGCTTGGCTTCTCTGTGCTTTCCCTACTGGATCCAAAGCAACAGTTCTTTCCCTTCTAATCCTCCTCTCCCTCATCCCTTAGGGTAGGCATCCGTCCACTCTTGATCTCCCCGTAGTTTGAGGCCTCCTTGCCGTTTGGGCTCGTTGGCTGCCACCCCTTCTCAGGGAAGGGTCCTGAAGAGTTTCCCAGAGTTAGGAGAGGGGAGATGAGGCACTGTCCCGTTTAACAGCAGAATGAAGTTAAGTGGGATCATAGGTTTAGATCAGCTCTGAAAGGGCTCAGCAGCCCCACTCCGTTTAGAGATTGAGGCCCAAGTGCAACTTCTTGCCCAAGATTATACAGGCAGTAAGTGGCAAATTGGAAGGGAAGAAGAGGCTGGATGGAAAGCTGGGTGCAACCTGGAACAAAAACGATAGTAGGATCCCTCTGCAGAGATCGTTGAAGCCCAGTGCCCCTGTCAGCCTCTTAACCCCTCATGTACCACATCCTGAGGGCCAGGGTCTCTGTAAAACCTGGATTTTGCTGGAGGGATTGTTTACCTTTTACCTGCTGGGAGAGAAGGGAAGCCACTTCCGGTGTCCTCTGTTCTTTTTTTTTTTTTTCTGCCGGTGTAAAGAAAGGGGTCACTGAGTTTGAATCACTGAAAAGGCCATTTGGGGGCTACCTGGCTGATTCTTTATGACCTCCAAGGTCTTGTGCTTTCCATCGCTACCTGTTTGGACCATTTCACAAGTTGTAGGGAAGGAGACAAGGAATCTAGGCAGATACCATCCAGGAGACAGGAGAACTCTCCCTTGTGTCCCCTACATAAGACTGTAGTGGGGTGGCTGGAGAGGCTTAGTGTTGTACCAGGGGCTGAAGGTAGCCTCAGTTTGAGTCCTTACTCTACTGCCCCAGAATCCTAGAGCACAAAGGCACCTGGTCACTGTCACTGCAGAGGCTCCTTTTTCTAGTACATCCCAATACATTGATTCGGCATTCAGAGCCCTTCACAGTTCAGCTTCTTCTTCATGCATGAGGATCCAGCTTCCCACCATTCCACTTCTTGACACTGTCTCCTGCATTCATGCATTTGTGCTACCTGTACCTTCTGCATCATATACCTTCTCAATTCTACCTCCTAGAGTTCCTGGGCTTCCTTTGAGACAGCTCGAATCCCCACTTCTGCAGGAGGCCTTTCCGTCTTTTTTAAAATGGTATTTTATTTTTTCCAATTACATGTAAAGACAGTTTTTAACATTCATTTAAAAAATTTTTGAATTCCAAATTTTCTCTCTCCCCTCCTCTTCCCTAAAAAGGTAAGAATTTTGAATAGGTTATATATGTGCAATCATGTGAAACATTTCCGTATTAGTCATGTTGTGAAAGAAGGAACAGATGAAAAGGAGAAAACCATGAAAAGGATTTTTTAAAAAGTGAATTGCTGAGAAGAGTTGAGTTGTACATAGTTGGTCATCTCACAGTGTTGTTACTGGGCCTTACCCCAGTGCCTTCTCTTTGAGATCACTTTTAATCCACTCAGTTTGTATTTCATCTATACCTGTGCGTGTTGTCTCCTCCATTAGAACAAGAACTTCTGCAGAGCAAGGACTGTGTTTTTGCCTTTATTTGTTGTTGAGTCACTCAGTTGTGTCTGACCCCACAGACCATAGCACTCCAGGCCCTTCTGTCTTCCACTGTCTCTTGAAATCTGTCCAAGCTCATGTTCGTTGTTTCCATGATACTATTATCCACCTCATCCTCTGCCATTCCCTTCTCCTTTTGCCTTCAGTCTTTTCCCAATATTAGAGGCTTTTTCAGGAAGTCCCACCCTCTCATTACATGGCCAGAATACTTAAGATTCAGCTTCAGTATTTGTCCTTCCAGTGAATAATCTGAATTTCTTTAAGTATTGACTGACTTGACTTCCTTGCTGTCTGAGGGACTCTCAAAAGTCTTCTCTAACTTCACAATTCTAAAACATTGATTCTGTGGCACTCAGCTTTTCTTATAGTTCAACTCTCATAACCATAAACAGCTACTGGAAAAACCATAGTTCAGACTACATGTAGACCTTTATTGGCAAGGGATTTCTCTGCTTTTTAGTCTGCTGTCCAGATTTGCCATAGCTTTCCTTCCAAAGAGCAAACATCTTTTAATTTCATAGCTTCGGTTGGCTTCTGCAGTGATCTTTGAGCCCAAGAATATAAAATGTGATCTTGCTTCCATTTCTTTTACCTCTATTTGCTGGGAAGTAATGGGACCAATTGCCAAGATCTTAGTTTTTTTTTTGATGTTAAGCTTCAAGCCAACTTTTACACCTTCCTCTTTCACCCTCATTAAGAGGCTTCTTAGTTTGTCTCCAATTCCTGCTTTCAGAGTGGCATCGTCTACACGTCAGAGATTGTGGGTATTTCTCCTGGCAACTTTAATTCCAGCTTTTGATTCATGTGGCCTGGCATTTTGCTTGCTGTGCTCTACATATAAGTTAAATAAGGTGACAATATATAGGCTTGTCATACTCCTTTCCCCATCTTAAACCAGTTAGTTGTTTCATGTTCAGTTCTATCTATTGCTTCTTGGCCTGAATGCAGGCTTCTCAGGAGATGAGTAAGATGATCTGGTCCTCCCAACTCTTTGAGGAATTCACATTTTGCTGTGATCCACACAGTCAGAGGCTTACTGTTGTCAATGAAGCAGAGGTAGATATTTTTCTAGAACTCCCTTGCTTTCTCCATAATCCCACGAATGTTGGCAATTTGGTCTCTAATTCCTCTGCCTCTTCCAAAAAGCAGCCTGCTCTTCTGGTAATTCTTGGGTCACACTGCTTGAAGCCTTGCTTACAGAATCTTAAGCATAATCTTGCTGGCATGTGAAATGAGCACAGTTGTTCAGTGATTTGAAATTCTTTGGCATTTTCCTTCTTTAGGATTCAGACATAAACTGATCTTTTCCAATCCAGTGGCCACTGTTGAGTATTCCAGATTTGTTGGCATATTGAGTGCCACACTTTAACAGCTGGAATCCCATCACCTCTCCTGGCCTTACTGTTAGCAATGCCTCCTAAGGCCCACTTGACTCTCTTTTCTAGGGTATCTGGCTCCAGATCAGTAAGCACACCATTGTGGTTATCGGGGACATTAAGAGCTTTCTTGTATAGTTCTTTGATATAGTCTTCTTAATCTCTTGCATTTCTGTTAAGTCCCTGTCATTTTTGTCTTTTATTATGCCCATTTTTGCATGAAACATTCCCTTGACATCTCCAGTTTTCTTGAAGAGATCTCTTGTCTTTCCCATTCAGTTGTTTTCTTGTGTTTCTTTGCATTGCCCATTTTAGAAAATCTTACCTCTGGCTGTTCTGGAATTCTGCTTTCAGTTGGGTTCATCTTTTCCTTTCCTCTTTCCTCAGCTCTTTGCAAAGCCTCATCAGACCGCCATTTTACTTTGTTGCTCTTGTTTTCCTTTGGGATATTTTTTGTTGCTTTCTCCTGCACAGTATTGCAAACCTCTGTCCAGGCATTTGTCTATTCGTTGTATCTTTATATCTGTCTCCCCAGCTCATAGTCAGCACTCAATGCTTATTGACTGACCAACTAGTCCAATCCCAGTCTCAAACAAGAATCCCCTTAACAGCACCGCCATAAGTGGTCATCCGTATTGAACTGCACTTGCAATTCTGGTAAGTCCTCCTTGATCATGATGGATATCTTCTTTTGTTTGTCATTGCTTTGTACCAGTATTCAGGTAGAGGAGCAATGCCTAGGGGGAGGAATTCAGTCTTTGGCATCAGAGGGCCCAGCCTTGAATCCTGCCTCTGGCACTATCTGTGTGGCCTTGGGCCAGTCCCTTCACATTGGTGTATGGGCTTCAGTCTCCTGCTCTGCAGAATGGGGGCCCCTTCTGTCTCAGATCTGTGATGGAGGCACCTTGACTCGCTTTCTGCTTTTGAACATTTCTGATGTTCTCCTTAGAGTTGTGCCTAGAAGTCCTGGCAGTTAAGCCCCATCGCCCCTGGCCAGGCCTCTCTTGCAGTGCTGGTTATTTATCTGGAACTCGCTCTGCGTCAAACCCTGGACTGGACCAGGAGTGCACACAGGCAGAAGTGAAACAGCTGTCTCCCCCTTCCCCTCCCTCTCAGAGCACAGAGCCAGCGTGGGCAAGCTGCTCGGGATGAGGGTTTTCCTTTCTGGGGGAACCACAGATGCAGTCCAGAACTTAGTGCTAGTGAGGAGAGTCTCATCTCTTTCCCACAGGACAGCCTTCGATGTAGCCAAAGGTAGTTTTCGTAGAGTCACAGAAAATAAGGAGTTGGAAGGACCTCAGTTCATCCATCTTATCAGAAGCAGCTGGCATTCTCAAGTGTACCCAGAGGAAGTGTGGTAGAGTGGTCAGGAGGACTGGGGCCAGTCCTGCCTCTGTACAGGACAGGTCACTTTTCCTTGAAGGGCTGGAAGGCTACAGAGGGCGCCTCCCTTGATCAATGAGATTAGCTCAGCCAATGAGTAAATCAATTAAAGATTGCTTTAAAGTTTGAAATGTGCTTCACACATCTCCTTTGAGCTGGAAGGTAGAGACTACAGAGAGTATTATCCCCACTTCGCAGCTGAGGAGCTAAGGCTCATGGCCAGTACCCATCAGAGGGAGGATTTGCGTCCAAGCCTTCTTGGTTCCCAGACCTGCACTCTGAGGACTCTGACCCAGTCCATCCCTACAGAAGACTCCACCATGACCAACAAGGGGGGGCGGTCCTCTGTCTTTTTTTGCAGCTGTCCAGAGAGGGGGAGCCCCACACCGCCTGCTCCTGTGGAGGCGCTCATCTGGCGAGCACATGTTTCCCAACATCCAGCTGGAAATGGGCTCTTAGCTACTTGTGCTGATGCTCCTGGGGGCCAAGCCAAGCAGGGCAAATCTCTCCCAGTCTTCTCTGCTCCAGTCTAACACTCCCTCATTTCTTTAGCCAGCTTCATTTGATGTGATCTCGGAGCCCTTCTTTCCATCCTGGTCATCCTTCTCTGGATGTACTCCAGCTTCTCAGTGGCCTTCCTAGGAGGCAGAATGGTGGAATGGTTGCTTAGAGGATTGGACTTGGGAGTTTGGGATACCTGGGATGAGATCCAGCTTCATATGCTTATTAGCTGAGTGTCCCTGGGCAGGTCATTTATCTCTCTGAGCCCCAGTTTGCTCATCTCTAAAATGGGAAGAATAAGGCACCTGCTTTAAAAGGTTATTTGGGGATCAAATGAGGCAACATCTGCAAGTGCTTTGTAAATCTTAAGGTGCTTTGTGATGGTGATGAGTTATTCCCAAGAGGTACTGCCACAATGGCCCTAAGCCCCTGATTCAGATGGGGCCCACTATGTTAGGGGCCAGATTTGTAGTCAGAAGTATGGAATTCAAATTCTGGTCCCGGTGCTTAGTACATATGTCAGCTTGGTCAGGATTTTTAGTTTACAACACTCAGTTCTGCGTGATTTTGAGTTCCAGACTTTCTGCCCCCCCACCCCCACCCCCTCTGCCCCTCGATGGCATGGAATCAGATATATCTTCTACATATAACTTCACATTGAACTTATTTACACAATAGTCAAGTTGTAAAGAAGAATTATGACCAATGGAATGAATCATAAGAAGGAAGAAACAGAACCAAAAAACAAAAACAAAAGAAAAAAAAGAGCAAACAGTTTGCCTCAATCTGCATTCAGATTCCATAGTTCTTTCTCTGGATGTAGACAGCTCTCTCCCTCATGGGTACTTTGGAGTTGTCTTTGAGCCTTGTATTGCTGAGAAGAGTGAGGTCTATCAAGGTTAGTCGTCACAGAATACATATCTATATCTGTGGTACTGTATAATGTTCTCCTGGTTCTGTTCTGCTCACTCAGCATTATATCGTGTAGGTTTTTCCAGGTTATTATGAAGTCCATATCTTCCCCATTTCTTATGGCACAATAGTATCCCATTACCTTCATATACCACAACTTGTTCAGCCATTCCCTAATTGGTGGGCATCCCCTTGATTTCCAGTTCTTTGCTACTACAAAAAGAGCCACTGTAAATATTTTTGTACGTACGGTCCTGGAAAAGGTATTTTCGATTGAGATCTGACAGCTGCCTTCCTTCACCCTGTAGCTGGCATGGTATTTGTTATCTTTGTCAGTAAGTCCTGAGGATTATTATTCATGGTGGGCATAATGATGATGTGGGAATTTATTATCTTATCTTATTTAACTGTCAGGGTCTTTTCTTAACTGTGTTTTCCCTTTTTTTGGTCTGTGCCAGGGAGAACCAACTGGACTGATAAACTGGAACCCAGCATCCTCAGCAGCCCCCATGCTGTCATCTGGTGTAGAGACGCAGCCAGTACCTCTTGATTCCCCCATGTCTGCGGGGGCCCAGGAGTTGTACACAGAACTTCCAGTAAACATCTCTCCGGAGCTTTCTGCGGAGTTTGAGCCAAGCATTATTCCAGATGCAAAACCCGAAGCCTCGAGCTCCTTGGTACAGACTTTGCCTTTAGAACCACAGAGAACTCATGTGGAAAATTGCTCTCAAGACGCTGACTCCATGGGTGATGGGGAAGAGCCGAAGGGTTGTGGCCTGGCTGCTGACTGTGCAACCAGAGATCCTGCAAAAGAGAGAGTGGAGCAGGAGGAGGAGGAGGTGAGAGCCCCCAAGGAGGGATCGGTGAAAGGCCAGGAGCAGCCTTCCCCAGCAGCTGCTGAAGGAGCACGTGGCTCATGTCAGGTAAGAGACCAACCCATGGGATTTCTGAATTCTGGACTCTGGGAGTGAGTGAGTGAATGAAAAGCAATTATGAAGCGTTTACTATGTTCCCAGTGCTGGGGAATAAGGGGACCAAAGGCTGCTAGGAGCTCCTGTTCTAGGGGGGAAGAGGGCTCTCGGAGGAAGGGCTCACGTTCTAGCAGGAAGACCATTCATGGAGGAGGGCTCAGCTGGAGGGCAGCAGTGAGTCCTGGGGGTACAGGCCGGCAGCAGATGGCCCACAGAGTCACAGGCATGTTGCAAGTGTCACCGGCTTCCCAGGGGGTCTTTTGTTCTGGGGAACGTTCTCACATGCAGTGTTCAGAGTCCTTCCGAGGGGCCATTCCTTTGTTGGGAGTAGCAGACTTAAAGGAGGGAGGAATCCTTCAGTCCATGGCTGGGGCACTTTCAGGTTAGGACGTGATGGGCTTTCCTCATTTTGGGTGTGGGATACCTCAGAAGTGCCAGGCTCGTAGTGTCAGGGTAGCTTCCCATAACTGCTTTTGATCTCCTTTTTTAAATTCTTGGTTATGAGGGAGAGGAAATGCTGTCGTTCAGCCATTTTCAGTCACGTCTGACTCTTCATAACCCCATTTGGGACTTTCTCAGCAGAGATAGTGGAATGGTTTGCTATTTCCTTTTCTAACTTATTTTACAGATGAGGAAACTGAGGCAGATGGGGTGACGTGACTTGCCCAGGGTCACACAGCTAGCTAGTAAATGTCTGAGGCCGGATTAGAACTCAGGGAGATGAGTCTTCCTGACTCGAGGTCTGGCGCTCTATCCGTTGTGCTACCTAGCTGCCCAGAAACGTTATAGATGATACAGAAACAAACCCTATCAGTAAAAAATGTATTTAAAAACAAACCACTTTCCTCACAACAGGTCTGGGAGGAAGGCTGCATATTGAGTACAGACCTAATAAGTGTTGGAGTGCTCATCAAACGGCAGAGCCTTCTGACTCAGCCTCAGTTTCCCCAACCATAAAATGGGACTGGTGATAACTACTCGTATTTTCTCCCTCCTTCCCAGGCCTCTTGTGACCCCAGTGCTCCAGAAATGGCATCTCATAGGCGTAAAGTGACACCGGTCGAAATCTCCTCCCCAGGCTGTACTTGCTGTTAGGATGTTGGTTGGTGTTGGCCTTGTCCAATTAAGGGACTCTCCGAGTGTCCTTTCTCAGAGCACTGCCAACACTTCCCCCATTCCCCACTTCAGTGTAGCTGCCACATCCTAAGTGTCTGCCACGAGCTCAGGATACGGCGATAAAGGCAGAGAGATGGTCCCTGCTTTGAGGGCATTTCAGTTCTTCCGAGAGCAGAGCCTGGGGAAGAACAACATGGACCCAGGGAAATTGGTTTTTTTTTAAAGAAGGTTTATTGATATCTTTCTTTCTTTTTTTTTTTTTTTGCATCAGCATAGTTTTCCCTCGATTTGCTCCCCTCCCAGAGACTTTCCTTTTCATAAATTTTGCATTCACTACCTTTAAAGCAAAAACAAACAAACCAAAAAACCCAAATGACCTTTTATAGCTGGCAGCACTGAACATGATTGTCTTGGAGCAGCAGGTAAGAGAGCATTTGTATGGATTAATCTGGGGCTGCTTAAAGCATGTGAGGCTGCAAGGCCTTCCTCTCCTGCAAGCTTCTGAAGTTGCTGATGTGGGTGGGAAGGATGAGTCACCACGGGCCAGTGCAGAAGTCAGTGACACACACTCCTCCTCTTTCCTGAAGCTTCCCTTCTGTGCCCTCTTCAAGGCACCTGAGCTCTCTCTGCCCCACACGGTTCCTTTGTTCTGTCTCGATTCTGACTTCTCTGTGTTTCTAGCTCTTTCACCTCCCAGCCTCAGTTTCCTCAGCTGTAAAATAGGGACAGTAACAGCCCTCTCACCCAGGGTTGTCTTCATGAGAACCAAGTGAGGCCTTTCTCATGGTGCCTGCACATAGTAGGTGCTTTATCCCTTGGTTGGGAGGCACCCGCATCAATGCCTGGAGAGAAGGGATTGTTTGGTTTTTGTCTTTGTGCCCTCACCACAGTGCATGACTTGTTAAAATACTAAATAGATATTGGTTGAGTTTTGTTGCCTTTTGCTGTATATATTCATTCATGCGATGATAATATATTAAGTGCATGGGTTAATACATGCACAGTCTAGGGCCCTGGATGGGAGAAACAAGATGGTGTGGACAGGGCATATTGCTGGTTTGAGATTGAGCTGGCTTGAGACATATACAAAGATTAACTGAGGTGCCACAGAGAGATGACCCTAGGTCAGAGAACGCAGCGTTCTCAGAAGAAATGCAAACTGGCAACAGCGTTATGAAACTGGTGTTCCTTATCACTAAAAAGGAAAGAAATGCAAATTTTAAAACTATTAATAAAACAGCCAAGGTTTTTTCGTCTCCCCCTATCAATCAGCAAAGATGATAGGTGGGAAACATCGGAAGATTAGAATAAACTAATGCAGAGCAAAGAAAGTAGAACCGATTTTTCTGTCACTGGAAATGACACAACGAGATGTCAGAAATCACGTAAAAGGCCAAGACCAGTCTCAGTCAGTGAGGATCAGTGATGGCTAGTGCTCCCTTCTCTTGTTATAGAGCCCATGCACGTGGGGGTTATGCTGGATGTGCTGCCAGGGCTGGTTCTATAGGCTTTTGTTGTCTTTGCCTTATAGAAGGCTGGGTTAGAGAAGGTTGGCACTGAGGAGGAAGGCTTTGTTGAAAAATGCCTGGTGTGTAAAGCTACACAGAGCAGTGTCTAAAGGGCACTGGACTCGCTCTGGACACCCTGCTTGCATGCTTGCTGTCCTCACCTTGGCCCTGCAGAAGCCTCCCCTTCCTCCTTTGTGAAAGCAGTAGAAGAGACTTCACGCTGCCCACTCTGGGCTTCAAAGGAAGGATTTTGTCGTCTGTGAAGCACTTCATAGAGGAGTGGGGATTTCTGTAATCTTGGTTATTAATGATGCTTGTATATGTGGACAGGAAGTCAGTTGAGGGGGAGGTTGTTTATTGTGTTTGACAGTGATTTGACCCCGAGGATGTTGGGCACACTGTCATAGGGTTTTATTTAACCTGGGAAGGAGCCTCTGGGGTGTGGACCCCTATCTGTTCCTGACCTGGAATCTCTCCTGCTACTGTTGGTCCTTCACAGCTTCTCCAGCACTGACTCCTCTTTGCCAAATTGCTGTATGTGAGGTGAAACCTCCCATTTGTTTTAATTGGCCCCCAGTTGAGCTTTGAGGCCCCCAGGGAGGGTGCTGTGGGGCTGCCCTCCACCCCGCCCCATCCATTCTTCTTTAGGAAAGTTTTGTTGTTGGGAAGTGTTTTCTGATCACAGACCTCCTGTCTTCCTCTATGCAGATTCTCACCATCATTCCTGGTTCTGTCCTTAGGTGCCAAACAGACCAATTCGAATCCCTTTGTGAGGCCCACAGCCCATGGCATACTTGAAGACAGCAATCAGAAAGTCTCTTTTTATCAATTTTTCTCCCTTTGGACTTGTTGCGAGTCCAACTATAATAAATTCATTAAAGGGGCTTTCTAATTTCTCAAAGACTATCAAGCCTGCTAGCTTTCTCCTGTGTGATTCTAAGCCCAGCTTATTGTCCAGTTGCCATGCTTATTTGATCTAGACAGGTGGACAAGTTCTAGAGTTTGTCCCTCTAATACGAGGTCAGCATATCGGCAGGGGTAATCTTCTAATACATTGGATTTTCCCTCTTAAGTGGAAATGGTATTTATGCAGGAGGCTTTCAGTGTTGTCATGCATTCATCACCACATCTAGAAGACCTCACTGCTGATGGCTGATGAGGAGTCTCTTTTTTCTTTAAATTTATCGAGTTTTTATTTCAGTCAATTTCAATGTTTATTCCCTACCAAACTCCCCTGCCCCGCCAAAAAAAAGAAAAAAAATCCTTTTAACAAATATGCATAGTCAAGCTAAACAAATTCTCATAGTGACAAAGTTCAAAAATGGGTCTCATGTCCTGCATAGTTATCCTGTCACCCACCACATTCATTATCCTCGATCCCCTGGGACCATGGATGGTCATTATTACTGATTTTTTTTTTTACATATAAAGTCATGCAAAACATTTCCTCATTAGCCCAAATGTGAATAAAAAGCAAGAAAAATAAAATGGAAAAAATGTGCTTCAATCTGTAGTCAGAGTTCATCAGTTCTCCCTCTGAAGGTGAATAGCATTTTTTAACATGAGTCCTTTGGAATTGTCTTGGATCATTGTATTGATAAGAATAGCTAACTCTTTCACAGTTGATCATCCTCACGATACTGCTGTTACTATGTACAAAGTTCTTTCTAGATTTCCTCACTTCACTTTGCATCAGTTCATACAAATCTTTCCAGGTTTTTCTGAAACCATCCCCTTCATCATTTTTTATAGCACAATATTTCATCACAATCATGTACCACAGTTTGTTCAGGCATTCCCCAATTGATGGGCATCCCCTCAATTTCCAATTCTTTGCCACCACAAAAAGAGTTGCTAGAAATACTTTTATACATGTGGTTCCTTTTTTCTTTTATCTCTTTGAGTTATAGATCTAGTGATATTACTGAGTCAAAGGATATGGACAGTTTTATAGCCTTTTGGGTGTAGTTCCAGATTGTTCTCAAAATGGTTAGATCAGTTCACAGCTCCATCAGCAGTGTATTTGTATCTGTGCTTTTCCGCATCCCCTTCATTTGTCATTTTCCTTTTCTGTCATGTTAGCCAATGTGATAGGTCTGAGGTGGTACCTCAGAGTTGTCTTAATTTGCATTTCTCTAATCAATAATGATTTAGAACATTTTTAGATGATTATTGAAAGCTTTGATTTCAAAGAACAAGAGGTCTAGAATATCTAGGGTGTTAATGAAAAGAAATGCTAGAGAAGGTGGCCTAGCCATACCAGATATTAAACTGTGCTATAGAGCAGCAGTCATCAAAACTGCCTGGTACTGGCTAAGAAACAGAGTTGTTGATCAGTGGAATAGGATAGGAATACAAGATAGAGAAGTCAACAACTATAGCAATCTCCTCTTCGATAAACCCAAAGAGGCCAGCTTCTGGGCTAAGCATTCACTCTTTCACAAAAACTGCTGGGAAAATTGGAAAATGGTAGGGCAGAAACTGGGCATAGACCAATATCTTACACTGTATACCAAAATAAGGTCAAAATAGGTTCATGATTTAGGAATAAAGGCTGAAACTATAAGCAATTTGGGAGAGCAAGGAATAGTTTACCTATCAGATTTATGGAAAAGAAAAGAATTCATGACCCAACAAGAGATAGAGAGCATTACAAAATGCAAAATGGATAATTTTGATTGTGTTAAATTGAAATGTTTTTGTACAAAAAAAGCCAATGCAGCAAAGATTAGGAGGGAGGCAGAAAATTGGGAGAAAATCTTTACAACTAGTGTCACTGATAAAGGCCTCATTTCCAAAATATACAGGATACTGAACCAAATATATAGGAATACAAGTCATTCCCCAATTGAGAAATGGTCAAAGGATATGAACAGACAGTTTTCAAAGGAAGAAATTAAAGATATCTATAGGCATATGAAAAAATGCTCTAAATCACTACTGATTGGAGAAATACAAATCAAAACAACTCTTAGATACCACATTTCTTCTGTCAGATTGGCTAAAATAACAAAAGAGGAAAATGATAAATGCTGGAGAAGATGTGGGAAAATTGGAACATTGTTACATTGCTGGTGGAGTTGTGAACTGATCCAGCCATTTTAGAGCGCAATTGGGAACTATGCCCAAAGGGCTATAAAAATGTTCATACCCTTTGACCCAGCAATACCACTTCTAGGGTTGTATCCCAAAGAGATCACACAAGTGGGAAAAGGACCCATATGTACAGAAATATTTATAGCAGCTCTTTTTGTGATAGCTGAGAATTGGAAATCAAGGGGATGCCCATCAATTGGGGAATGGCTGAACAAGCTGTGGTATATGAAGGTAATGGAATACTATTGTGCCATAAGAAATGGGGATGATACGGACTTCATAACAACCTGGAAAAATCTACATGACATAATGCTGAGTGAGCGGAGCAGAGCCAGGAGAACATTATACACAACCACAGATATATGGATTCTGTGAGGACTAACCCTGACAGACTTTGCTCTTCTCAGCAACACAAAGTGCAGGCACAACTCCAAAGGACTCACGATGGAGAATGCTATCTACATCCAGAGAAAGAACTATGAAGTATGAATGCAGATTGAGGCACACTTCATGCTCGCCTTTTTCTCCTCCTGCCCCTTTTTTTTCTCTCTCTTTTGTATTTATTCTTGGGTTGTATTTTGTTTTTTTTTGTTTTTTTTAGTTCTGTTTCTTCTGTCTCATGACTCATTCCATTGGTCATGGTTCTTCTCCACAACTTGACTAGTGTGTAAATTAATTCAATGCGAAGTTATACATGGAAGTTATATGGGATTCCATGCTGTCTTGGGGAGGGGGAAGGGAGGGAGGGAAGAAAATCTGGAACTCAAAATTATGTAGAACCGAGTGTTGCAAACTAAAAATTAAAATTAAAATTAAAAAAAAAAAGAAAGCTTGATTTCTTCTTCCAAAAACTGACTGTTCATGTCCTTTCACCATTTATCAGTTGGGGAATGGCTTTTTTTTTTTTAAATAAATTTGGCTCAGTTCAATATACTTGAGAAACGAGACCTTTATGAGGCAAACTTGCTATAAATTATTTTTCTTCCGGTTTCCTGCTTTCCTTCTAATTTACATGCATTGTTTTTGTTTGTGCAAAACCTTTTCAATATCATGTAATCAAAATTATCCATTTTACTTACAACTGTACTCTATCTCATGTTTGGTCATAAACTCTTTCCTTATCCTTAGATCCAATAGGTAATTTTTCCATGCTCCCCCCCATTTGCTTATGATACTACCCCTTTATGTTTAAATTATGAATTCTTTTTGAGTTTCTCTTGTTATATATATGGTTTTATATATATATAACTATATATATAACCACATATATATGTATGTATGTATGTATGTATTGCTAGTTTCCACCTGACTGCTTTCCAGTTTTCCCAGCAGTTTTTGTCAGATAGTGCGCTCTTGCCCTCGTAACGTGAATATTTGGGTTGGTGGCTGTGGTCATTCATTTCTGTATATTGTGTACCTGCTCTATTTCCTTGATCCACTGCTCTTTATTTCTTGTGTAGTACTAGACTGTTCTGATGATTACTGCTTTACGTATTAGTTTGAAATCTAGTGCTACTAGACCCCCTTTCATCATACTTTCCTTGATATTCTTTAACCTTTTTTCCTCTAGGATGAATTTTGTCATTTTCTTTCTCTAGCTCTTTAAAATAATTCTTTGGTGATTTGATTGACATGGCACTGAATAAGTAAATTAGCATTGTCATTTTTATTTTATTGGTTCAGCCCACCCATGAGCAATTAATGTTTCTCCAGTTGTTTAGATCTTTTATTTGTGTAAGAAGTGCTTTGTAATTGTGTTCATGTAGTTCCTTTGTATGTTCTTGGCAGGTAGGCTCTGAGTATTTTATACCGTCTGCAGTTATTTTAAATGGAATTTCTTGCTGTCTTTTTTGAAAAAAAAATTTAACATTGATTTTAAAAACATTTTAATTCTTACTTCTTTCCCTTCCTTCAATCCTTCCCCCATCCATTGAGAAGGCAAGAAATGTGATATCAATTATACATGTGAAATCATGCAAAACATAATCTCTTACTGGGTTTTGTTGGTAATACATAGAAATGCTGATGGCTTATGTGGGTTTGTTTTATATCCTGCCACTTTACTAAAGTTATTAATTGTTTTGACTTTATTTAAGTGACTTGCCCAAGGCCACACAGCTAGTAAGTGTGTCAAGTGTCTGAGGCAGGATTTGAACTCAGGTCCTCCTGACTCCTGGGCTGGTGCTTTACTCATTGCGCCACCAAGCTGCCCCTTGACTAGTTTTTTTACTTGCTTCTCTTGAGTTCCCTTAAGTATAACATCATATAATCTGCATAGTTTTGTTTTTCTTATTGCCTATTCTTATTCCTTCAATTTCTTTGTCTTGTCTTATGATTAACATTTCTAGTACAATATTGCAAATAGTCATGGTGATAATGGACATCCTCCCTTCACCCCTGTTCTTACTGAAAAGGTTTCTAGTTTATTTCCATTGCAGGTAATGCTTGCTTTTAGTTTTAGATGCTACTCATCATTTTAAAAATTCCATTTATCCCAATGTTTGCTAGTGTTTTTAATGGGAATGTGTGTTATATTTTGTCAAAAGCCTTTTCTGCATCTATTGAGATAATCACATGATTTTTCTTGTTTTTGTTACTTAAATGGTCAATTATGCTTGTAGTTTTCCTAACGTTGAATCAGCCCTGCATTCCTGGAATAAATCCAACTTTGTCATAGTATATGATCTTGGTGATATATTGCTCTAATCTCCTTGCTAGTATTTTATTTTAAACTTTTGCATCAGTATTCATTAGGGAAATTGCTCTATAGTCTTCTTTGTTTTTGCTCTCTCTAGTTTAGGTATCAAAACCATATTTATGTGATAGAAAGAATTTGGTAGGAATCTTTTACCTTTTTAAAAATTTTTCAAATAATTTATGTAGTATTGGAATTAGTTCTTTAAATGTTTAGTAGAAATTAATTTTTAAATCCATCTGGTCCTGGGGTTTTTTCCCCACTTTGGGAGCTCATTTATGACCTGTTGATTGTATGTCCTCTTCTTTTAATTGTATTTTTAAAAATATGCATCCATTTAATTTAGATTGGCAGTTTCATTAGCAAAATATTACTTCAATTTCCTCTTTATTGGTTGTGCATTCACCTCTTTTCATTTTTGATACTGGTAATTTGGTTTTCTTTTTTTTAATCAAATTAACCAATGATTTATCTTTTTCATAAAACCAATTCTTTCTTTTAGATTTCTATTTGGTGTTTTGGAGATTTTTAATTTGTTCTTTTTTAGTTTTTTTTAGTTGCATGCCCAATTCATTAACCTGCTTCTTTTATTGATGTAAGGATTCAGAGATATTAATTTCCCCTCTAAATACTACTTTTATTGCATCCCACAAATTTTGGAGTGTTGTCTCATTTTTGACATTCTCATTAATGAAATTATTGATTGGTTCTGTGATTTGTTCTTTGACCAACTTTTTGGGATTGTTTATTTTCCAGTTAATTTTTAATCTATGTTTCAAAGGCCCTTTATCAAATGTAATTTTTCTTGCTTTGTGATCTGAAAAGGGGGCATTTAATATTTCTGCTTTTCTGTATTTGTTTGTGAGGTTTTTATGCACTAATACATGATCAGTTTTTTGTGAATGTGCTATGTAAAAGGTGAAAAAAAGATATACTTCTTTCTATTCCCATTCATTGTTCCCCAGAGGGCTGTCATATTTAACTTTTCTGAAATTCTAGTCATCTCCTTAACTTATTTATTTTATGGTTAGATTTGTCTAGAACTGAGAGGGGTAAATTGAGGTCTTCCACTAGTATAGTAACTTTTTATTGTAATTCACTTAACTTTTCCTTCAAGAATTTAGATACTGTGCCATTTGGTGTATATATGTTTAGTATTGTTATTCCTTCAATTGTCTGTTGTGTGACTCTCAGTTTAAGAAGTGCTGAAGGGGTCGTGAGTGGAAAAAGTAATCAGGCCTGTTTTTGCTTTTGCTTTGTCTGAAATCATGATTGCTACCCCTCTGCCTTTTGGGCTTCAACTGAAGTATAATAGATTCTGCTCCAGCCTTTTAATTTTGTGTGTTCCATTGTTGGGTTCTGGTTTCTAATCCCTTTCTGCTATCTATCCTCTTTTGTTGATGAGTTCATCCTATTCATGGCTATGATTGCTAACTGTCTGTCTCCCTTGCATCCTAATTCTCTTCCCTTTATCCTTCTCTCTCTCTCTCTTTTTCTCAATCTGTCTCTTTTTTTTTTGACCCTGTTCCCTCTTCTGATTATTGCCTCCCTTAATAAACCCTCCCTCTTCTCACTCGCCCCCCCCACCAAACTTGCTCTTAGCAACTTCCCTTTAAGGATCAGTGGTTGCCTGGTCCCCACCATTTTCCCTTCCATTGTGAAAACTCTTCCTTGTGCTCCTCTTTTATAGAAAAGTCATTTCCCCCGTTCTTCTTCACTCCCCTTCTCAAGACATCTTTTCCATTTTTTTTGTGAAAAGCTTGGTAAAAATGCTCATTTTAGCCCACTATCTTGGTTCTGGCTCTGCCCTACCCAAATCAATTTTCTTTTTTAAAATATTTTACTTTTTTCAATTACATGTTAAAAAAAATTTAATATCCATTTTAAAAAAAATTTTGAGTTTCTCCTTATTGAGAAGGCAAGCATTTTGATATAGTTGCTAACACATGTGCAGTCATGCAAAATATATTTCCATATTAGTCATGTTGTAAAAGAAAATACAAGATCCCCTTGCCCCCCCCCCCCAAAAAGCAACCAAGAAAAATAAAGTAAAAACAAAGCATGCTTTGATCTGCGGTCAGATTCTTATCAGTTCTTTCTCTGGAGGTGGATAGCATCTTTCATCTTGGATCATCGTACTGCTAAGAGTAGCGGTCCTTCCTAGTTGATCACCATATATGTGGCTGTTGCTGTGTACACTCTGAATCTGTTTTCATTTGGACTCTATGTTCTTTCTCCCCTGTGATACTGATGACTGACCATCTTTAGAGAGCTTTTATTTCCTTGCTTTGTACTTTTCCTGATACTAAGGTTATCTCTGCTTCGTCTTTGAGGGAGTCTTGTGTAATGATGTACGTGTGGGAAACTTTGTTTGTTAGAAGAGAGCCTTTATAGAAGGGGATATTTTGCTCTCCTGAACCACATTTGTTTTTTATAGTCAGCCAACTGGGCTCTTGAATCTTCTACTTACTTCACTCACTGGTATCTTTGGTGGAGTATCATTTCTCATGTGTTACCTCCTTGGCACACTGATGTACTATTGGTAGAGCTATGCATTGGTTCAGAAAGTCACTACGCTAGATAAATCCTTTGACCTGGGAATCTCACTACTAAACCAAAGAGGTCAGAGAGAAGAAAGGGTACAGAAATATAGCAGTACACGTAGACGGGCGGCCCTCAATGGGGGAATGGCTGGACACGTTCTAGTATATGGATGCTAGAGGATATTATTGTGCCATGAGAAATGATGAATATGAAGAATTCAGAGAAACTTGGGAAGACTGAGACGAATCCATGCAGACTGAAATGAGCGGAACCACAAGAACAATGTTTCTGATGACCGCAGTTATATAAATGGATTCAAAGAGCTGATCAATCAGGAATCAATATTGGCTTCAGGAAGACTGATAAGGAAGCACCTGTTGGCATAGAGGCGGTATCCTGGAATGGTGGCGTGAGATATGAACAATGTGGTGATTCGTTTTGCTGGACTCTACGCATTTTGATACAGGAGAGGAATCTTAGAAGAGGTGAGTGGGTTAATGGCAGTATGGTCAGAATCAGTAAACATTTATTAAGAATAATGACGTGTTACTATGTGCCAGGTGCTATGCTAAGCGCTTTACAGTTATTATCTCATTGATCCTCACAACTTCCCTGCGATTATTATCCCCATTTTACAGCTGAGTAAAATGAGGCAAACAAAGGTGAACTGACTTGCCCAGGGTCCCATAGCTGTCCAAGGCTGGATTTGAATTCGGATCTTCCTGAATCTGGCCAAGTACTCCATCTGCTTTGTGCCACTGATACAAAGGGGAAGACAGTACATAAAAAGAAGCTTAAAGTGAGGGAGGGGCAGAGGTGCCATGAAGTCTTGTAGCAGGGGTAGGCTTGGGTACTCTCCAGTGGCAAAGGATCTGGAAGCTGCTCCCCGGTGTCCACCCTCTGACATCATCTTGCAGAAGGCTGTGCTCCAAGAGATCAGCTGGGTGAGAAAGTGATGTGACTGCCCTGAGTGCCCCCCTCGAAGGGGGAATGGGCTCCTTCCCCTCCCCTCGGAGGTACCCGGGTATGAGCTTCAGAATCGATGAGCGATAGAGACAATAGAGACGTGACAAAAACAAAACACAGAAGAAATCCAGGAGATACCCCTTGAAATTAAGGGTAAACAGGGCAGTGCTTTGCTGCTTGTTCAGTTTAATGCTTTTCCCAAACTAGCTGTAGATAACCCAGCTTCCTGGTTTCCTTTCTGTTCTTTGTGTATTGGAATGTTTGTGTTCATGGATGAATAAGTTAATGATAAAAAGAAAAGATAAAGACTGTCCTTGAATAGATTTTGTTGGGCATTTTAAAAAGGCTGCCTACTAATACCTGGCTCTTCTGTAGATGGGAAGGGAGGTGTGCGTGCTTGTGGTCGGTGATGATCCCATGCGTGCTCACTCTTGGGGTGCGAAGGGGGAGAGGTCAAGGTCAGCCGCCGACATCCAGCGCTGCAGGGGACCTTGGAAGCCATTGAGTTGAACACCCTGAGATCCAGATAGTCCAACTTCAGTGACTTGTCCAGTGTCAGTCACAGGGCACCTATGTGCCGGGCCCTGGGTATGCCACTACAGTGAATGAAGCAGCTTGTGTGCAGAAGGAGCTTCCCTGTCGATGGGGAGGTACAAGGGAAGGGGGGAGGGTGCGAGCAGGGGAGCAAGGAAGGTCTCGTTCTGAAGATTGTGCTTGAGCTTGGTGGTGAAGGTGGTGTGGGATGGCCAGGACAAAGGCAGCAGAAGGGAGTATTGTGGGTGAGGGGCAGAGAGAAGTGCCTGTGGCTGTATCCCTGCCTGTGAGGGTGTGGGGCCAAGTTGTGAGGGGTTTGAAAAGATGGATCAAGGAATTTGTTTGTTCCTAGGAGCAATAAAGTGCAATAAAGAGTAGGGGAGTGAAAAATCATTTTGGCAGCAGCATGGACTGAATTGGGGACTGTCTCGAGGCAGGGAGTCCAATTGGAAACCTGTGGGAGTCTAGGTCACATAAAGTTAGTCATCATAAAAGGCAGGATTTGAACCCAATTCCTCCAATGCCAGAGCCCTCTCTCTCCCCCCTCCCCAAGATGTCAAGCAATCTGTTACAAGCTATACATGTACAATCATATTAAACATTTCCACATTGATCATGTTGTGAAAGAAGATTGAGAACAAAAAATGAAAAACCACGAGAAGAACAAAAAAAAGAGAGAACAATATGCTTTGATCTGCAGTCAGACTCCATGGTTCTTTCTCTGGATCTGAATAGCATTTTCCATCACAGGTTCCTTGGAGTTTCCTTAGATCCTTGAATTGCTAAGAAGAGCTAACTCTTTCAGAGTTGGTCATCATACAATGCTGCTGTTACTGTGTACAATGTTCTAGTTCTGCTCATTTCACCGAGCATCAGTTCATCTAAGTCCTTCCAGGCTTTTTTCTGAAATCCACCTGCTCCTCATTTCTTATAGCACAATAGTATTCCATTACATTCATATGTGACAATGTGTTCAGCCATTCCCCAGTTGATGGGCATCCCCTCAATTTCAAATTCTTTGCTGCCACAAAAAGAGCTGCTATAAACATTTTTGTATGTGTGAGTCCTTTTCCATTTTTTATGATCTCTTTGGGGTACAGACCTAGCAGTGGTATTGCTGGGTCAAAGGGTATGCACATTTTTCTAGCCCTTTGGGCATAGTTCCAAATTGTTCTCCAGAATGATTGGATCGCTTCACAACTCCACCAGCAATGCATTAGTGTTCCAGTTTTCTCACATATTTTCCCAGCATTTGTCATTTTCCCGCTTTGTCACGTTAGCCAGTCTGATAGGTGTGAGGTAGTACCTCAGAGTTGTTTTAATTTGCATTTCTCTAATCAATAGTGATTTAGAGCATTTTTTTCATATGACTGTAGATAGCTTTAATTTCTTCATCTTAAAACTGCCTGTTCATATCCTCTGGCCATTTTATCAGTTGGGGAATGGTTTGATTCTTATAAATTTGACTCAGTTCTCTAGATATTTTAGAAAAGAAGCCTTTATCAGAAACACTAGCTATAAAAATTGTTTCCCAGTTTTCTGCTTTCCTTCTAATCTTGGTTTCATTGGTTTTGCTTGTGCAAAAACTTTTTAATTTAATGTAATCAAAATTGCTTGATGGTCAGAAGAAGCAATACAAGGACACTCTCAAGGTCTCTCTGAAGAACGTTGGAATTGATTGTGTGACATGGGAGACACTGGTACAGGACAGCCCAGCATGATGTGCCTTCATCAGAGAAGGTGCTGTGCTCTGTGAGCAAAGCAGAACTGAAGTAGCTCAAAAGAAATGCGAGATGCCCAAATGTACAGTATCCACCCCAAATGTTCACATGGACTATTTGTGCCTGACCTGTGGTAGAGCATTTCAGCTCTTCTGATCAGCCACAGTTAGACACACTGAGGCTTGACTCTACCATAGTAATGTCATTTTGGTCCTCTTCAAGAACAAAGGACAACCACCCACCAACCAATTGATGAATAGGCAGCCAGGGGTCCAGGATCCCAGCTGTGAGGAGGAGTGTGATGGTGCAAATGTGTTAGTCATTGATAAATGAGTTTAGGTACCTATTCAGCGTGACTAAGATTTCCCTCTCAGGGTGCTAGGCAGTTCAGGTGAGGGGATCACTTGAGGGAGCTGAAGGAATGCTGTTTCTCTCCTTTCCTTGCTGGTAGGCTAGGCCAGGAGATAGGTGGAAGGAACAAGATGGAATGGTAGTTCTCTGTTCCCTGCCCGCAGGAATGGTCCAGGAGACCAGCAAGCAATGGAATGCTGCCTTTTGTCTTTTCTCTGCAGGCAGGGTCCCCTGAAGGTGGGAAGAACCAGCCTAGGATACCCACATGGGCTGGAAGGGTGCCTCTCTTTGTCCCTCTGTAATCAGGAAATGAGCAGCCTAGGAGATTGGCATAGGATGCAATGGTGCCTTTCTCTTCCCTGCCTGCCATCAGGAAATGGCTAGTCTAGGAAACCCACACGGGATGGAATGGCACCTTTCCCTCTTCATCTCCTTGCAGACAGGAAGAGGCCAGCCTAGGAGATGGGCACAGGATAGAAGGGTACTGTCCCCTTCCATTCAGGAAATGCCCAGCCTTGGAGACTGATACAGGATGGAAGGATGCCCTTTTTTCCCTCTCCTGCCATCAGGAAATGGTTAGCCTAGGAGATGGGCACTGGATGGAAGGGTTTTGTCCCTCTGCATTCAGGCAATGGCCACTCTAATCTCATTTTGTCAGTGGCACAACAGATCTAGAGGTGACTTGTCGTAGACAAGCATAAATGGAAGATCTGTAGTTGACTGGGAAAGGAAGGTTGTCTGCTGAGTTATGTATTAAGAGCAGCACTTTCATCTCTCATTTTTTTTTTTTGGCCTTCAAAGAATCTTCCTTTTTTTAATAAGTGAATATATTTATTTTTTGTTTTCAACATTCACTTCCATAAGTTTTAAATTTTCTCCCCCTCTCCCCCCCTTCCCCAAGATGGCATACAATCTGATATAGGTTCTGCGTATACATTCCTATTAAACATGTTTTCACATTAGTCATGTTGTATAGAAGAATTAGAACAAATGGGAGGAACTGTGAGAAAGGAAAACATAAAACAAAAAAAGAGAATAGTCTGTTTCAATCTTCATTCAGACTCCATCTCTCTTTTTTTTGTGGTATGGGATGGGTATTGGGAAGCTGTGAATTGTTTTTTCCTGCTCAGAGGAGGGGTTTCTCTGAACACAGATGAGTAATGTGCCATTTTAAATGTGGATTTTATGCCAGTAGTGAGGTTTAAATTAAAACAGATTCTTTCAGAAATATGCAAAGGAAGATCTAATTCAGAAGATGAGCAAAAAGAAGCCGTTCAAGCAGAAATCTGGTCTGTTTGTTCCCTGAGGGTCCTCAGCCATAGGTTGTGGTCTCCCTGGAGATCTGGGAGTTTGATGCAACCTACCTGGCAGCTGCCTCCAGCCCGAACATCCACTTTTGTTCCATTCTTGTGTCTCCATGCTTTACCAGAGTTCACAGCTGTCTGGGCCACCCTCCTTTCACAGACCCCATGGTCCCCACCTTGCCTTTCTCATTAGTATTGATGATAACTGGCCTTAACACCACCTGGCACTTGACAGACACTGCCTTACTGGAGCTTTAGCTGTGTTTGGGGGTACCACATGCAGGATCCCCAAAGCTCAGACTGAAGGACTTTGCCCCTGGTCCCATAGCCTGTGGGAGATGTGGGATGTGAACCCTTGTCGCTAGTTCCAGGTCAGCCCTGTTTACTGTGCCGGGGTCCTCTTGTTTGTCTAGAGGGAGTGGGATGATTCATGAAGCGCCAGGGTAGGATGGATTTCAGGTTTTCTCTAGCACGCTGAGGTTTCCAAAGTACTTCCTTCACACCAGGCCAGAGTGGTGGGCAGGTAGTGGAAGTCTTATCCATCTTTTTCACAGACAAGATCTCTCTGGTCCAGCTCTAAAATAAATGGCTCAATTTCTATAGTTTTCAAAAGAATGAGCCCCTGGTATCCCTGGTTGCCCCATTCTCATCTATATTGCTAGGGTCACCCGGCCTCCAAGACCAGGGGCTTGGCTTTCAGGTCAGAGCTTCTGATTTGAATGCCAGTTCTCTTCATTATGTCCTACTTACTACATATGCATGTAACACCTATTGTCTTATTAAATAATCAAGCCATGATGGAATATAAACCAGTCTTCCTCTGGCTCCAAAGGCACTCATGAGTGACTGTATTTTCCCTATATTGTTTTTGGAAAATAAAGTGGATTGTTTGTTGTCTGGATAAATGAAATGGGCTATGCTTGGTGTTGTCATCTCGAGGTGAGGTGGTTGGGAGTGGGACTGAGGGAAGACTTCCAGGCCCAGCTGACTTGTAGGCCGTCTTTCTGTAGGTGGTCCTTGGGAAGTGGCCGAAACCGGACCTGAGTGGGAGCCCCTCTGAGGATAAGCCGCAGCAAACAGGTAGGGATGGATTTCTACGAGCTTTCTCCCCCCTCCAGCCCCCTCTCCCCCAAGGCTAGTCTTGTTTTCCCTGTTGTGTTGGAGAGGGAGGTTTATTGGAGCTTTAATTTTCTTTTAAAAAAATATTAACAGCCTTTCTGTTTTATCCCTCTACTTCTCCTTTAAAAAATATCAACTTTATTTTCATTTCCTCCACCCATTGTCAAAGGAAGAGAAATAAAACCCATTACAAATATGTCTAGAAGTGAAAAACATTTCTGCATTGGCTCTGTCTTCCTCCCCTCACTCCCCTCCCCCCCCTTCCCCACAAAAACAAAGGGAAAAGACAGAAATGGAAGAAAACATGCTTCAGTGGGCACTCTGGGGCCATCGCATCTGTGTCTGGAGGTAGGTAACGTTTCATCGGAAGTCTTTTGAAATTGTCGTGGGTCATTGTGTCAGTCAGAGTTAATAAGTTTTTACAGTGTTGTAGTTACTATAGAAATGGCTCTTCATTTTGCATCAGCTCATACAAGTTTTCCCAGGATTCTCTGAAACCCTCCCCTTTGTCCTTTCTTCCTAGTATAATAGTATTCCATCCCATTCACCCATCATTCTGCAGTTGATGGGCTCGATGCCCTCAGTTTCCAGTTCTCCCTGCCTGTTTGCTCACCTCTCATGGGAAGACGATGCACTAACTCGTATGGGGCTGTGGTGGGGTGAGTGCTTTGTCACCTGGGAGCACTGCCAGTGCAACATTGGTGCTGCCTCCACCAGTAAAGATTGCAGCCTCTCTGTCGAGAGCAGACGGTTTGAGGAATTGCTGGGTTCACCTTATCTTTTAAGTCAGAACTGCTTCTCTAGGAGAGCGATTTCATGCTGGGCCACCCCTGCCCACTGGCAATCTTGCCAGGACCCTCTGGTCCCTGTGCTTCCTGCTGGTGGTCTGTCTAGGGAATTGGGTCCCTGATGGATATCTCTTCTCCGATCATTGTGTGAACACACCTTGAGGAGGGACCTTGTATCCCCAGCTTGCATGGTGAAGGGACGGTAGGCAAGAGGATCTCCTTTGTGAAATTTGAAGGAATTTTGAGTTTTAAAATGAGGGCCATGAGCTAGGTGCCCACTTCCAGACCTCGATCTAGAATGCTAAGAAGATGGCTCCCTTTGGTCCTCCAGCATTCTCGCTGTGCCCGCTTTTGTTAGGTTAGAGGAGCTTACAATCCAATATAATATGCTCACTGAAGACTTTTCCTGTCCTTGTATTGAGCTAGCCATGGGCTTAGCCTTTCTCCTGGGAGGAGCCTTAGTCAGGAGCCTCAGGTGGCTTCTGTCGGCCCTCAGGCCTGTCTCAGCTGTGTTCTTCCCGCAGGTCCCTACCGCCTCCTTCTCCCAAGCTTTCATTCATGGGATAGAACCAATTCTCTGCCTTTTCTGAAACTTTTCCTGGGCTCTCTTGGAAATGCTGTAAAATGGAAACTTTTCTTGCAAATGTTTGTTGGGGAAGGAAGCCCACCTGAGCTCCCACTTACTCAAGGGTTCGTGAAGGGAAAGGGGTGGGAGGTAGGGGTCCAGAAGGGGCCCCGAAGAGTGTCTGGAGGAGGGCTGCCCAGTCCTAGGAGCAGTGGGATCAAGTCACACAGCATGGGTCAGAGCTGGGATTGGGAACCAGCCGTCCCCTGGCTCCAAATTTGGCACCCTCTCTGCAATGTTAAATGCATCTCTTCGACCCCGGGAGGTAACAGGCAATGCAGTGGGGCCTCTTGTCTAAACGTTTGGGTGACCAGCTCGTGCTTCCATCCTTCTGGTACCTGGTCCCATTTCTAAGTGAAGCTAAGGCATCAGTAGCTGAGGTGGAGAGCCAGAGGCAGTTCTCAGTGAGCTATGGGTGGCTGCCCCAACAGAAGGCAAGATGATGCGCCAGCAAAGGGAGGATGCCTTTGGGTCCCTGTCAGCTCCCTTCCTGCACAGCCTGGCGCCACCCCCACCCCCCCAGACCATGTCCCTCTCAGTACCTGGTGCCCTGGCACTCTGGGTCTCTGGCTGGCCACAGCCCCCTCCTCCTTTGATGCCTCGTGTTCTTACTTCCTAACCCCTGAGATCCCAAATTACTTCCAGTGTGCTATGATGATCTGTACTTTACAGATGAGGAAACTGAGGCAGCTAGAGGTATCCCTTGCACATATGCCACACTCTAGCTCTTAGTAAATGTTGTTGGAGTGACCTGCTGCTGTTCTCAGCTAGCGACAGAACAAGGTATGGTTCCGGGTTCTCTCCTTTCTCCCCCTCATGTGAGTGCCCCTAGGCCTGCCTGCATGGGCAGTGCCAGTAGCAGCAGCAACTCTGAAGGAGGGTTTGTTAGTCCAAGGCCATCTTTAATTGGTAGAACAGTGTTGGAGACTGGGCCTCTCCTGGCCCTGCCTGACTCACCCCACGCCCCTGATCCTGATGGTTATTTTCCCCTCTCGGTCTGGATTTCACAATAATATTGCTGCTTCCCCTTGGAGGTGGCAGGAGAGGGAGGAGCAGAGGGAAATCAGGCCTCATAAAAAG
Organism: Trichosurus vulpecula; assembly: GCF_011100635.1. Taxonomy (NCBI): domain Eukaryota; kingdom Metazoa; phylum Chordata; class Mammalia; order Diprotodontia; family Phalangeridae; genus Trichosurus; species Trichosurus vulpecula. Next base: position 12,900,569 of record NC_050573.1, read on the forward strand.
GAGACTGACTAGAGAGAGGCTGCCCTTGTGGACTTTCCTTCTGAAAGGCAGGGTACTGGCCCTGTCATTGCATTGGCATCCAGAATTCCCTGTCCAGATGCTCTGAGTAGCAACAGTCCCGGGACTGCTCCAAGCTGGAGAGCTGTGGCTGGGTACCAGCTGAGCCCCTGGCAGAGGTGGGGCCCAGGTCTTCCCTGACTCCTGTCTCTAGTCCCTGCTCCATGTTGCTTCTCTCCCTTCTGCTGAAGGTGTTTTAATAAATCTGTTCTATTGTGACATTTTATCTTATTTCTTTTAATATTTTTTCATCAAACCTGGACTCCAGGTCATAGGATCATAGGGTTTTGAGCTCATCTAGTTTAACTCTCTCATTTTCCAGAGGCAGAAACCAAGGCCCAGAGAGGCCAAGTGTGAGTTAAGGTCACACAGATATTAAGTGGTAGAACCAAGGGTATCTGATGCCAGGTCCCTCTTCCTTCTCACCGTTTCCCCAGATTTAAAGTGTCCGTTCACAAGGGTTCAAGGATATGGGGGTTTGGGGGATGAATGAAGCCATCAGTGTAACTGGAGCAGGGGGAGCCCCTGGCAAGGCACTAAATGAAGAGGATGTGGGACACAAGGGCGGCCTCAAGGCAGCCCAAAGGGGAGATGCTTATTGATGTGATATCGTGGGGGAAATGTCAAGTGGTTATGTATGGATGCCATATTCATTTCTTTTTTTTGTTAAAACTTGCATTGGTTTTGCTCATTCAGAGCAGTGTTTTGATGCTGAATAAAGCCACGCTGCCATACCTACTCCCAATGCTTGGTTTTGGTTTTTTCTCTGTTTTCCTTTAGACTTACCATGTTGCCCCAACCCCACAACAAATCAACAACTTAGCTTATCCTGAGGGATTCTGTTTGGGTTCACATGTCTTTCGGTATTTCAAAATTTAAATTTCTTTTGGATGAATATTAGGAAGCTGACCAATACAAATTATCCAAAGATTTCCATGTAGTGAATGCTCAATATCTGTGTTCATTTGTGGAGCCCCAAAGAACCATGTTCAGATGCTGCCTATAAGGGATGGACTCTGGGGATGGGAAGAATCCCTGAAAGATCCTTCATCCCCTGCCTAGCTAAGCCTCTAGGCAACCTGGAAGGACCCAGGCTTCCCTAAGAACCGACAGCAGTCTGGTCATCTTTAAAACAGAGGTCTTATCATATGGTGAGTGGAAGAGGATTTTGTGTGTGTGTGTGTGTGTGTGTGTGTGTGTGTGTGTGTGTGTGTGCGCGCGCGCGTGTCAGAGACAGACATAGATACGGGAAGCGGGGAAGAGATCTTCTGATCCTCTAGCTGATGACCACCATGGATCCTGTGCTGTCCTGTGCTCGGCGGAGCCTGCCCACTGGTGCTTTCCTCGGGCGCTTTAAGATTGTCCTGGGGATTGGCCGCTTTCGTTGACCCCTCACAACCACCTGGGATGATGTCCTTCATGCCACTTACCTTGCACAAGTCATCACCGTTAGTGATGCACTGCGGCGTTCTTTTGTCCCTCAGGTCCCTTGCCTGGAGGATATCCTGCCCCAGAGAGCCTGGTGTCATCCTAGTCATGAGCACGTGGCACTTCCAAGAGGTAGAATTGTCAGAAGGATAGGTTCCCATGGCAGTGAACCATCTGGGATTGTTGGAAGTGCTGGACATTTTTGAAAAATTTAAATTCTCCTTTTTACTCTGAACCTAACAATTATCAGCAAAAATGAATATATAAATACACATAGGTATATACATACATACACACACACAGAGGACAAAAGATTCTGTTTGAATGAAATTGCCACATCAGTCCCTTTGGGAATTTCATTTCTTATGTCTCCTTTTTTTTGAAGGGGGGAAGGCAGGGCAATTGGGGTTAAGTGACTTGCCCAAGGTCACACAGCTAGTAAGTGTGTCAAGTGTCTGAGGCTGGATCTACACTCAGGTCCTCCAGACTCCAGGGCCGTTCTGTCTACTGTTTAATGCTTTCTTGATCTTTTCTCATCCCTAACACATTCGGCTGACTCACACCCTCCTGCCCCAGGAGCTCTCTCTTACAACAAATAAACAGAATCTAGCAAAGTAATTCAACTCACTGACTCCACCTGAGAGGATGTGTCTTATTCTGCCCCTCGAGGCCATCACCTTTCTGCCAGGCACAGGTGGCTGGCCGTGGGATCAGGGGGAAGCATTGTTCCAGACCAGGCTACTTTCTCATTTCTGGGCCTCACTTATCTGGAATAACCTAACAGCAGGCAGACCAACCACTGGTTACATCTCATCCTCTGTGCTGTGTTCCTTCTTTGTCCACTTTGTACATGTATGTGCGTACATGCCTCGGCCAGCCTTTTGGGGTACAAAATGAGGAGGAGGAGGAGGGGAAAAGTAGACAGAAGGGGAGAAAACCTTTGGCGTCTTTGCAAGGCCTTAGACCAAGGCAGAAACACAAGGCTGAAATCGTGCCTTTGTCAAAGGATTTTTCTTCACTCCAGTCCTAGGAGGCAAGAAGCAACATCTCCATTTTGCAGGTGAGTGGACCGAGGCTCTGAAAGCTGCCCTGGCTTTTCCACGCACTCACATCCTGTCAGCCTCTGAGTCAGGCCTCCGGCTTCCAGAGCGAACATTCTTCTGCCTCCCTCATGAATGCCTTTGGATGTGTGAGTTATACCCTGTGGTACCACTCCCAGAGCTTGAATTATTCTGGGCAGAAAATACTTTCACAAAATAGCTGCTAAGCCTTTGGCAAATTCCATTTAATTCCACAAGTATTTGTGAAAAAACACACACTGCGCGCAGAGAATTGTGCTGGGGGCAGGGCTTGGACCTGGGGTCACATTGGCGTGGGCACTTTCTCTGTTATCTAGGGATTTGTCTTGAGCACCGAGTTTTGATGAAGGTAGTCTGGCTTCAAGGCAACGGTAATAGCATTTGTTAAGGGCCTACTGTGTGCCAGGCACCGTGCCAATCGCATTGTAGGTGTTACCTGTTTGACCCTCACAGTAACCTTGAGAGATAGGTGCTGTTATTCTCCCGATTCTACAAATGGGGAAATTGAGGCAAGCAGCAGTAAAGTGACCTTGTTTGGGCCACCCTGGTGGTGAGCGTCTGAGGCTGGATTGGAACCCAGGGCTCCCTCACTACAGGCCTGGTGCTCTGTGCGCTAGTTTCCCTGGGCAGCTTCCCCACACCAGACAGCCTCATAGCCAGCACGAGTGAGATAGACCCTGAGAGCATGGTCCACATTAAACCATGTTAGACCACGCATGACCTCAGAAGACCCGGGGAGGGGAGCGTGCTTTTTGTCTGGGCCCCTCCCGGGAGGAGGCTGAGTGCTTGTGGGCATTTAGGAGGACAATGCCCACAAATTCACCAGGAGTTATTGAGGCCGCTGACCTCTCTGCCTCTGATAAAGATGGTGGGGAGGAGAGTCGATCAGTTTATCCTAATTGCAGTTGGCCATTGTGGAAGAATAACCACCAGAAGGGGAGTTAGTGTATGGGGCTGACCTAGAAATGAGCTCAGCTTCCTGCTCGGGCTGGAAGTGAAGCTGGGAACAGGAGCTTCCTCATTACCATTTCCAATTACTTTTTTACAGATTTGACCTGAAGACATTTCTTTTGTCTTTTTTTGTTTGTTTTCCAGAAGGGTTATTAGAAGGGTTCACTCTATTTTATACAATTTACTGCACAGGCTTTGGTTGAGAGCATCTTTCCCCCTTTCTCAGGCACCTCCATGTAAAACTTGTGCATCCGGCACTTACAACAGATTCTGTCACAACGACAGCATCCTATAATGAATCTATGAGTGTGGATAGGTCATTGACAAGAAGAAATGCTCCACATACGGGAAAATAATTGGGCCAGCCCACTTGGAGATAAGCAACAGAGTTGCGCAGACAAAGTAAGGGGATGGGACGGATGAACAAATTGTGGTATGAGAATGTAAGGGGACATTGCTGTGCTCTAAAAAATGACCAATGTGGTGAAGGCTGAAAAGCCCGGGAAGACTTAGATGAACTGATAGACAGGGAAGTCAGTGGAGCCAGCAGTGTAAATGGCAAGAACAACCAAAAAAAGAAAGAATGTTGTATGAATCTAATGACCCACTTTGGTCCCAGAAAAGATGAGGAAATGCACCGCCCTTGGCAGAAGGAGGGAAACTGTTGATGTGGAGGGTTGCATGTGGTGACATATTAGGTTTTTTGTTGCTCAGTTGACATATTAATTTTTTTCTCTTTAAAAATTTTGCTACAAGGAAAGGCTTGGGTTGTTGAGGAGGAGATGTGTCCTGAAATAAAGGCAGTGTTAAAACAAGATCAGTCACTTTAAAATTTTTAAATCATAAGTCAGAAAAAAGGTTGGATAACCACTCATCCATTATGGGTCGGATTTAATAGCTAAGGTATGACAACAACACTCCCTGAGACCACCAGAAGTGGGTTCTTTGTCAGTTAGCAATCACTTTTTGCAGTGTGGGGTCACAGAACAGAAGACTGTTTATGAGAGAGAGAAACAGACAAACGGTACATTAAAACCTTTGTGCTTCCTTGAATCTGTACACTCTGTTTCTTCCAAGTTCTGAGCATGAACATCCATCTCTGAAACCTAATGAAAATCCCCAGTCTCAGTATTGAAACCCTAAAGAGTAAATACAAGTACAGGAAGCATTTAATGAGCACCTACTGTGTGCCAGCCACTCTGCTAAGGGCTGGGGATACAGAGAAAGGCAAAATAGCCCCCACCCCCAAGGAGCTCCCAGTCTAATGGGAGAAACAATGCATACACCTCTAAATGTACAAGATACACACTGGGTCAGTTTATTCTGGTTTGGACAGTAGTATGTCCAAAGTGGATGTATTTGCAGAAGGGGCATAGTTCTAAGTACTTGAAAGGACTAATGTTGGCAGGCTCGTCTGGCAAAGGGCAGGCCATGAGATGATGCATGAGGAAGTAGCACTTTCCTCAAAGACACCTTGAATTAGAAGAATATTCCTTGAACTTAGCTTTGTTGAGATTAGGCCTTCCTGAAGTTACTATCGCCTCCTGGCTATAGATGCTCCACATCCCAGTTGGCTGTGCAGGCGATGCCAAGTTAAGCAGCCAGCCTTAAACCTGGAATCGATCCCTAAATTGGCATTTGGGGCAAATAAGTGCATAGTCACTGTTTTCATTTGGTTTTTTTATTTTTTTAATGATGCCTTTCGTTTTTACATCCTACTCATTTCCAGATACACTGCTAAGAACAGCTTCTCTTGTGTCCGTATTCACGTTTCTTCCCGAATCTTAATCCCCTTAATGTTCACGTTTCCAGGCTGAGAATCATTATGATTTTTTAGTTTGCCCTGATACATGAATCCACATCCTTCAGCTTTCACCCATTGTCTTTTTTGGGGCAGCTAGGGGACTTAGTGGCTAAAGAACTGGGCTTGGAATCAGGAAGACCCAGGTTCAAATTCAGCCTCAGCCAGTTGCTAGCTCTGTGACCCTGGGCAAGTCACTTCACCCCTGTTTGCCTCAGTTTCCTCATCTGTAAAACGGGTATCATAACAGTGCCTACCTCCCAGGGCTGTTAACTATGATCATGTGGCTGATGATCCTCCTCTAGCAGCCCTTCTCTCTGTTCCCCTTCCTGAATGTGCCCCGTGTTTTTGGCTGAACTTGGTGGCGGCGTCCTATTGAGCTGATTCCGAGAGTCATTCTCTAGCTTGTAATTGAGCCTGTTGTTTATTTTCCCGTGTACATTGAACCAGGCCATGTAGGGGAGGCCACGTTTGACGTTTTTCCATGTACAGAAATGCCTGTTTATTCCTGCCTTTTGTTTCCCAGGCCCTAAGCTGTTTTCCTATCCATGACAGTTCCACCCAATGCCATGGCGGGTTCATCCAGGGGCAAAAAATCTTTGTTATATAGCCTTGCCAGAGGTTTTATGAAAGCCTGGGTAATGCCAACTGCCTCCTCCTTAGCCATTATTTGCTTTTCCCCTCAATGAATTCTAGTTGACTAAACCAAGGTGATTTCCCCTTATAGAAAAAAACATTGCCTCCTTTCTTTATCCAAGTCATCCTGCTAAATGTTCAGTGATGCTGCTCTTTATTATCATTATAGCCAGCTAGCCAGATAGATCTCAATTCCCGGGTGCTCTTCTAGCTCCATTCTTCCAGATGGGAGGCACAATAGAAATTCCTCCTCCCATAGGATGGCTCCATAGTCCACATGCCTGTAGACCTCTAAGGATTGGGATGTTCAGGTCTGGGCAAGAGCCTTCAGTGGATCCTGACCAGGAAGTTGGAGGCCTTAGGCCTAGGTCAGGAGAATCAGCTGAAGAATCAGTGTGAGATAACGTTAAAGTATTTGAAGGGCTTAGATGGTTCCATTTGGCCCTGAAGGGCAGAATTCAGTGCAGTGGAAGCAAGTTGGGAGAGAGACAGATTCGAGAAGAACCTTCTGACCATGGAGGACTATCTCCAGATGGTATGGGCAGCCTGCGGCAGTGGAAGGCTTCAAGCAGAGGCTGGCCAGCCACTTACCAAGCATGGTGGACTAGGCTTGGTGTTTGTTTTGTTTGACTCAGACTAGATCTCTTCCAACTGCCACCTGGTGGAATCCAACAGGTCTTCTTGTAGATATAGTTTGAATGATATTGTCTTCATTATATGGGTGAAGAAACAGGCTCCCCAAAGTGAAGGAACTTGTTCAAAGTCCTACAGTGAGTGAGTAAGGGTCAGGATTCAAGTCCGGGGCTCTTGATCCAACGTCCAGAGCATGTTGCACCATACCACAGCCCCCTGACAAGTGGGGCTTCACTTGTGGTCAGTTTCCCTGTGCACTTAAGACCTTCAGCACCCTTCAGAGGAGCCTGTCTGCTCCTGGGGATCAATTCTCACCTCGTAAACCTCAGCACTCTCTCCAAGTGTAGCTTATCACTCTCGTGGCCCTCTTCTGCCAGTAGGACCAACAGGGGCCCGTTGGCCATGCCCTCTGTTTCCTACTGGAGAAGGAAATGGAGACCCACTCCAGAATCTTTGCCAAGAACACCCCAGATGTGATCAGGAAGAGTTCCTCTACAGGCATCAGTCTTTCTTACTAGGGAGCTTAGGGGTTTGGTTGACATTTCCATTTCCCCGTCCCTTCACCTGGTCCAGATCCAGGACAGATGGCAGGTGGCATAGGCTTTTTCTCGGGTTTCAGTGAAATAGGTTGGAAAAACAGTCTCCAGGTTTTCTGCAGATTGTTTACTTCAAATATTCTTCTATTTCTCCCCTGATGCTTGCATTTCATCATATTTCCTGCTTTTTACAAATGTTTTATTGATGCTTTTTTTTTTACATGCCTGTCCTGTCCCAGTCACACTGCCAATAGAAACATAATAAAAGCAGGCACTAGACAAAATGCTTTGGAGACAAAGAAGGGCAAAAACATGATTCCTGCCCTCCAAGAAGCTCACATTGAGATGGGATAGAATGTTTGTCAATAGCGGTATATATGAGAGAGAGAGACCGACCCACCAAGGTGGGGGGAGAGAGGGCAAACACAAAATAAACTGACACATGGCCCATACTATTAAACCTCCCTCCTTGGTTTGTGTCAGTAGGAGGGAGGGTTGTGTCAGCCACGGTCCTCCAGTCAGGACCTCTTCCTGCCTTGATGGGAAGGAGTCCTGATATCATTTGGAAGTTTTTCTTTGCATTCTCTCAGCCATCGTACATAGTATGACTTTTAAAAAATTATTACTTTTTCCTATTTTCCTCTGTATCAATTGTTCCTCTGAATTCAACATATTCGTTGTTTTTCTCTGGTGTAATAATATCTGTATGTGCATTTACCACATTTTGCAGGGATTTCCCCAGCCAGTGGGCACCCACTTTGTTTCTGGTTTTTTGCTCCCACAAGAAGAGCTGCTATAAATAAATGTTTCGGCAAACACGGAGCCTTTCCTTCTAACTAAGACATTTTGGAGGTTTTTGCCCAGTGCCATGACCACTTAGTCTTGTTTCCTTCTTTTAAAAATGAGTTCCAAAATGATAAGTTGGTTTTCCCTCTCCAAGGAATTTTTTTCCAGGTTTAAATGTTTTAAAAAATACATTTTGTTGCTATTTCTTGTTTTTACATTACCTGTTTCCTAATCTATTCCTCACCCATTTCTCTCCCGGGAAACCATCTCTTAAGACAAAGAAGAAAGAGAGAAAAACAACATTTGGTGAAAGTGACCCACACTTTGTTCCACAGCCATAGATCTTCTCCTCCTCCTCCTCCCCTGCACCCCTGAAAAAGGAGGGAGATGCCAACTTCTCCCTAGGACGTTGATTCGTTGTGTTGCTGTCCTGCCTAGGAGACTTCCTTAGGGCTACTCAGAAGCAAATCCAGAAGGGCTCCACACCTGAACCATGCAGAGTTTGGTTGGGAGGTTGCCTGGTGCATTGGAGTGGGAGCTCCCTGAGGACAAGAACGGTTTAATTTTGGTCTTTGTATCTTCACACCTGACAGAGCACAGTGAAAGGGTTGGATCGAATTGGACTGGGGAGTCAGCACAGCTGAGCAGCCTCTGCACCTCAGTCTCTTCATGTTGAAGCCAGAGGCTTTAGCCAGATGCTCCCCAGTCCCTCTCTTCAGCTCTGTGGTTCACACTTTAAGCCCCTCAGTGTTCTCACGTGGCCAAACTTTCCCACTGCCTTTGCGACCTTCCCAATGAGGCCGACCATCATAACCGATATCTGGCTGTTTCTGCCACAGGTTCCGAAGCTCAGTGTGGCATTCTGTCATGGCATGTCCTGTTAATAGGATTACTACTAGGTTCCCCGAGAATCTCCTATAAATGTCCCTAGGCCTGTCTCTGACCAGCTCTGTGTTTCTGATCAGGACACTTGACTTTGGAGCCTCAGTTCCCTTATCTAGAAAATAGGGTCAGTGCCTCACATGGTCAGGGGATCAGGTGGAGCTATAAGGTGTCGCTATGATTATTATTACTGTAATTATTCCTACCATTATCATCCGTGTCCCACCAGATCTCTGGTGCCTATTAAATCCAGAGCCACACCTGGATCTTTGTATGCTGGCCCATCCATTTTTGTTTTAATCATCTGTGCATGGATGGGTTCACAGGATTGGTTGGACTAAAGCAACATATCATTTGTGTGGACCTTGGCTCACCTGCCACCTCCCACACCTGTCAGTTGTTTTAATATGTGTTTCAGGTGTCTTGTTAAAAAAACTGTCCCTGTAAGTACTTCAGGGAGCTCTCATTTCACCCCTATGGTAAATTCTTCTCCCAGTGTAGATTTCACTCCCCTGATACCTAGGTAAATGGTCATCTCCAGCTGCTGTGGTCAAAGATAATTCCTCTCCCATTGAGCAGCCTTCTGAGATCGTGCATGGTCTCCTCAGAATGTTCCCTTCAGCATGCTGTAGTGGGAAAAGCACAGGATTTGCATTCAGAACATGGCTTGGACCTAAATCCTGAATTTGTGGTTTACTATTTACATAATCTTGGGCAAGCCCCTTCGGTTTCCTCATCTGTCAAATGAAACAGCTGGACTAGATGTCCCCTAAGTCTCCTGCCAGCTTAGAATCCATGTCACATTGAAGTGTCCGAAGGAGCCCTCCTTTATCAGACCTCTGAACATGCTCCAGGGCTCTGAGGATCTCTGATTTCATTAGTGTAGAAGCCCCTTCCTCCAGCACTGATGTTAACCCCGTCTATAAATTAGTAGCCACTTTTTTTTTGAGTTGCTCTGACCAAAATATTCATTACCACCTGGCCATACTTGGGGTCGCCTCACAGGATAGAGATAGGAGTCAGAGGCTAGTCTACACTGGAATCTTCACCAGAATTGACTTCTCCCTATTTATATAATTGATAATGCTTGCATAGCACTCTAGCAGTGAGCTGGCACTTGATTATTATCACCTCAAATGCCATTGATAACATTTCCCCTCTTGTAGAGGGTTTCATTTATACAAACTAGGAAACGATTGGGGTTTGTATAGAGTAGAAATTCAATCTGTAAGCATCTTTCCAGGCATCTACCATGTGTCAGGCACTGTACTAAGTGCCAATGATACAAAGACAGGATAAAATAACCCCTGTCCTTGGGAAGCTTATATCACAATAGGAGAGATATCTATATAGTTTATTTCCCTTGAGATCAGATTAAAATCAGAGATGGAAAGAGCAGAGGCCTTGCTGAAAGAAGTTGTTGAGGTTTTTTATTCTTTGAAATAAAACCTCTTATTTAACTAACAACCCTATTAATCTTCTGAATGAGATGGCTTTGAGAACAGTTGTGCAGAGGCAAAGTGATTATGTACCTACTTACGTGAGAAGCAGCATGATAGCTCCAAAGAGATACAAATAAATGAAGTCTTTGAAGAATGGACATTCTAATTGTACCAAGTTACTTCTCACCTCTTTTAACCAATTTTCTCATAGCCTGGTTGTCCTGTTCTAAGTGGATGGGCTGTAGCTTGGCAATGTATTCCTTGAAACGTGGTGCCCAGAACTGAACCCAACCCTCCAGGTGTGGCCTGATTCTGGAAATGTCTAGTGAGCCTGTGACCTCCTTTGAACCTCTTGTGATTTAATCTATTCAAAGGTAACATCAGTCATGGGGAAAGGATCAGGGTCTACCCTACTTGGGCCTTTTATGTATTTGCTTCTTTTTCAGGGAGGCTGAACTGGCCAACCTTTTGTCATAATGAGGAATCTGTGCAATGGTCACTGTGTTATATGGAGACTTTGCCAGTCCCAGCTTGGGCCCTGTGGCTTAGCAGATTGTATTACCAGCAGCCATCTTCATGTGATGGATCCTTCTTGTCCCCTCAAGAGGGACAAAGTCATAGAGCATAGTTTTAGACTTGGAAAGGACCTCTAAGGTTATGTAGTCCAGCTCTGTTTTTTTAACAGATGAGGAAACTTGGACCCACAGAGGTCAAGTGCTTTGCCCAGTTTGATTCAATAACAAACACTTATTAAGTGCCTTTTATATACCAGGTACTGAGGATACAAAAATCAAAATGAAACAGTCTTTGTCCTCAAGGAGCTTACATCCAACTGGGTGGATACAACATGAGCACAGATATATTCAAAACCATTTCAAGGTGAATGCTTTAATAGCTTGCAAACAAGACAGGCTTCATGTAGGAGGTGGTACCTCCTTTAAAATTAGGCTTTAAAGGAACACAGGGATTTAAAAGGTAAAGGGGAGAAAGCACTATATTCTGGCTTTGAGAGACCACTTATTCCAAGGCACAGAGGCCAGAGGTGGACCATCAAATACAGGGAACAGCTAGCAAGCTAGTTTTTAACATGAAAGACTGGAAAAGTCACACAGGTATCAAGTGGCAGAGTTGGGATTTGAACCCAGGTCTCCTGACTCTGGATCCAGCACTCTTCTCCTGCCCCACAATAAGGTTTTGTTAAAAGGATTGGGGCATTTTAATGAAATGGCATGTCATACTGATTTGGGTTCATTTCTCTTGTGCAGAAGAAAACCAAGGAAACATACAGGTTACAACAGAAACTCTGCCAAAACCTACTGAAGAAGGACAAGGTATGAAGGTCAATGGGACTAAGATGATTAGTAATGCAGAACACAGGAATGACAAAGTGAGTAAAAGTCTCCCACCTGGGCGCCTCAACTGCCCAGATGTAGACAAAAGCGTGACCAGTGGTGAGGTTTCAGAAACCTGCACCCTAGTGTCCCTAGAGCCTTTAACCTCTGTGGAGCCTGGATTGACAAAAGCGCCTTCAACAGAAAAAGAATGTGGAATATCCAGTGCTCATCCACTTTGGCCGCCGTCACCAGAGGACAGTGCCAGTCTCCCACTGCACAGTGGAGATACACTATCCAAACTGAGCCTTGACCATAAAGCCGTTGACAATCACCAACACAACTCTGGCTGTGATGCTGAAAGTCTTTCTAAGACCAGCACTCCTCAGGCGAAGAGCAAGGAAGGTGGTGTTATTCCTTTGGAAGCAGACCCCCAAGGGTCATGTTTCCCATTGAGCTTACCCTGTGTGGGGTCTGGAAGTATCTCCCTTGGAGAATGTGGCCCTGGAGATGACCTGCAGAAGATAGAAAAACCCTTCTGGACTGGAGAGGTCCTGAGAGAAGACTCAGCTTCTAGACTGGAAGAAGGAGTTCAGAGTGTCAGGAGCAAAAGTAGTAAAGTACTTCCTGTTAACTCCAAGCCAAGAGGAGTCGAGAGCACCACAGCTCATTTGAACATTGCCAGTGATCAAAGAGGAGGTGCCCTTGATAGCTGCTGCATACGCAGCCCCAGTTGGGAGACTCAAGGAAGTCTCCGACAAGAGAACTCTCTTTCTCCTTCAGAAGAAGATCCTATGAACATTCCTTCAGAAATTCAAGAAAATTTCAAAAAGTATGAAGGCAAGAGGGTAACTCGCCCTTGTGATACATACCAAGACTCCATAGAGGAAAGTAACTCCATGGTGATGCAGACTGAAGAATCAGAAAAGACTTTCCCTGGCAACCCAAGTGTATTAGGCAAGAATATTGACAGTCAGAGTCCTCGTTCTTTGGTCAGCAGCCAGAGATGCCTGGGAAGCATCACTGAGAAAAGAGACCCCACTGCTTGTTCTGTGCCAGATGAACCGCTCACGCCTGTAAGTAAAGTCTCAGAGGTCAAAAGTGTTCTTCTTCAGCTACAGACTGACCAAAAATGTGACCTTGCTAACCAGCCTGAGGCAAAAGAAACTATAGGAATCTCAAGTAGGGTTGTTATTCCATTTGTAGATGGACAGAGAATTGCTTCATATCCTGTTGAGTCCAATGAAGACAAAGGGAAGCTTTTATGTGTCTTATCTGGAGAGATGTCCTTTGATTCTTGCGACCACAAGGAAGCAACAGCCCCCCAAGAGTCCTCTCTAGGTGATCATGCAGAAGATATCTCTAAGGGAACAAGTGAGCTTTCTCAGCAACAGGCTATGTCAGAGCATGGAGCCGAGGTCTTTGCCAACCACCAAACCATTCTGACCCAAATGAGAGAAGTGAAGGATGCCTTCCACCCAGGTGCCACCACCTGCCGTGCCTCTTGCAAGAATCATGACATCAGTGCTAAAGCAGTAAGCTTCAAAAGGGTGCCAAACAACACAGTTATAGGAAAATTAGTGGCCATGTCAGGCCTTGAAAAAGAAGTAGAATTATTTGAACAGGCTCCTGACTTAGAGCATGAAGGTGCTCAACCTCAGGAATGTCACAGCTGCCAACAGAGTGTTGAGAATGCCCCAGAAGGGGACATGTGCTCAGAGGGTATTACCTACAAGTCCACTGCAATTTCCCCAGAAGCTGAGAATCAGTCTGTATTGAACTCTGAAGACATATTGGTGCCCAGCGATCCTCTCTGTCCAGGAACAGAAAGTAGTCTGGTAGAAAGCATCCTCAGTGTGAGACATCCCTCAGGGGAAAATGAACATTCTAGAGAAGAAATTGAAGATAGTTTTCAAGAAGGCAAGATCAGGAATGAAGTGGCTTCACATTCCTTACTCAGCAGAGCCTTAAACAAAAGCACACTTGCCTTGAGCCATGTTAAGCCTGGAAATTTCATAGCAAGACCAGTCGGAAAGCTAGGTTTAGAAGAAAAGAAACTGGGAACACACAGTAAGGAGACCGTGTTACCTTGTGAATCCCATCCCTCTGAACATAGTGTTTTGGAAAGCCAGTTATCCTCAAACATTCCACGTCCTAAAGAGCTAAAGGACCTGTGTCTTGACACAAATGGGACAAACCAAGCAGATGGGACAAATCAAGGCCTTAATTGCCAGAGTGACCTTAACACTCCAGTTGAATGCTGGAGTGGAAGTAATTCATCCAAGAGCAAACATCATGGCAAGGGAATCTTTGAACTCCAGCACACAGATAGTACTAACAAAGGCTTGAGCTCCAGTCACAAAAAGCTGCTAGTTAAAGACTTGAGTAATGTCCCTCTATCTTGCAGTCTTCCAAAGAAAAATATTTTTAAAACTTCTCTTGGTACTGAAGACTCTCCTGTGTGCAGAACAGACCCAGCTCAGCTTGGCAATAAGCTTGGAGAAGAGGTGTCAGAAATAAAAGAGTCTAATTCTGCTGGTAGTCACAGAAGGCAAGAGGAGCCCTCCTGGCTTCAGCCATATGGGTCTTTGAGGAGTGACCAGTCTCAGGGAGGAGAAGGACTGATTGACCAGGACACTATTTTACCGTGTACTTCTGATTCTTTTAATGTGAAATCTCTGAAAACTGTACCATCTTGTGAAGGGACACCCTCAGTTGAACAGAGAGATGACAGCCTTTGTAATGCAGTGAGCTGGAAGAGTAAGATGCATGGGATGGGATCTGTTACCAATCATGAGCCAAATACAGAGTTGTCAGATACCGTGAATGTGTTGTTTGGGAGTACTCATCGTGGGAGAATTGTTGAAGAAATGCTTCCAGAGGAGATAGAAGGGACAACAACAGAAGGTGGGTTAAGGCCACAAACAAATTCTGCATTTGATGATGAAGATTCCTTAGAAGTTTATTCCAAAGAGCTTGTGTTAAGATCTGCCAAGACAATGCCTTTGCATATCTCTTCCCAGGAATATTCAGGGACTGGTTCAGATGGTCGCCTGGGTGAAAAAGCTGAAACAAAACAGCTTTCTGAATCAGTAAATGTCAAAGTGCTCCCTGAAATTGTGAAGAGCAGCACATTGAAGACCAAGGTGAAGAAAAGACCACCTGGAGGAACATCTAACATTGATACGAGAGGCAGAAGAGGTACACCTGCAGCATTCCAGCCAAAGCTAGTCTCCAATGGGACACCTTCATTCTTTAAATTGAATCCAGAAAATAAAATGAACAGAAGAGAGACTAAAGAACACCAAGGAACACTAAATGATTTGAAAGTCAGAGAGGAATCTGAAGGCAAAACTTTGAAAGAAGATGGTGGTGATGAGAGTTCAGATGCTTATAGTCCACGTTTTAAACAGAAGAGGACGTGTGGAGAGACTGAAACCCAGAAAGCCCAAATTGTCCAGGGCTGCAGATGTCTTAAAGGAGGGCAGTGGGGCATGCAGCCAAAGAAAAGAGGAACCTTTCCCCAGCAGGAAGCATCCCTGCATGCCAAGTCTTTTATCAGGCCAACAGCGGGCCCATCATCGCAAGACTCGGCAAGTCAAAGCCGCCTTAAGGGACACGCACATACCCAGAGCGCTTTGACGGATATCATAGGAGCACAGGTGACCAAGGATGACCCTTCTCCTCAGTCTCTAAAGATGGATGATTCAGAGGCAGGAAGACGAGCTCTTCATTTACGTCCCAAGACTGAGTTGTCTTTAGGTCCGTGTTTCCCCATCTCCACCATAATACCCCAAGACATCGGTGGTAGTGGATGTGAGAAAATGCGCTGTACCTTTGCGATGACCCCATATCAAAGAAAATCCCTTCCACCATTGAAGAAAAGGCAAAACATCACTTTGGAGCCCATCAAGACAGGAAGAAAAATGAGTGATGTCCAAAAGTGGAATCTTGTAAAGAATGCTTCAGAAACCATGTCAGTCAAAGAACACAAAGTCCTCAGCTGGTCCTCTGCTGCCCCTTCATCCTCAGCTTCAGTGGCCAATCACACGCCCAAGCCGAAAGCCATGGGACGCCTTCTGCTGAACAGCACGAGACTGCAGAAACCTACCAAAGAGTCGGCCTTGCTCAACAAGTTGTCTGTTCTGGCCGGGAAGCTGCTGGCCACGTCCACAGCGACCCAAGAGTTAGGATCTCAGCCACGCTCTGCCCAACTTCTTCCAGTGGCCGAGACCTACAAACGGCTCAGGTTTAAAAAGTTCCAGGATGAATCTCCCTACGATATGATGCAGCTAAACCTACACGTAGGTGATTATGGGTGCAACAAGACACTTGACAGTCAGACTTTGGCACTTTATCCCCTCGAAGCCCTCAGAGTGGGCTTCTTAGACTTGATGAACAAAATGCCATCATTGCAATTCAATGCCCAAATCTTCCCGATATCCTTTCGCATCAACCTGGACTCAGAGCTCCCAGCTGATTCCACAAGGATTTTTTCTGAGCACTGCTCCCCTCCTGAGAGTGCCCCAGGAGGGGATCCCATGCACCCACCTCAGCCTCCAAAGTGGACCTTTTCCTTCCTTATGTCCCAGGGTTCTTCAGGGACAGCCACGTTCAGGGAAGATGACGGGCTCCATTGTGAGCTGCTCTCCCATGCTGCTCTGCAGACCCTCTCCCCTGAGCAAGCCCCTGGTAGCAATGCTATCGTGAAGGTCAGAGCTGGTTGCTCTGTCCTTGGCCTTCATACAGTTTTAGCACTTTCTTCCCCTGGATGTTATAGGATCTGGACGAGAAGAAGGAGCTTATCCAGTCATTTGCCTACCATCCAGAGGCTCTTCATGACTCAGTTTACACAGGGCTTCAAAGGGTTAAGGCTTCCAGCGTCTCTGTCCAACAGTCTGTTCCCTTCTCTGCCCTACTCAGTGGGCAGGGTACTGTCCATATGGAGCCAGCATGGTCCTTCTGCCTGCCCCTTCGAAATCACTACTCTCCATTCCAAACACAGCAAGTGGCCACCAACTCTGGGCATCAGGAACAGGTAATGTCCAAGTCTGTCGGCTTTTTTTTGCAAATGTTCAGTGTATAATCCCTGCCGTTGGGGAAAGGAGATGGGGACTGAGTTTGAGTGGGAAGCACAGGGTTCTTTTCTGGCCTCTTCCTTCTGCCTTCCTCTGAGAACCCGGCCAGCTCTGCAGAGAAAGGCCAATGAGAAGTCTTGCCTGGACTCCTTCTGTTGTCTCAGAAGGGCTCTTTTCTTTTTTTCATTTCATTTCCTGGATTCTCTTCACTCTTGAAACTCCCATTTCTTTCTTTTTTTCTCCATGTTTTTTTTTCTTCCCAAACTCAACATGAATAAATATATATATATTATATATATACACCTGATAATGTATCAGTGAGAGATAATGGTAATAGTATGCAAACAATAAGGTAACGTCCTAGGACCATTTTGATCTGAACACCATCAGAAAGCATGAGATAGTACAATAACAAAGCACTTCCAGGTTTGCCTTGTGCTTCACATACGTGATCTCTCCAGTAGCACCTTTCTACAGAGATCTCAGCACTTTCATTATCCAAGCACGATGGAATTTAGTTCCTGAACCTTTTTAAACTGGAAAAGAGGTTTGAAGGACTCGCTGTGCAGCATCCGAACTGTGACAGGCCTGGAAATGAGCTGGTCTGCTGCCCTTTCAGAGGGCAGCACTTTGCTTCCCAGCCAGTTGGGAGTTGCCTCATCTATAGGATTTGCTCTTTGTTCCTGAAAACTAAGAGATGGAAAAATTGAATGGTGACTTCTGCTCTCACTAATAACTGGCCTGGCTTTCTACCTTCTGATCCATAAAGAAAAACTGGATGTCAAAACACAGAAATTAGAGATTATCTTCCTCCCATGTGTCCACCATTTCCTAGTCACTGGAATAGAATGGAAGCTCTTTAAGGGCAGAGACTGCTTATTTGTTGGCTTTGTAGTCCCAGTGTTTTGCGTGTAGTGGATGCTTAGTTTAATGCTTGTTAAAGTTACTTGAATTACGGTAAGCAGACATTTTCTCACTTAGGACACATGTTCTTAAATAGATGAATTTTAAAAACATGCCGCCCTAGCCCTTTAAATGTTCTAAGGAGCCAAGGCCAAATTAATGTCCCTTGTGTTGTAGAGAAAGCTCATTCAGGTTTTGTCTTGTGCTTCCAGAATGCTTCTCTAGGCCTGGCAGTCTGGGTGGCTTATCAGCAAAACAGAATTTTAAAAATGAAAACAAAAGCCCAGGTAGCTCCCCAAGACCTTCAGGGTTCTCTTCTTTCAAGATCCTGAGAATGGGGCAATTGCTGATTTCAGAAATGCCAGCTGAGATCCTTAGGTCAGGTCCTTGTGGACTGGCCCATTTACTGACTGATCCCGCAATGGGAACAAATCAAGTTGAGGAATGACAGAAGCCCTGCTGTTGATGTACCTCTAATCTCTCTCACACACAGATCATGAGCCATTAAGTCTGTTAGACTCTTGGAAGGGTCTGAAGGTTGAGTTTGGGTCAACATTTAATCATTTCACCATGTGATAAATGGACTGAACCACCGACTGGGCTCCTTTTTCTTCTATGTGATTTTCTCTCCCAGACTCTCGCACATTCATCTCTGTCTTGTCTCTTTCTTTCTCTCATCTCTCATGTCTCTTTGATTTTTCTATCTCTGATTCTTAGAGTTATGATGGACAGGCATTTGGGGGCTTTTTTCACAGGGAGGGACAGGGAGAAAGAGACTGTTCTGCCACAATGACACCTGTGAGGACAAGGAAGCTTCTCCTTAGTTGCAGATCCTTACCAGTCATTAAGAGTTCCCAATCCTGCCATGTGCTTTTCAGGAAGGTCCCTCAAAGAGAGATCATTTCCCAACCTTTAGTCTGGAACTCATGTTTCCGTCTGTGGACTTCAGAAGGCTTTTCTTTTAACTACACCTTCTAGAGGATTTAATGCCTTCCCTAAGCAGGCCACGTGAATACAGATGATCTCAATTTTTTTAAGCTTTGGGCAGCCAAAGCTGCCATTAATCATAATATACATGTGTCTCATGTTGTTACATTTTCAAAAACCTCCTTTGAGCCTTGCCATCCCCTTGTGAGAGTGCAGGTGGATCCAGTCACAATTTGAAACATGTGGTCAGGGTTGACAATAAGAAACATGGAGGGATGACTTCCTTCCCCAGGACTGCACAGCTGCTGTCTTTAGGTCAGTACCATTTACCAACTCAGATCATAAGATTTCCATGTTAGTGATGGCACTGACATCAAGTGATTTTAAAATGTTGTGTGGACAAAGACTTTCATGCCTTTTTTTGTCAGTGTCTGTTTTTTTTTTTCCATTTGATGAGAGAAATTAGAACAGCCAGGAGACTTAGAGACGTAGTGTACACTTGTCATTTTATGGACCAGGCCTAGAAGAAATGTAAGCAGCCCAAAGTCCCCTTCCCTCCCCACCCCCACCCCGGGAGGGAGAGGAGAAGGGACAGGATGGGGTCCTGGGAGGGCACGGCCACTCGACTTTACATACTACTGTGTGACAGCACAGGACAGCAGCAGTAACTCAGGGTTCCCATGAGGGGCTTTAGTGTGCAGAGACCTTACCTCCTCACCTTGCAGAACCTCTTACTATTGGTGCATCCTATTAGTGCCTCAATAATGAAGAGTATTCTGGAGGTCATAAAAACTGGTATTTTCTCCAGGAAGGATAATGGACTCCCTCTGTTGGGAGAGCTTCAGAGCCCTCCCCGATTACAGAGCAGAGCATGGTGTGTTGATAAAAATAGCCTCTTAATCAGAAAGGTAACATCCCTGTGGGCAGCTGCTGTCCCACTCCTGTTCCACAGATTGCTGCTCGAGAGACTAGCCTTGGTTTCCTCTGCTGTCCATAAGGCAGATGAGGGAATCACAAGCAGATTGTCCACACACAAGAGCAGCACCGGGTGCCCATGCAGCTGAGCAGGGACTGTGTACACCTGCCATCTTTGGATCACTTTTTTCCCTTGAGTCACAGTTTAATAAGACATGCTCTGAGTCTGCTGGTGATCCCCTCCCCACCCCCTCACACTCATGCTTGGCTCACTCCCTTCCCTTTTCTTTCATCCTTGGGTCTTCTCTCTTGAAGCTCTAATGAGCTACCAGGAACACACAGCATGTGGACACTCTTGGTTGGGAGGTTTATGGTGGCTTTGTTGAGTTTCTTTTTTGATTTTTTTTTTTAAGATGCCACCGACTTTTTCTCTTCTTAGGAATTCTAAATTAGGGCTTAAAACCACTCTAGTGATTGCATTTTTTAACCCATTGTTCATGTCCTTAACCTGCTTGCTGTTATGCTTTTTCTCCCTCACACCAGCCATGCCATCTTACCAAACGTGCCTCTGTTGGGCATGGAAGCCACCTCTGCCAGGACTGGAGGCAGTCCAGTTAGGTAAGCCTCGCCCCATCTTTATGGGCAGGACTCAAGGGCCCTAGTGGGCACTGCATGACCCCAAGGGAAAGGGGCAAATCAAGGATGAATTTGGATAATTTAAAACATCAAGTGAAAAAGCCTACATAAGCACTGAGTGTCCCTTCTAACAACACCTGTTGATATGAATGGGGGCTTAGCCCACCTTTGTCATCAGATAAGTATAGTGCTGAGCACAGCCCCTGTCCAGTGCTCTATAACCTTTCCTTACTACAAAAGATGCTTCCATCTGTAGGGCTCCTTTTTCTGCCTCCTGTAAAAGGAGAAATGAACTTGGAATTTGTATATTCTGGCCAGATGGTGGTCATGGAGCGTGCTGTACTGGGGGGCCAGAGACCTGGCTTTGTTGCCTGGCTCCATCGCCTCCTCACCAAGCACTTTGGAATTCCCCTCCCCCAGCCTCACGTTTCCTCCCATAAAATGGGATTGATAAGGACTTGTGCTTCCTACCTCATGGGGAGTTAAGAGGAAGGCACTTCATAAAGGTTCTCTGGAGGTGTTATTACTATCCTGTGCATATTTACCAGCATACAGTCCATGGAAGGCTCCTTAGGGGAACCAAAGAGAGTTTTGGCTCAAGGTCTTCCCTCTGGGAGGTGGTGGGCTAGAACAGTGGCCCCATTTCATCCTATCTTCGTTCCTGCTGTGGATTTCTGATGGGCTAGAACAGGGCTTGCCAAACTCCTTTCTAGCTCAAGGGGCCCTACAGAAACAAGTAACCTGTAATTTGCAGACCCTTCAGCGAGATAGAAGTAAGAAATGGTCATCTCTAATGCTTTTCTTCTTGCTTCTTTTCATTATGGCAGGCCGGGATCTCCGCTCTCTGCTTTGGCACCAAAGTCCCGCTTAGCCTTTGAACCAGTAGTCAGTGTGCTCCGGCTTTCAGCCTCTGACTTCCAGATTCCTGCTTTCAAAGAGCTTCGGAGAGTCCCTGCGGTGTGCACTAGTCAGCATAGTAGTGCCACCCAGAAAGAGGTAAGTGGGGATGCTCCTTGTCCCTTGTGTCCAAGGAGTTCCCATGTGGTAAACAAATTAGCCTTGTTCGGTTTGGCCCCAGAGAGCAGAACCAGGTATGACAGGGGAAGGCTTCAGAGAGGGAAAATTGACTAGGTATCAAGAAAAATTTCCTAACGGTCAGGGCTGTCCAGAAAAAGAAATGGTCTGCCTCAGGAAGTAGTGCATTTCCCTTCTTTGTAAGTCTTCAGGTAAAGTCTGGTTAACTTTTTGTTGGGAATGATGTAGAGGGGCATCTTTCTGGGGGCTGGGCTGTACTCAACTCAGTAGGCACTGAGGTCCTTTGATCACCAGAATTCTGTAATCTGTGGTCTCAAAGAGGGCCATGACCAGAAATAAAGACATTCATTGTTAATCATGGCCTGGGTGCCCTTTATGCCCCTTGAGCTTTTCCTGGGTGTTGGTCCTACAGCTGCCAGTCTTGACCTTCTTCTGGCCCAACACAAGAGATGCTGTCTCCCTTGGCATTCCCGTCTAGCTCTTGTCTGAGCGTATCGTTTGGCACTAGGCCGCCCAAATGGTGAAACTGAAGGAGTGTGGGAGCTCCATAACTCAGGAGCCACTATCATGGTTTGCTTGGCTGGCCTCCTCCCCCGAACTGCAGTGTCCCTGTCCCTAGGCCTCTCCTTTCCCATTCTTACCTCTCCCATGCCCTTGTGCTCTTGTACATTTCTCAGAAAAAGGTGGGATCCCAGGTGAGCAAGAGAGCACAAAACAAAGGCACATCCATGAGGAATTTTCACATTCTGAATTTCACAATTGAACTGTGAGATTGTGTTTCAGTCATATAAATTAGGGTTTGACAGGGCCAGTGACAGCCTCTTGAGGAACAAATTGGCTGCTTGTTGGGCCCAGTAATTCAGAAAACCATTGAAATGATATCTTAGGCATCCTACAAAGATGCTTTATGTATTTCATTGGTATTTGTTATTTTTATTTTACTTTCTCTTCTCTCCTTCCTAGATTGAGCCAGAGAAGCGGCCAAAAAAAGTCTCACAGATTCGAATCCGGAAAACCATTCCTAGGCCAGACCCCAACCTCACCCCGATGGGACTGCCTCGACCCAAAAGGTGAGCTTAATATTGATTGTGTGATCATCCACCTCGGGGTCACTCCTGGATTGTCCCTAGAAAGAGGGTGCTAACCTTCTCGTTCTTGGCATAGAAAGAGCCATAGCTGAAACATGAACCCATTGGGAAAGACTGCCAAAAGGGAGTTGAGATGTCACCACCAAGGAGATTTAGGAGACAGGTCACCATGTTCTTTGGGGCTTGGGCCCCTCATTCTGGGAAATAACAACATTTTAAGAATTTTAATTGACTTTATGCTAGTCTTGCTGTGGGTGTAGTTTGGCAGACATTGCCCTGTGTGTTTTGACCCATTAAAACTCCTTTCCTCTTCATGTTATTATTTTTTTATTAAGTAAAGAGAACATTTTCTTAGCTGATCATCTGAAATTGACTGCCCAGATGATTTTTCTGGGACTCCTATGTAAGCATTGTCATGAGGGTGAGGATCGTCAGCTTGTTTTAGTCTCCTGGGGGGCAGAGCTGTTCTGAGCAGGGGACTGACCCCACCCACATTGGCCAGCAGGGACTGTTGGTATGGCCTTATCTGCTGATTCCTCCCCTCTTTTCCACCTGCTCTTTCCCCTCCTGGGAGAAGGGGAGCAGACCCTGGGTCCACTCAGAGCAGTCGCTCGCTCCTCCTTCTCATGGAACTCTGCCACCTTTGTGAGGCTCTGCAGACAGACAGTTTCAGCCCATTTATCCTCTCTCCTTCAGTGGGCACTTGTTGTCCTATTCAGGGGAAATACATTTTCTTCCAAGGGATAGAGTCTTTGTGCATGAGAGGTCTCCTATGGTATGGGCAGAGAGCACTTCACCAAGAGTAGGAATCCTTGGGTTCTAGTCCCAAGTCTGCCTCTTCTACTCCCTGTGGCCTCACTAGGCTTCCCTGTCCTTCTGTGGAAAGTGAGAATTGACAGTAGATAAACTACTGCTTGTGTGAGGGCTTTGGGAATGGCTCTATGTCATGAGCCAGCTGAGGATGAGGATACAGGGTGGACCCATGTTCTCTTCTTCCAGGCTGAAGAAGAAGGAGTTCAGTTTGGAAGAAATATACACCAATAAAAATTACAAGTCCCCTCCTGCATCCAGGTACGTCCGTGCCAGCCGAGACCATCTCTCTCTAAGGTCCCAGTTTAGAAGAGTGGACTCCAGCAGATGGGGTTGTGGGAAATGCATAAGTGTGGTCCCAAGGCTTTGCTCCCAGCATAAGAAGTGGGGGGGGGGGGAGGCTGGACCATATTCCAATAAGTACTAGCTGGATGTGAAAGTGCAGCGGGAGGGCCGAGGCTAGAGCCAAATGACTGTTTCTGGGGCCAAGACTGTACCAGCACCAGGCTGCTGAGAAATGAAGTCTGTGTAGGCCCTGTCAAAGGGAATAGTAACAATAGCCTGGCAGCGCAGACTCAAAACCACAATGGTAGAGCACAATGGTAGTACCCTCCAAATCCTCGCACATTGGGAAGCCAGGACACTTCCAATGAGGACAGCCAGGATGGCCAGAATTGGCCCCAGTTTGTGAAACCAGGGACAAGGGTGGGGGTGGCAAAGAGGCAGGTCTAGGCTTAGCATGGGAACAGATGTGCCAACAGTCCGAGCTGTCCAGAAGTGGAAAGGGCCTCCCTGGGAGGTGGCGGGCTCCTCTTCATTCAGGGTCTTCCCACAGACCATTGTGAGTAGCCAGCCCTAGCCCTTGAAGATCCTTCTCAGTCAGAGCTTCTGTAGGGTTAGAAGAGTACAGGGCTGATGGTCCCATTTCGATCCCCCAATCCCAGGTGTTTAGAGACCATCTTTGAAGAGCCCAAAGAGAGAAACGGGGCACTCATTTCAGTCAGCCAACAGAAGAGAAAGCGGGTCCTGGAGTTCCAGGATTTTACTGTCCCTCGGAAGAGGAGGAATCGTGGTAAGATCAAGGTGATGGGCAGCTTCACCAGGGCAAAAAAGGCCGCCCTGCAAAGCCGTGAGCTGGATGCCCTTCTGATTCAGAAACTGATGGACCTGGAGGCCTTCCTTGCCAAGGAGGGAGAAGATGAGCCGGCGTCAGGCTGCTGAGAAGTCAGGTCTGTGGAGGCGTTTGGGGACCTCATGTTGGTCCTTCTCTTGGACCTCCTTGGCAAGGATCTCTTGGCTTTTCCTGGTCATTTCAACCACTCAACCCGCATGAGGGATCCCTGGTTACCGAGGCGAGAGGAGCTCTCTGCTCTGCTGCTGAGTGGAGGGCCCCAGGAAGGCCTGCCTGCCCTCTCCTGCAGCCTGGGGAGCTCCCCGGGGCCCTGCAGCAGCCCTCCTTCTGTGATAACACTAGGATTCCCAGGCCCCACCCACCTCATTTTGCACATCCCTGTGGACTCTCCATTGTTTACAGCGGTGCTAGTCACAGAAGCTAAATCCTCTTGTTCTTGGGATCCCCCAGCTCACCGGAGGAGGTGGGGAGTGGTTCGTCCTGATTTTGTTCTTAAATCCTGGGAACGAGTCGGCTCAGAGCTGGGTTCTGTGTGTGTGGCCTGCCCTCCACGGCCCCGCCCCACCTGCCGTGGCCTTGGTCGCCGGCACCAGAGGAGCCCAACAAGGCGCCATTCCAAGTCAGTTGCACTTTTCCATGTTGTGGTGTTTCCTCTTTTTATTATTATTATTAATTATTATTATGACTGCTGCGTGTTGGGAGCCTTTAAATGTGATTTTTGTTTTTATTTTTGTTTTTTAACGTGGAGGGGAAAGGCAAAGACTGTTCAATATGTGACGTGTCTCTGACCCAGTCTCTCACCGGGCAGTGGGAAGCCATAGCCCCTCTCTCCCTATGAGCCTTTCCTTCCCTCTGGGCCGGGCTTGCTTGCCGGCCCAGAAAGGAGGGTCCCTGCTGTGTGGCCAGGGCCAAAGGGCTGTCACCTCCAACCCAATGGACTTAAGGTCAGAGAGCAAGTTTTTCTCCAGGTAGCTTTTAACATACTAGAATCAAGTGGGATTTTACGATGTTTTTGTGGCCAAAACATGGTGGTGAAGGATTGTGGACTTAATCCCTGGGGCTGCCTGGGTTGAAAGCTTATTACTCCCTAAGTCTCCAGAAGTGTGAAAAGCCATCTGCCCCCAGGGAGGAGAGGATGCCCTCCACTCCTTGCTGGAAGTCGCCTCAGGGAAGCCAACCCTGGCTGGTCCCAGGCAAGGACTCCAGAAGCTCTGGGTCACTGTGTTTGTGAAACATACTTGAAGCATTGGGGAGAAGCAGAGGGATTGCTTAGCTGTTGGTTCCTCCTTAGTGCCTACAGGGTTATTTGGTCAGAGGGATGCTGTCTTGGTCTCCATGTGATATACCTGGCCCTCCTCCTTCCCTCTCCTCTCTGCATTTCTCTTTCACGCAAGCAGGTCTTCCTATGAACTAGTGTAGAGAGCTGGGGTTCTCAGCCAGGGAGTGGGGTGCTCCCCCCATCTTCCAGACTCCTAGCAGCTTTTCCCATCCCTGCAGGCCACCCTGCTAGGGCGCCTTGAGACCTGCACCTGGCAAGCCTCCAGGGGGCACATAAGACTCACCTGCTGGGTCTTCCGTACCCATGGGTGAGGAGAGGGAGTTTGCCTCTCTGCCTTCCCTCTGCAGGTTGGCTGTGCCAATTTGGGAGAGTTTGGGCTTGTTCTCTTGGAAGCTCCTGGCCTGGACATAGGGATATAGGGCATCCGCTACAGCCTAATGGGACCAGACCCCAGGTGGACCAACTCAGTACCCTACATGGTTGTACCACAGGCCCCAGCCTTTCGCTTGTCGATCAGCCGAATTCTAGAGGCCTGTGTCCTCAGGACCTGCATTTCACCTTGATACCTCTGACTAGGATGGGGGTCTCGATGCTAAGCTCCTCCCTCTATGCACTACTTTTGAGGAGTAGTGTGCGCCCTTCACAGCCTCTTTTCAGGGAGCCCCCCTACCTAGCTGTCTTGTTCCAGTGGGACCATATTGTCAGATCCATTGGTGGTGTCAGAAGGTTGGAAGGTACCAAGGCCATGACACTTGGTGGACCAGAAGGCAGACACTGCAGCAGTAGCTGTGATGATGTAAGTAGAGATGTCACAGCCAGAAGTGACACTTGTGAAGGCTGGCTGACTAGGGACTGGGGCTAGTGAAGCTCTGGCAACACCATGGAGGAGGAGGGGATCCAGGGGCCCACTGTGCTTTGTACCCAGGCAGCCCTGGCTATTTCTGAGTCATTTCACTTTCCCCATCCTCAAGGCTCCCCCTGCCTGGCCTCCCACCCCCAGCTCTAATGTTGAAAGAGGCTATAGAAAACGCTTCTACCTAGAGACCTTTGCCAACCCCTCCAAGTCTCTGTTCAGGCTTTGAATCACAGGAAGTTGATGAATCTGGGATGTTAGCAGCACCTGTCTTCAGGTCTACAGGCTTTTCAGTGGCTCACACTGCCCACCACAGGGACGAGGTCTTCTGCCCCAGGTGGCCTGGACCACCTCAGGGGCTTGAGTGTTTTCTGGGTGGGACAGGGGAGAAATCTCAGGTGTGAGCAGGGTTCTGCTGTCTTGGAACCTTTCATGGCTGGCTTTCCCCTTCCTGCCACCTTCCTTTCTCCCTCCATGCCCTTCCCTGTCTCATTTCTCTGTTGGTGTGAAAGTACCTCATTCAAGCCGATCATGTCTGTCTTGTCTTACTGGGGGGGAGGGGGTTCAGCAAAGAGACATGTAGCATTTGCCTTACTCGGAGCCCAATGAGCTCAGAAACTCATGCTGTGAATCCCAAAACATGATGCCCTCCTCCCCCCAGCTGTGAAAATCATGACACTTGGTCACACTTTTGCCTGAAGGGCAGGCTGGAGCAGAGCTAACTTAGAAGAATCGAGACATCTGTTCTTTAGATCCCCCCACACCCCTTCTGCCAAGATTGGCCTGTGTGCTCCACCCACAGATGCTGGGACGCAGCCAATCATAGGTTGTAGGTGGGCTGTGGGAGCTCTAGAGCCACCGTCTCCGCCTCCAGGCCAAGATTTGATCTTCTTTCATTAAATGCTATATATATTAAGGTCAACCTTTAGGCAATGATGCTTTTCTCTTGTCACTTCGAGGCAGGGGAAAGATAGGCAGTTGTTTTGTTTTTAATTTTTTTTTCCTTTAATGCCTGTGGGAAAATATTTTTAAAATTTTCTTCTGGTGTCTGTGAAAGGACCTAGGATGTACCACGTTGTAGGTGGCTTTATCCAAAGCATTACAAAGAATTGGCAGAAGTGTCCTTTCCTATGTACCTTCTCAGGAAGGGACCTTCCCTGCCAAGAGAACTGAACTCCTTGTGTCCAGTCACTGGACAGGGGAGGAGGCTTCAGCTGAAGGAAATCAGAGTTTAATATTCATTGAGCCACAAACCCGGCCCCCAAGGTTGTCTGGATTTTACTGGTGGGTGGGGTGGGGTGGGGTGGGGCGGGGCAGGGTGGGGGTGGGGTGGGGGAGAGATGGTGTTTCAGCTACCCAGCATAAGCTGATGGTCCCAATTGTTGCTTAAGCATTTTCACAAACCACCTTGTGGTACTGCATTGGACTTCTGGGTGATGTGTTTCAGCACCTCTCATGCTGGACAGGGCCAGTAGCTGCCTAAATAAAGTGTTTCTATCTTATCACGAGAAATAGTTCAAGTGAAATTTGTACATTTTTGGTAATATTGACATCAGTCATGCCCCTTGCAGTTTCATTTCTGTTTGGTAGTTTGTGACTCTAAAATTCCCACTGTTATATGTGTTAATTTATGAAAATAAAAAAAAGGTTTGGTTTTTTTTTGGAAACATTTCAAAAAATTCTCAGTCCATGTGATTCTTTCTTGTAGCTACAGCCATAATGGGAGTAAAATGTGACTGTGGGGGAGGAGAGAGACTTTTCAGCCATAAGAATCTAAACATGTACTTTCCAGTGAACATCCTCTTCTTCATAGTGACCCTCGGGTGTCGGGGCTATTTGCCACTTGCTGTGTTGCTGGCAAGATCTTCATTGATTGACCTCCTGTCAAACCTCCCTCTGGGGCTGGGGTAGGCTGACCTTCCTGTCCTCAGGGGGGACATAGCTTCAACTTGTAATCTTCAGACACTGGTCAAAAGTTATCCCAAACAAATCTGATTAATAGAATGGGTGAATGAGCTAGACAATAATAGACTGTGCCCTGCCCCCACCTTTCTTAGTGCTTTCTACCTCAATTACCTTATATTGATTTTGCTTGCATTTTGTTGCTACGTATGTGTGCAGTGTGGCTTCCCACAATCTAAAGAAAACTTGTGAGGTTGGAGACTGTTTGTGTCCCTAGCATGGTGCTTGATGCATAGTAGGCACTTAATGAATGCATGTTCCCTCTTTTCCCCTCCCTCCTTCCCTTCCTCCCCCTCCCTCTCCCCCCTCCCCAGCACAATGCTCGGTACACCATAGGCAGTTAATGAATGCTTGTTGCTTGATTGATAGATGGGCTCATGGATTCAGGCAGAAGCTTATCTAGGCCAGGGCTGCTTGTACGAGGTGAGGAGGTGAATACTGCCGGCAATAAGCATGCATTAAGTACTTAATTTGCCAAGTACTGTGCTAAGCATTAGGGATGAAAAAGAAAGGCACAAACACAGTTCCTGCCCTCAGAGAGCTTCCATCCTCCTAAGGACGCATCCCACCAATGACAAGATAATATGTGAGCCAGAGGGGGGCCCCATGGAGGGGGGGGCACTGGGAAAGGCCTCTTTCAGAAGGTAAGGTCTAAGCGGAGACTTGAAGGTCAAGCCAGGAAATAGAAGCAAAAACAGAGAACATCCTCAGTGTGGGGCCAGCCAGCAAAAAGACACGGAGGCGGCAGATGTAGGGTACTGTGTGAGGAACGCCAAAAAGGCCAGTAGTCAGTGGAGGGGAGTGAGGTGCAAGAAAACTGGGAAGGGGAGAAGGCACCAGGTTGTCAGAAGCTTTCAAAGCCCAGCAGGATTCTATTTTTGATCCTAGAGACGACGGGGCGTTGCTAGAGTTTGTTGAATGGTGGGTGGGGGCACTAACTGGAGGATAGATTGGAAGGGGGACAGAGGGGGACAGATAGGGTAGGAGAGTCCCAGGGGTGGGGTGATGGGGGCCTTTGCTAGAGGGGTGGCCCCTGTTAGAGGAGAGAAGTGAGGGATGTTGCAAAAACAGAATCGACAGGATTTAACAACAGTCAGCTGCCCCTGGGCTGCCTGGAAGAGTTGGTACCTGGGTGAGCTGTGAAAGAAGGGAAGACTTCTCAAAACTGAAGCAAGGAGAGACTGCGTTCCCGTTGTGCAGGAGGTGAGTTGAGGGGGAAAGGTTCTGTGGCTGTGGGGGATGGGAAGTGGCTTGCTGGCTTTGTTGTTTTCCTTTATCAGATCTCAGACTTGGTTTCCTTTGCCCTGTCTGAAGCTTCTGCCAACTGCTCTGTTGGTGTTGTTTGTCCTTTATCAGCCCCGTTTTCAGGTGCTGTGTTTAGAGAGGGTCACCAATTACCCCCAGCCACGCACCTGTCATTCCTATTTGATTCTTCTGTGTCTAGCCAAGAGGTTTTGTGCTGGATTGACCAGAAATACCTTGACTGCTTTTGACAGGGTGTGGGCTAAGTCCCATTCCAGAAGCCAGACTGGAGTCTCATGATGGGCAGAGAGCTCACTAGCCGTGGAAAACCCCGGGCTCGAGAAAATCTAGAGGAGCATCTTTCCCTTCTCCAGTAAAGATGGTAACAGGTGTTCAACCTGAAGAAGAGTGGAGGAAGATGCCTGAAAAGCTGGGCTTCCAGAGGCAGCCTCGGCGTCAGGAGCAATGAGCAGGAGGCCAGAGGCTGGGGCTACGGGAGGCTGGCAACAGCGTCCTGTGGTTGCCCGGGAAAGACAGAAAAGTGAAATATGATGATGGTAGTTTCTAGAGGTCTGTTGATCAGCCTCCTGTGTACACAGCAGGCAGCTTGAATTTGATTTCTTAACTGGGTCAGAATACTAGGTGTGACAAGGACAAATTAAATCATTAGTCAGAGAACCTAGCTCATAAACTTGGGAGATGAATTAGAATAAGAATCATGGCCGATATTATGGTTTGCAAAATGATTTACATTCAAAATATCCAGCATTTCTGAAGTGCCTGCTATGTGCCCAGCACCATGCTAAGTGCCAGAGATACAAAGACAGAAGTAAAGGCATGCCTGCTGTCAGTCCCCTTAATAAAAGGATTTGTTCTATAAAACTTGGACTCAGTCAAAAGGCTGCACTTGAGGACCTAGAGGACCACATGTGGCCTCAAGGCTGCAGGTTCTGCATCCCTGTAATCAGATCCATGATGGTTCTTCCTCTTGCTTTATGAAGATGGTAGTAAATGATAAGTTAGGTGCACACGCAATAAGAGAAAAATTCCTGACATTTTGGCAGAAATTTGGCTCCCTACCATCATTTACATGAATCTCTTTCTGTTTATCTCTTTCTATTCCCAGCCTCTTCAGGGTTGAATCGGAATTGAGTAGAAACACACATGGGGCATGTTTAGTGGCTCTTCATGGACAGGCACCAAAAGGGGAATTTGGGGGAGGAGCAGACCTGTCCTTGGAACTCCCAGCATCCTTGAAGAGAAGAGTGAAACAGATGGCTTTAGCCTGAGTCTTCTGCTCTAAAATGCCCAAAGGTCCAACCAGTGTCCCTTCTCAATTCTCCCTTTTCTGCCTCTGCTCACTCCTGCATTTTCTTTCTACTTTCTCCTCTTGTTCCTGTGCCCCCATTTTTTTCTGGCTCAGTGTTGTGGGGCAGGTTCTGTCCCCAATGCTACTGCTGCTGCTGTTCACCTGTTGAAATGCTCACCTCTTCCTCCCAGTTTGTCTTGCCCATAATCGAGTGTCTCTATAAGAACCCCAGGCTGTGACTCAATTCTACCTTCTGTCTCAGAGATTGCTATAGTCCCCAGTCTCTTCAGGAGAATGCTTATCCCTGTGAACCCCAAATCTCAAGATACTAGTCAGTTCTCAAACCCTTATTGCATTCTTCTTCTAGACTTGGAATCTTGTAGTCCCTTACAGAATTTACTTCAGTTCACTTGACACCCAGAATTAGCAAATTATGTCACCATTTGACAGAACAAATGTGCTTAACTTATCATCCCAGGTTAATTACCTTTCGGTTCCATTCCCAGCAAATATACAGTAATACTTGCAGTAGACCTATTACAATGCAAAACATCTCTTGACAGGTTCCCAGACTTCATGTCTAAATCCCACACAAGATAGGTCACATGTACATGTCTCAGCAATACATTTGTCTTTATATAACACAAATATTCCTGATAGCAAAAAATGATCACCAGTAGGCTATAAAAATAACCAAATAATGTGCTCACAAATATCAAAATACAAAACAACATAAAAGAAAAAGTGAAGTAGGTTCTCAGATGAGTAGGTGGAGGAGCTGTGGGAGGCTTGACCAAGACCAGAAGGTTTGGAACAGGATGGGATAGCAAATTGTTAAGGGAGGAGTAGGATTGCCTTGCTGCAGTGAGGGCCAGCTAAGATTAAGTAGTATAAATGTTTAGTCAGCACAGTTTTGTGATTTCTTCTAGTTCTATTCAGCATGTACGTTGGGAGCAAAGGTGGATGGAATCTGAAGCTGGGATTTGGCAAAGGATTAGTGATAGAGGACAAGGTAGACTTGGTTCACAAAAAGGTCAAGATACAGAAGAAAGGAGAGTGTAGTCAGTAGAAAGGTGGGAGATCATCTGGAAAAAGTTAAAGGCAACTCACTTCCCTATCTTTGCCTCAGTTTCCTCACCTGTAAAAAGATGGTATTAGACTAAACGACCCCCTTGGTCCCTTCCAGTTATAGATCTATGATCCTATACAAGTTCTAAGAATTTTATTTAGAAACTAAAGTGAACAGAAAAGTATTTGTATAGTGTCTGAAATACTGAATCAATTAAAGGTTAGCAAGAACTCTGACTGGAGACCTGCCGGAGAAGACAGTGGGGACATCAGAGAAAAAGAATAGTGTGAAGAGGAGAATCTCAACAAACCAGAAGAAGAGGGTTAGCCCTTCGGTTGCTATAGACTTTGGATTTCAATGGAGCCAAAAGGGAGTGTTAGAAGCCCCTTAAGAATTAGAAACAAGCCGGGGGGGGGGGGCGGAGCCAAGATGGTGGCTGGAAAGCAGGGACTAGCGTGAGCTCCCCGCCAAGGCCCTCCGAAAACCTACAAAAAAATGGCCCTGAACCAATTCTAGAACTGCAGAACCCACAAAATAGCAGAGGGAAGCAGGGCTCCAGCCCAGGACATCCTGGATGGTTGCTGGGTGAGGTCTATCGCGCTCGGAGCTGGGAGGGGAGCAGAGCCCAGCGTTGGCCGCGCAGACCAACCAGACCAGGAGCCAGGCGGAGTGGGCCCTAGTGCCCTGAATCAGTGAGCTGTGGCAGTTACCAGACTTCTCAACCCACAAATACCAAAGACAACAGAGAAGGTTAGTGGGAAAAGCTGCTGGGGACAGAGTGAAAGAAGGAGTTCGGGGTTTGGCCACCACCCTGGGGGCAGCAGAGGTGGGGCAGCTACAGAAGTACAGCTGTAGTTGCTTCCGACCCCAGGCCCACCTGGTGGGAGGAATTAAGTGGTGGATCAGAGCAGGAGTGCAGAGCCTGCTTAAGATTTGCATCAGGTCCAGGTTGGTGGTTCTTGGGGAAGGAGGAGTGCTGCTGTGGCAGAGCTGGCTGTAATAGCTCTGAAAACAACAGCACATCCCCTCAAGCTTGGAACCATAGTACTCTTTACAAGCAGTCATACCCCGCTGAAAAACTCAAGGGTCAAGTAAGATGGCTGGGAACACGGCCAGGCAGCGAAAATGCACCCAGATTCAGTCTCAGACTTTGGAATCTTTCTTTGGTGACAAAGAAGACCAAAACATACAGCCAGAAGAAGTCAACAAAGTCAAACAGCCTACAACAGAAGCCTCCAAGAAAAACATGAACTGGGTCTCAGGCCATGGAAGAGATAAAAAAGGATTTGGAAAGGCAAGTTAGAGAAGTAGAGGAAAAATTGGGAAGAGAAATGAGAATGATGCAAGAAAACCATGAAAAACAAGTCAGTGACTTGCTAAAGGAGACCCAAAAAAATACTGAAGAAAACAACACCTTAAAAAATAGACTAACTCAAATGGCAAAAGAGCTCCAAAAAGCCAATGAGGAGAAGAATGCCTTGAAAGGCAGAATTAGCCAAATGGAAAAAGAGGTCCAAAAGACCACTGAAGAAAATACTACCTTAAAAATTAGATTGGAGCAAGTAGAAGCTAGTGGCCTTATGAGAAATTAAGATATTATAAAACAGAACCAAAGGAATGAAAAAATGGAAGACAATGTGAAATATCTCATTGGAAAAACCACTGACCTGGAAAATAGATCCAGGAGAGATAATTTAAAAATTATTGGACTACCTGAAAGCCATGATCAAAAAAAGAGCCTAGATATCATCTTTCAAGAAATTATCAAGGAGAATTGCCCTGATATTCTAGAGCCACAGGGCAAAATAGAAATTGAAAGAATCTATCAATCGCCTCCTCAAATAGATCCCAAAAAGAAATCTCCTAGGAATATTGTCACCAAATTCCAGAGCTCCCAGATTAAGGAGTAAATACTGCAAGCAGCCAGAAAGAAACAACTTGACTATTGTGGAAACACAATCAGAATAACCCAAGATCTGGCAGCTTCTGCATTAAGAGATCGAAGGGCTTGGAATACGATATTCTGGAGGTCAGTGGAGCTAGGATTAAAACCAAGAATCACTTACCCAACAAAACTGAGTATCATGCTCCAAGGCAAAATGTGGATTTTCAATAAAACAGAGGACTTTCAAGCTTTCTCAGTGAAAAGACCAGAGCTGAATAGAAAATTTGACTTTCAAACACAAGAATCAAGAGAAGCATGAAAAAGTAATCAAGAAAAAGAAATTGCAAGGACTTACTAAAGTTGAACTGTTTTGTTTACATTCCTACATGGAAAGATGGTGTGTATGATTCATGAGACCTCAGTATTAGGGTAGCTGAAGGGAATATGCATATATATATGCATATTCCATATGTGTGTGTGTATGTATGTATATATATATATATATATATATATATATATATATATATATATATATATATATACAGAGAGAGAGAGAGGGCACAGGGTGAGTTGATTATGAAGGGATGTTATCTAAAAGTAATAAAATCAAATTAAGGGGTGAGAGAGGGAGAAAGGGAGAGATAGAATTGGGTAAATTATCTTGCATAAAAGTGGCAAGAAAAAGCAGTTCTGTAGGAAGGGAAGAGAAGGCAGGTGAGGGGGAATGAGTGAATCTTGCTCTCATCAGATTTGACCTGAGGAGGGAATACCATACACACTCAGCTGGGTATCTTACCCCACAGGAAAGTAGGAGGAAGAAGATAAAAAACAGGGGATGATAGAAGGGAGGGCAGATGGGGGAGGAGGTAATCAAAAACAAATACCTTCAAAAAGGCACAGGGTCAAGGGAGAAAATTCAATAAAGGGGGATAGGTTAGGAAGGAGCAAAACATAGCTAGTCTTTCATAACATGAGTATTGTGGAAGGGTTTTACATAATGATACACATGTGGCCCATGTTGAATTGCTTGACTTCTTAGGGAGCATGGGTGGGAAGGGAAGAGGGGAAAGAATTTGGAATTCAAAGTTTTAAAAACATGTTCAAAAACAAAAAAAAAAGTTTTTGCGTGCAACTAGAAAATAAGATACACAGGCAATGGGGCATAGAAATTTATTTTGCCCTACAAGAAAGGAAGGGAAAAGGGGGTGGGAGGGGAGTGCAGTGACAGAAGGGAGGGCTGACTGGGGAGCAGGGCAACCAGAATATACGCCATCTTGGAGTGGGAGGGAGGGTAGAAATGGGGAGAAAATTTGTAATTCAAACTCTTTTTAAAGTAGAGGCTTTTTTTCAGTTCCAAATTCCCTCCCTCATCCATTGAGAAGGCAAGAAAAACAAAACCGGTTACAGATATATATAGTAATGCAAAACAGATTTCTACATTCTAAGGAAAAGAAAGAAAAGTTTTAGTCTACCCCCTTGAGTCAATCAATTTTCATGAGTCCTTGGGAATTGTGGCACATCTGTGAAACACAAGAAAAGGAGGCCATTCCATCAAGGGCTCTGAAGATTTAAGATTTATCTCTACCCAATTATAAGTTCTCTGTGTCAGTCTAATGGGAAGAATGAGTCCCTACAGGGCATGGAAGAATAAGAGGGTTCCAGGGGCCCCTTTTCCAGTGTTGGGGAGATTAGGTTCTTCATGCAGTGTTGGGGTTCCAGCAGAGCTGTTTTGGAAGTCATCACATGATTGTCTCAAGTTAGCTACAGGATTTGGTATCTATTGCCCTTATGTCTCTGGAGTCAAAGAACTTGGGTCCAAATCCAGAGTCCAATACTTGTTAACTGTGTGGCCTGTAGGAAAATATTGTATTGTTTGTTTATGTTATATTGTTTATATTATTAATATTGCAATTAATATTATATATGCTATGATAATTGTATATAATCAATGAGTAATATATATTAAGATATTTGTTTTTCTTTTGTCATTTGTTAATATCTAGCTCTATGTGGCTAGAAAACTGTCTAACCCAAAAGCTTACTGTAGAGGTTTAGCTGACTTCAGTGACTCCAGGGAAGCCTGATGGTTTTAAGGAATACTTAAATCTCAGCAAGTTACTTGTTTTGGGTCTGTCTGGTCTTGTTTTGGGTTCCACCAAAAGCTCTGGAGGAGAAGTGAGGCTGGTGACCTTGCACAGCTCTCCTTCACTCAAATCAAAGTCAACTGCAAGTCATGTCATCACTTCTCTGATGCCACGGTCCTCTTCGAGAAGGACAAACGCAACCAAAAGCTTGTGTTTGGGGGTCCCCGAATTACATTGACAGGGAGAGAGGGCGAGGGAGAAGGAAAGGGCAGGGAGGGAAAGATTCTCTCTCTCTCTCTCTCTCTCTCTCTCTCTCTCTCTCTCTCTCTCTCTCTCTCTCTCTCTCTCTCTCCCTCCCTCCCTCCCTCCCTCTCTCTCCTTGAATACTATCTACTGCCCGTATGAGGCCAATCAGGCAAATGTCTTTACCCCCTGTCCATACTATATAATGTGAGCTCCCAAAGACTGGAAGACCTTCTTTCCTGTTCTCTCCTACCAAGCAGCCTAATGCATTTCTTTCTAAAACTATTTTAGGTTTTGGGGTTGTTTCTCACAACTAACAGACCATCAGTTGGTCAGCTGAGCTCTTTAAGGGTCAGTTTCCTTCTCTGTAGGAAGAAATTGATGGTCCCTGGGGTCCTTTCCAGCTCTACGTCAATATTAATAATAATGACCATCTTAAGGTTTGCAAAGTACTTTACAATCTCATTTGGTCCCTACAATAGCCCTGTGAAGTAGGTATTTT
Source organism: Trichosurus vulpecula (assembly GCF_011100635.1). Taxonomy (NCBI): domain Eukaryota; kingdom Metazoa; phylum Chordata; class Mammalia; order Diprotodontia; family Phalangeridae; genus Trichosurus; species Trichosurus vulpecula. The sequence goes on from NC_050573.1 coordinate 12,937,083, forward strand.
CTCTATTTTACACATGAGGAAACTTGGCCTGAGAGCAGTGAAGTGAGTTACCCAAGGTCACATGTCTAGAGAGAGTCAGAATGAGGCTTTAGAATGTGGTGTCCTGGCTTTGACTTGAGCATTCTTACTATCACATTATGCTTAATTAACTAGGTCCTAGGATTTAGAACTGGAAGAGGACCTTAGAGATTACTGGGTCCAAACTCCATATTTTACAGGGGAAGAAACTGAGGCAGAGAGGTTAAGTGAATTGCCCAAGGACATAGCTAGGGAGTAGCTGACCAGGTGTTTGAATGGAGACCTTCAGAAGGGCTTTATGCCCTTCATCCCCTGGCAGCCTACAAGCCTGTGATTTGAAATAACAGAGGTAGGAGACCATGAGTGTGGAACACTGGATATGTAAAGTCGCACATTTTCAGAGTGCTGGTTAGTTTACTGAAATGGTTTTTCCATTCTATTAAAAAAAGTTATAAAAGATAGCTGATTTAATTTTTAAAGAACTTTTTTAAAGTCTTGAATTCCAAATTTTATCCTCTCCCTCCCCTCCCCCTTCCCTGAGACAGTAAGCAATCTGATAAAGGTTATACATGTGTAATCACATAAAACATTTCCATGATAGTCATTTTGTGAAAGAAAACTCAAAAGTGTATTTAATTTTAAAATACAATTTTATCGTTATCTTTTGTTTTTGTACCACCTACATTTCCTACTGCAGCCTCCCCTCCTCCTGTCCCAGAGCTATACTTTGTTGCAGGGAGTAATAACCTGAGGTTATTTTTAAAAAATATTTTGATAACTGCATTTCAGTATAATTAGTTTCCTTCTTATACCTCTGTATTTTAGGAATTAAAAAATTCATATTTTATGCATTTAGAAAAACATTCTGAGAAAGGGACCATAGGCTTTGCCAGACATCTATCTATCGAAGGGATTTCTGACATAAAAAAGATTTAGAATCCTCCATTTATGAGGATTTTTTTTTAACTGGAGAAAGAAGTTTGTAAAACTAACCAACATTTTAAAAATAGTTTGAGAGTCTGATGCTATGAACAGTGTTCCACACCCACGGGCCCCCGCTTCTGCAAAGAAGGGGAGTGGAGAAGTATTTTCTTGTAGTTTTTTGGGGCCAAGCCTTTTCCTTATTATTTCAAAAGCATTCAGTTTCAGTGGGTTTTTGTTGTTGTTTCCAGTTACATTGTTGTTCTGGACTGTGTTGCTTACCTGGCTTTGCTTCACCTTGTCTCAGTTTGAAAAAAGAAAACGAGTAAGAAATGCCTGTGAAAGCGGTTGCAGCTAAGGAGGGATCTGGGTGAAGCTGCAGCCCTGGGGCTGGCCCCTTGTGGGTTTTGTTTGGGATGCCGGCTTCATTTCCTCCACCCTAGCTGCATTGCCCTTGTTGTGGCTGTCCATGGTACTTGGCGTGGTTCAGGCAGGAGGGAAGCGTCAGCTCATTGCAAGGGTGAGGCTGAGATGCTGCCGTGGGACCCAGAAGCAGCCCCTGGTAGCCCCTGAGAGCAAGGATGCCTCATTTCCCTTTGTCTCTCTCCTAATGCCCAGCATGGTGCATTCTACTCTAAAAGCTCTATCATCTGCATCTGAAAGAACGAATGAGGAGCAACTTTGGCAAACTCCCCTTTGGTACCACAGAGTCCATCACTTACTGATGTCTTCAGGAAAGCCCAAACTAAAGATCATATTGGAGACCCAGAGCTTGAAGGGCCTTAGAAGCTATGGTTTCCAACACCTTCATTGTACAGATGAGTCAAGAGAAGTTGAGCAAGATTAAAGGATTTACCCAGGGTCACACAGCTGATAAGTGTTGGAGGTAGAATTTGAACCCAGGTCTTCCGGATTCCAAGACTAATGCTCAATATATTCACAGCTGGGGGTGGGGGGTTGTCTTTATTCTACTTTTTAATTAAATTTTATTTTATTTTCAAATGAAGAGCTACCTTTCACCTCTCCCCCTGCCCCATAGAGAAAGCAAGAGAAAAACAAAACCCACTACAAACATGTACTGTCAATCAAAACAAACCTGTGTTGGCCACATCTCAAAAATATTTTTTGCCCTCTGAGTTCACCAGCTCTCTATTTGGAGGCAGAGAGCATGATTCACCATGAGTCCTCTGGTTGGTTATTGTGTTGATCAATGTTCTTAAATCTTTGAAAGTTGTCTTTAAACTATTGTTACTGAATAAATTGTCATCCTGGTTCTGCTCGATTCACTCTGCATCAGTCCAACAAGTCTTCCCTTCCCTTCTTCATTCACACAATAGTATTCCAATACATTGATGTTAACCATAACTTGTTCAAACATTTCCCAATTGATAAATGCCCCCTTGGTTTCTCTTTGTCAACACAAAAAAGAGCTGCTATAAATATTTGTGTAAATATAGGACCTTTTTCTCCTTTCATCTCTTTGGGATACAGACTAGGTCAAAAATGAGCGGCTTTTTTGGGCATAGTTCCAAGTTGCTTTCTAAAATGGTTGGACTTAATCATAGCTCCACCGATAGGGCAGTAATGTACCTGTTTCCCCACATCTCCTCCAGCATTTGTCATTATCCTTTCTTGTCAACTTTGCCAATCTCATGGGTATTAGGTGTACTGCCAGGAGTTCTTAACTTGAACTAATTTTTTAAAAAATATTTTGAAAACTTTGTTTTAAGGTGATTGGTTTCCTTGGCAAATCATTCTGCATTTAGAAAAATTCTGAGGAGGGGTCAATTGGCTTCGACAGACTGCCAAAGTGTGTGTATGGGGGTTCATAACATGGAAATGGTCAAGAAACCTGTACTACACCAAGCTGCCCCCTGTTCAAAAAGAAGACCTTTTCATGGGAAATATAGAAAAGTTATTAAGAGTAAAAATGAGACTGGGGGATACATTAAAATTTACATATTTTTAGCCAATTGTCTTGAAAAAGTTTATGAAAAGAGAATAAAAGCTCCCTAGCTGTTTAGGTGAGCCTCCCACCCCCACCTCCCTTCGGAATTAAGAATGAATGCAGCCAAGAACTTGACTAACCCAAGATGTAATCCGTTGAACAGCACAAGACTGTCCCAGAGAGTCAGCCTCACTAACCAGGTTGCCTGTCCTTGCCAATAAGCTTGCAGCCCCAGCCAGAAGGATCCATAAATTAAGATCTTGGCTGTGCTTCTCTGAACTTCTTCCACAAGTGGAAACATCTGCGGCTCGGATTTTAAAAGCCCTTGGATGGATTTTTGAGCTGATCCCCCTCTGGCGAACGGTGGGAGGAGAGGAGCAAGGGAAAGAAGACCAATGTGGGGGCAGGGCCAGAGCAGCAAGGGAAGGAGGTGGAGAAAGTAGAGAATTTCAGCTTTCGGCCCTCAAGTTGTCACAGGATCTTGGATCTAGATGGGAAGGGGCCCCAGATTCCATCTAATCCAGACCCTTCTTGATAAGGAAACAGGTCCAGAGACACCCAACACCCAAGTTCACACTTGTTATCTGGAAAGCATTTAAGGGAGAATTTGAATCTAGGTGCTTTGCTACCAGGGACAGTCTTTTTTCAGTCAGTCAATAAACATTTATTAAGCACCTACTATGTGCCAGGCACTGTGCTAACTGGAGATACAAGAAGAGGCAAAGACAGTCGTTGCCCTAAAGGAGCTTACATTCAAGGGGCAAGACAAGAAGCAAAGAAACATGTACAAACAAGCTATAGAGAGGAGACATGGGAAATAAGAGGAAAAGCACTGGGATTAAGAGGGGCTAGTAAAGCCTTCCTGGAGAAGATAGGATTTTAGTTAGGATTTAAAGGAAGCCAGGAGATAGACGCGAGAAGGCCTGGGGGACAACTAGAGAAAATGCCCAGAGTGAGAGATGGAGTACCTTTGTGGAACAGCCAAGAGGCTAAGATGTGAGAAGACTGGAAAGGTAGGAGGGACTAGGTTAGAAGGGCTTTGAATCCCAAGCAGAGGATTTTGTCTGTTACTGAAGGCAATAGGGAGCCTTGCCGTTTATTGAAGTAGTGGGTGAGGTGGGCAGAGTGGCATGATCAAACCTGTACATTAGGAAAACCACCAGTGGCTGAATGGAGATGAACTAGAGTGGGGAGAGACTGGAGGTAGGCAGACACCTGCCCCACCCCCACCCCCCACCCCCGGCTGCTATTACAATAGTCCAGGGATGAGGGGATTAGGGCTTGCACCAGGGTTGGGGCAGGGGCAGAAGAGAAAAGGGGGTATACCCGAAATGTTGCAAAGATGAAATGGAGAGGCCCTGGATATGGGGGTGGTGGGGAGAGATAGTGAGGAGTCCAGGATGACTTGTAGGTTGGGAGACTGAGGGACATGGACAATGGTGTTGCCCTCCACAGTAATAGAGGACTTAGAGGTTTAGGAAGAAGATAATGAATTCCCTTTTGGACGTTTTGAGGCTAAGATGTCTACTGGACATCCAGTTTGAGATGTCTGAGAGGCTATTGAGAAAGGGAATGCACAGTTGAGAGGCAGTTGAGAAAGGGAGATGTGAGATTGGAGGTCAGCAGAGATGTTGGTGCACGATAGATAGATATGAGAATCATCAGCATAGAGATGGTCATTAAGTACATAAAAGCTGATGAGATCAACACATAAAATATAGAGGAAGAAGAGAAGAGGGCCCTGGACAGGACCCTGAGGGACGCCTACAGCTACAGGGTGTGATGTCCTGGCTTCCCTGGCTTCCTTCAGGTCTCAGCTAAATTCTCTGTCCTTGGCCTTCATATAGTTTTAGTATTTCCTTGCCCTGGATATTCTAGTCAATCGATCAGTCAATAGACATTTATTAGCCCCTACTATGAGCCAGGTACTAGGGATACAGGGACAAAAATGAGAAAATCCCTGCCCTTATGAAGTTTACATTCTACTGGGGGTAAGTTGGACTAGATGAATCAATAAGCATTTATTAAGCCCCTACTGTGTGATAGACGCTGGAAATACAAAGATAAAAGTGACAACATTGCCTGCCCTCAAGAAGCTCAGAGAAACATGCATATGTAGTTATATACCAAATAATTACCAGGTAATTGAAAGGGATGCCACTTGCATCCTGGGAAACAAGAAGGGAGCTGAGCCTTGAAGGTTCCTTACCTAACCATGCCACTCACTCCATCAACCCTCTATCATCTTCTCCAGACTTCTAAAACTCCATATTGGATGCCTTGCCTCCTTGCTGGATGCTTCCCACCCCCTGCCACTTTCTGGCTGCGTACCATTGCCTGAGCCTTGGGACCTGGAATAACTATACCCTGAGATTGATTCAGTGATGGTGAGTCCCTGCCTGGAGCCACCATATTGTGAGAAGGCCTGTTTTCACTGCTCCCACTCTGCCACCTGCCTGCCCATCCAAACTGGCCCCTGGAAATAATGATAAGCCGCTTAAACTCCCACCCCATCATACCCTCCCTACCCCAGTGATTCTGAACCGCTGGCTGTGGTACAAACCCCACTCCCTATCCTTTACTGCCTACTCCCTTATTCCCATCCCCTTCAACCCAGACCATGCCCCATCCAAGGTCTGCCCACCCTTTCTGGAATACCTCCCTAACAGGTAACAAACTTGTGTTCACTTCAAATCTTTTCCTTTCCCAATCCCTCCCATCTTCTTGCAGTCTCTCCTGGTTGCCCAGGCTCCTGGGCTGCCTTTTCCAACACTGGCTTCATTTAACTCATTTTCCCTGATTCACTAGTGAGCTGGGAGAGTTAGAATCCTCCTCACTCCCCATCACCGTGTCCAGTCTCTCCCTCTCCCTCCATAACCCCATAACTCCTCCTCCTTTGAGGTTCATTTCAATCCAGATTTATCACTCAATCAAGATTCTGGAAGCTGCTGCCTATAGACCTCCAAGACATTCTCCTTCTTTCTTCAGTGAGTTCAGTGCCTTAGCTCACAGTTTTTCTCTCTTCCTCAACCCCCACCCTCCTTTTGTTGTGGGGTTTTGTTGTCCTTCATTTTTGAAGAGGACCAATTACCTCACTATCACAGGGCAATGTCTTGAGTTCCCTGTAAATGGGATTTGAGTGAGGCAGAGCTGCACAAAGTTGGCAGCTTCTCTCTTTTCCTGAGCCACTGAAGTTCAATGACAAGATAAAAGTCAGGATGACTGGCGATGGCTCTGGATGCAGTGGGTGACTTGGGCATCTTTGATAATGATAATCCTTTAATATCAATTTAATAACTTCAATAAGGGCCGGAGACTGAACTAATCAACCACAAGAAAAGCCTGGACCTAACAGCCTCTTTGTTCTCTGAGTAAACTCAGAGAATACTTCTTCTTCTGTCCACAAGCTAACTTAAGAGCATTCTTTCCTCTGTCTATGGCCATTAAGGGTGAGACTCTTAACCCAAAACACTATCTTGAATAATGGGACTTTTTCTTATCTTAATATTTTATGGACATATGCTATGTTATGGTATGTTAATGATAAAGAAAATACAGATGTCCTGGATCATAATTTCAGGCAACATTTTGTCAACTCTCTTATCTTATTGTATTTACTACCTATCCAATTAAGAAATTCCTTTCTTATACTGTGATTAAACATACACAGGCATCATAAATTTTGAGTGACACAACTATGCTGAGTTGGGCTGTTCTCAAATGCATTTAAGCCTGTTCATTCTTTTGTTCAGACAGTCAGATTTCATCTGGCTCCATACATGTATGTATTCTGCTAGCTTTAAGGGAATAAATAATAATATAAGTATATATCACCTAGCCTGTTTGCCTCCTTTAACCAAACTTTCAGGTTGACAATATCTGACCAAGCTCTAAGCACTCCACAGTGTGTGCTTTCAGCCACCTTCATGGCCATTGGAACAAATTGTTTTCATCTGCCCATTCCATGGGGAAATCTTCACAGGCTTGAGGTAGACACCCCACCCCCAATTCACCAGCAGTTCGAGGCTCATTGGTTTCCCTCAACCTGGCTTAGCTCATCTATCAAGAAGGTTTACCAGGGTTTGGCCGCTGTACATACCACCTACCTTGATACCAGAGGACTTCAATATACATCATTGATACTTAACACCCCAACCTCCCACTTTCTCCAGTTGTTCACTTCCCATGACCTCTCCCTCCCCCCACCTCAGCTACATACAAAGATGTTCAAACCTTTCATCTTGCCATCACCCATGAAAGAACCGCTTCTATGTTCATGAACTGTGACATTCCTTCATCTGATGACAATATATTGTATAGTACCTCTCTGCCTTTTTCAGAGCAAAGAACCTCTCCCAAAGCCTCCATTTAAAAAGGGATCATAGACCAACCAGCTCTTCATATCCCACCAACTACACTCCTTGGCCTGCACTTCACTATCGGCATGATTCTGGGAAACCTCTTCCCCCAGAAACTTACCATCCTATGAGACTGCATGAGTTTTGGTACCCACACCTCTTCAGTACTCTCTGCCCCTTTAATAGGAGGGCCCCTAGGTAAAGTACCTTCCCCTCCTTGCCCCCAGCTAATCAGTTCTGTTTTGTATGTTGTCTTCCCCAGTTAATTTGGAAGCTCTCTGAGGGCAGGAATTGTCTTTTTCTTATCTGTATCGCTAGTGGAGGACCTTGTCCCTCTAAAGCTAAGGTCTTTAACAAGTCTCCAATTACCAGTTTGACTGAGGCAGCACTCATTCGATGATTAAGGCTGGAAGCAGATGGCTCCGGAGGAGAAAGTGAGGCTGGTGACCTTGCACAGCCCTCCCTCACTTAAATCCCATTCACTTGCATGTCATGGCATCACCTCCCTGCTGTCGTGGTCCTCTTTGAGAACAAAGGACAAACGACAACCCCTAGTGCTTAGCACATAGTAGGCACTTACTTAATGTTTATCAGCTATTGACTTACAACCCCAAACTGTATTCTTCCTCCTCACTGGACCTCCAGTTTCTAGACCCCTCATTCTTTCCTAGGCCATGCCCTGTGCACTGGCCTCACTCTCCTCTCTTCCCCTCTCGACCCCTTGCCGAAACAATTCAACTCTACCCTGTCCTCTTGAGCCCCTTCGCTCTTTCTTATCCTACCCCTGCTCTTGCTCTGTCGACCTCCAACCTTGGATTGCCCCCACCATCTGGGGCCTTCGCTCCTATTCACATAATGCTCAATATGGCTTGTGGGGGAAATTATTTATTATACTGTTTGGGAGAAATTATTATACTGTTTAAATCCAACCTTATGTTATTAAAGGTTGTACATACCCAGAATGTCACTCAACCCCAGCAGATGGCTACAAGGTATTTCCAATATTCCCAGGCCTCCTGTTTGGGGTCACCACACCCAGAAACTTCTGAGGGGTCCACCCCAAGTTTCTGTTTTGGGTTACAGTTGCACATATCTAGCTATCTCAATTTGCCTTGCTTTCAGGCTGTACTTGTGGCAAAATTTCTTAACTGGGGTACATAGGATTCTTAAGTGGGAAAGCTTTGTCAAAATCCTATATAATGTAAGTCTTCCAAAATCTGGGGAGAGAGAACCATTCCCTTTCTGACTAGCTCTCCTCCACCAAATGACCTAGTAAATTTCTTTCTAAAACAGTTTCACATTTTGGGGTCTGTTCTTGATAACAACAAGCTGGAGAAAATCATGAAACCATGCTGATTGGAGCCACTATAAATTGATTATACTTAACCTTTACTGGGCCCTTGGTGCAGCAAGGCAATCCTTTTATACCACCTTAAACAATTCACTAGCCCACTCATCACAACATCCTTTCTAAACCTTTTCATTCTCAAACTGCTTATGACTCCTTCTCCATCCTCCATCCACCCATCTGAGAACTTGGCCTCATATTTACAGAAAGTATCAAGAACATTTTCTAAAAGCTTCCTCTTCTCCTCTCCTCCTCATTTCATACCATCCAGCTACCTCCTGCCACGCTCCCTGCCACCCTGTCCTCACAATAGGACCTGGTCCTTCCCTTATCTCTGCCAGGGCTGACCCCCATTCTATCCAACACATTGCCTCCTCTATGGTTCCCACTCCTTCACTTACTTGCCATCTCTCTGTCTACTGGCTGCTTTCCTGCTGCCCACAAACTCCATCCCATGTCTCCTCCATCCTCAGAAGAACCTTCATCGATTCATCCATCCCCACCAGACACTGTCCTAGATCTCTCCTCCCCTTTGTGGCTAAACTCCTCAAGGCCATCTGCAAGTGACACCTCGATGTTCTTCACTCTACAATCCAGCTTCCAACTTGACTTCATCATCCGACTGAAACTGTCTCTCCAAAGTTCCTGATGATCTCTCAGTTGCCAAGTCCAAAGGCTTCCTCTCCACTCTTGTTCTCAACCTCTCTGCTGCCTGGGACACTGCTGATTCTTCTCCTCCTTGGTCCTCTCTCCTCTCTAGGCTTTCAGCTGCTTCTCTTTCCTCTCTGAGTGAGCTCTCTCCTCTGCTGAATCTTTGTTCAGGTCATACCTGCTTATTGTGGCTGCCTCCATTTACATGGTAGCACCTCCATTAGAAATGTAGCCTCTTTGAAGGTACAAACTGTTTTGCTTTTATTTAAATCCTTAGTGCTTAACACAGCAAACAGTAAGTGCTTAATTAATGCTTCTTGTTGACTTGAGGGAAACTAGGAACTCTAGGAGATAACAGTGAAGATGGTGCTCATTCCTGGCATGAGGGCACAGCCACAGCAAAGACCTGGAGACAAGAGATGAGTGATGTATAAGAAGCAGCAAGAAAGGGGCAGCTAGATGGTGCAATGAGCAGAGCACTGGCCCTGGAGTCAGGAGGATCTGAGTTCAAATCCAGCACTTACAAGCTGTGTGACCTTGGGCAAGTCACTTAACCCCAATTGCCCTGCCTTCCCTCCTCAAAAAAAAAAAGCAGCAACAAGAAAACCAAAACAAGTTTGGCCAGACTATTCTGTGCAAGAAGGGGAGTAAAGTGTAAGAAGGATGCTTAGGCAGCAAGGGGCCGATCTTTGTTGATTAAAAAATAAAATTGAATTTAAAAAATTATGGGTTGGCATCTTCTTATATGTCTTCTGCAGGGCTAGGCTTTGCCACCATTATTTCAAAACATCGCTCCGATTCTGTTGATATTTTTTTCCCTTTACAGTGTTACAACTGTGGTACGTATTGTTCCATGTTTTACCCTGGAGGTAGGATTTGGATAAGATGAAGGAGCTTCTCCAGTCACTTGCCCACCATGGGAGGCTCCCTGTGGCTCGGTCTCCATGGGCTTCAAAGGGTTAAGGCCTCCAGCATCTCCCCCTTCCCTTCTCTGCCCTGTTCAGCGGGCAGAATACTGTCCATATGGAGTCAGCGTGGCCCTTCTGCCTGTCCCTGTGAAATCACCTCTCTCCATTCCAAACACAGCAAGTGACCGCTGACTTTGGGCAGGAGAAAATCTGTCACTTGCATTTTGTAAGTGCTCAGTGTATGTTTCGTGCCACAAGGAAAAAAAGAGAAGAGGCTTGAGTCTGTGCCCAGAACACAGGTCTCTCTGCTTCCCCTCCCTTCCATCTTCATTTTCCCCTAACTTTAGAATCACAGGACTGTTGTCGTTTGTCCTTCGTTCTCGAAGAGGACCATGACATCGAGAAGGTGATGCCATGACTTGCAAGTGAATTGGATTTAAGTGAGGGATTTCTGTGCAAAATCATAGAATTAAGAACCTCTCATGGAGGGGGGATTTGGCGGATCATTTAGTCCTACCCCTCCATTTTACTGGTGAGGAAAACTGAGACTCAGGAGATATGACTTGCCCAAGGTCATATGACTAATGTAAATGTTGAAGCCAGGGCTGGAGCTCAGATTCCCAGCCCCTTTCCCCAAGACTCTGAGAAGAAAGTTCAGTAAGAAGTTCCCTATCAAGCCCACTTCTGTTCCTGTTTTTCTTTCATTGATGCTTCAAGGGTCTGTCATTTCTGACTATACCTACTCCCCCCAAGGCTCAAAACAATAGTTCTACACCTTAGTAAGAAGCTTTGGAAGTTGCTACAGTAAAAAAAAAATCACCAAATTATTTTCTTGACTGTGATTTTAAAAAATCAATTTTTATGGAGATATATGTTACTATAGATACAAGATATATTCTATAGAGATTATAGCAATATATCACAAATATCACGCACCATGACCATGTGGGATATATACCAGGAATGCAGGGCTGTTGCAATTTTAGGAAAACTATCAGCGTAATCGACCATATCAATAACAAAAGCAGCCAGAATCATAAGATTTTCTCAATAGATGCAGAAAAAGGTTTTTTTTTTTTGACAAAATACAATACTTATCCCTATTTAAAAAAAAACCCACTAGGGGGCAGCTAGGTGGGACAGTGAGCAGAGCACCAGCCCTGGAACCAGGAGGACTTGAGTTCAAATGTGACCTCAGACACTTGACACACTTACTAGCTGTGTGACCTTGGGCAAGTCACTTAACCCCAATTGCCCTGCCTTCCCCCTGCCAAAAAAAAACCCACTAGGAATAAATGGAGCCTGTCTTTAGATGATAAGCAATATCTGTCTACAACCAAGAGCAAGCAAGCATCATGTGTAATGGGGATAAACTAAGTCTTCCCACTAAGATCAGGGTAAAGCAAGGATGTCCTTGATCACCACTGTTATTCAGTATTGTGCTAGAAATGTTAACTTTAGCAGTAAGAGAAGAAAAAGAAATTGAAGGAATAAGAATAGTCTATGAGGAAAAAAAATTATTACTCTTTGCAGATGATATGATTGTATATGTAGAGAACCCTAGGGAATCAACTAAAAATCTGTTTTTATTGGATTTTTTGTCTTTACATTATCTGCATTTCCCAGCGTATGCTCTTCCCTCCCCTCAAAGGAAGGCATCCCTTCAAATAGAGGAGGAAATAAAGTAAAAACAGTTCAACAAAAGTGGCCAGTGTGTAGAAGAAGTTTGACATAATATGCAGCATTCCATCCCCTTGGTCCCCCACCTCTGCAAAGAGAGGATGGTGTTCTACAATACTTAAAAAAATAAATCCCAAAGGTTCTTGTTCATGTCTTTGACACATGGGCCTTTGCACCACCAATTTCATTTCCCTCTTTTCTTGCCCAACTCACAAGTGCACACACCCTTCTAGATGGCATGATCAAGGAAGAAAAATGGTTACTGACTCCTGCTCGATTTACCAAGCACATTCATTGACGATCTTAAAGGATTATAGACACCAGTAAATCTGATTAAGAAAAACTTTGTACTGAGACCTTTACAGAATGAGCAGTTGCAGCCAGTGTTGATCTGGGGGCTCTGAAGGATTACAGTCTAGTATAAAGGGTTGATGGGGAGGGCTTTCATTTAAATTTTTTGAATTCCAAACTTAAAACACCCAGAAAGAGCATCCCCAAACACACAGCAGAATGCCAAAATGGGTTCCGTATGCAGCTACATTACTTATTTCTTGCTTTAAATTTTTTCAAAGTAAATTCTGTACATTATTTTCATCCTATGCATCTGTCCTTCCTTCAGAGTTCCTTCTGTTCATTTAAATGTGCATTTACAACCATATTTCAATGGCTCTCTTTTTAAAAAAAAATCCCTACTGCTGACTTCCCTGTCCCTGATTCCCTCCCTCCAATTAAAAACCAAAAGAAAAAAAATACCCGACTCTTGTAAACACAAATAAGCATAATGAAGAAAAATGAATCCACATAACGGCCACGTCTCTTTCTGCACCGGAGTCCATCACATCTCTGAGGGTGTTGGTAACACGCCTCGTCATGGGCATGGCTGGTTGCAGTTCTTCAGTTTTTAAAAACAGTTTTCCTGTATGATGATGCTGTGCTTCTGTCGGTTGTTCTGGTTCATCTCACATCATTCTGTTTCCATTCCTACTCCCCAGAATTCTCTAAAATCATCCCTTCTGCCTTTCCTGATGGCTCAATAATGTTCACTTCCATTTACAGGATGCCGTGTTCAGCCACTCCCCCAGTGTCCAAAGAGCCATCCCAGGCGCCCCTGGGCTAGTCCACCAAAGTTCCAGAATTGCTTCACCTGTGCAGGAAAATTCTAAGAGAAATGGAAAGGGAAGGAGAGAAAAGCCCTGCCTCACCTTCTAGCCACCATTAAAGAAAGCTTGAACCCAAGTTTTCCTCCTGGTTTTTTTTTGGGGGGGGGGGCAGATAACAGAAAACATTTTAGGCAACTCATAATTGAGTGCTGAGCTTAGAGTTCGGAAGACCTGAGTTCAAATGTGGCCTCAGACACTTACTAGTTGTATGACCCTGATCAAGTCACTTCACCCCTGTTTGCCTCAGTTCCTCATCTGTAAAACGGGACACACTGGAGAAGGAAATGGCAAACCATTCCAGTATTTTTTGCCAAGAAAAGCCCATGGACAAGTCCACAGGGTCACAAAGAGTTGGACTTGATTGAACAATAACCAGCAGGTTCACCTTCGGTAAAGTCCCGCACAGGCAGTCTGAGTTGGGAGTGTTTTTTTAAAGAGTATTAAGGGACACTGTGTTGGTAACCAAAAATGGGCTCCTTAGCACTTAGTCAACAAGTGGCCTTGACTAGTTTGGCTTTTTCCCCTGAACTGAATGCTGTTTGTATGTTGGACTGGAGTAAGCTTGTCGGCCCCTTCACCTTGCTTCCCTTGCTTAAGCTGATCGAAAGAACCTGTGCTTTCCCCCGGCGTACCTTACACCCCCGCAGAAGCCGGATGGTTAAAAACAGCTTCCGTTGGAGCCAGAGGCTGCTACAGCCACAGCCGAAGCTGAAGCAGGAGCTGCCGGTAGCAGAGCTGACCTACGGGAGGAAGCTGAACAAGGACTTGAGGCCAGTGGGTAATCTTTTTACCATAGAGGGGGAAGCATGATTTTGTTTTACACCATCATGCTTCTCTGTAGCCTCCTGGTTACTCTTGTGAGGCAGACTTATTGGGCCTGGAAGCTTTAGATCAATATATCAAAATGGGGATGCTGGTTCATAGGTTAGTTACTATGGAGCCTAAATATATGCTTTAATTCTTCTGCCTCTTATCTTGAGAATTTCTTATATCCAGCGATTCCGAACCTTTCAGACATATATATGATCCTCTTTGAGATTATAAACTCTGCCCTCCTAATACAGACACACACTGAGCGCTTGCTTATTTGCGGATAAACCTGTAGCCCAGCTTTTGGAGTTCTGCTTGGAGAGACTTAGACACAGAGCTGGAGGACATGGGGGCATCTGCAGGCAGACAGTTTTCTTCCCAGTTTTAAGGGCTGAGAGAGCTTGACCTGGGAGCCGCTGACCTTGACATCGAGGGAAAGCCTTGCTGGAGGAGAGGCAAGAGAAGAAAGCAGAAAAATAGATAAAGAACAGAGAAGCGGATACTGGCGTGAGCAGAAGAATTGAACACAGGGTTATGGAGGGAGGGATTGTCAGCAGCAGAGACAAGTCCAGAGCCAGGGCAGTGAGGATAATTTGAGTGTGAAGTATGTCCTGGGAGAAACTTACATTACCGATCCAGCCAGGGGCGCTCCTTCCTCCTCCCCTTTCCCTCTCTGGAGAGAGAGAGAGAGAGAGTCAGATGTATCCTAAGTTAATCACTTTATGCCTCCTGTTTCCCTCTGGGGTTGGGAAGCTTTCACTTTTGTTCTAAATGTTATTTACACAGAATAAATTGGAGGCAATCTCAGAGGAGCAGGGCTAGCAATGGAGGGGACAGGGGAAAGGCTTCCTTTCTAAGATGGGATGTGAACTGAGTCTTAAAGGAAGCCATCTTCATGGTCCTTGGAAGAGCTTGGTCAGACATCAAAGATGCCAAGGCCATCCGTTGCATCCTGGGCCATTGCCACTTGCTCTGACTTTTGTCCTGCCACTGGACTTCCATGACTCTGAAGGAGAGAGGGAGGCTGATGACTTTGTGCACCTCTGCCTCACTTAAATCCGATTCACAAGCAAGTCAAGACACCACCTGTGATGTCACTGGTCCTCTTTGGAAAACAAAGGATGAATGACAGATATTTTGTTTTTTAAGCTGACAGCTGTTGATCAGAGAAAGAACTATGGAGTCTGAATGCAGATCGAAGTGTACTATTCTCTCTCTCTCTCTCTCTCTCTCTCTCTCTCTCTCTCACACACACACACACACACACACACACACACACACACACACATTTGTTTCTTCTTTCTCATGGTTTTCCCCTTTGGTTCTGATTCTTCTTTACAACATGAGTAAGGTGGAAATATGTTTAATATGATTGTACATGTATAGCCAATATCAGATTGCATGCCGTCTTGGGCAGGGGAGGAAGGGAGAAAATTTAGAACTCAAAATCTTATAGAAGTGAATGTTGAAAATTAAAAACAAATAAATAAAATTAAAAATAAAAATAAATTCAAAGCTGCGTGTTGTATCTTAGCTAATGCATGCTGTTCTCCGGAGAGAAAAGCACAGAGAATATTCTTTCCTGACATGACACACCATTTTGCCTAACTTCTTAGACTGGGGACTTTGGAGAGACTGGTACTGGACTCTTACTAACTCGGTACCACCTCTATGCCCCTGGGAATAAAAGTAGGAGCTGGTAAGTGTGCCCCAGGCTGTAAAAGCAGGTAGACAGCAAGCGCTTATTAAGTGCTTTCTGTATGCCTGGCAGTGTGCTAAGCATTTTACAATACGGAAGCAGATTCACAGCTGAGAAAATAAAGCATTAATGACCTGGACCTGTCTCCAAAGTGGAGGCCCCTGGAAGGTATTCACCAACAGGAGAAGGCGGCCGGCGCGGCGGATGGATGTTCCAGCATGAGAAGGTCCGAGGCGCTGAAGGAAGTTTCAGGGGGAGAAGACAGCTGAGTCATGATGAAGAAATATGGAGAGAGAGGGAAATGGGAGCAAAATGAAAGGGCTTTTACTTTCCTTTTTTTCCCTGGTGGCAGCCAATGGATTTTGAAAAGAAAAAGCTGCATCTCCATGAGGAAAGCAGGGGGCAATGAGGGGCTAAGAGAGGGAAAGCCACATCCCCACAGAAGAGCAAGTTGCCAGGGCAGCTCGACGGATGGAGGTTATAATCAAGCGACCAACAAGCATTTACCAAGCACCTACTATGTGCCAGGCACTTAATAAAGGCAACTGGAGGAATCAGGAAAGACCTTCACTCCCGCTGACTTGGGCATTGTAAATGTCCTAATAGTTCCTTTTCTTTTAAAATATTTTTATTTATATCTTTTGTTTTTATATTACTTATAGTTCCCAAATCCCCTTCCGTTTAGAGAGCCGTCCCTCATGACAAAGAATAAAAAAAGAAAGAGAGGAAAGGCAATTCGACAAGACTAAGCAGCAAATAACTGAATCTAGTAGCATATGCAGTGTTTCATACCCATAGACCCCCACCTCTGCAAAGAAGATCCCCGTCGTATGACCGGCTTTGACGGACTTAGCTCTTCTCAGCGATGCGAGGATCTAAGACAATTCCAAAAGACTCATGATGGAAAATGCTATCCACATCCAGAGAAAGAACTATGGAGTCTGAATGCAAATCAAAGCAGCCTATTTTCTCTTTCTCATGGTTTTTCCCTTTTTTTCTGATTCTTCTCTCACAACATGACTAATGTAGAAATATGTTTCATATGATTGTGCATGTAGAGCCTATGTCAGACGGTTTGCTGTGTTGGGGAAGGGGGAAGAGAGGGAGGGGAGAAATTTAGAACTCAAAATCTTATAAGGGTGAAGGTTGAAAACTAAAAATTAATTAATTTTTAAAAAGATCCTTATCATAACACAAAGTTTCATGTTGGTCGTTTCAATCCTTCCATTTACAATATTGTAGTCATCGTGTATGTGAGTTTCCTGGTTTTGCTTTCTATTTTCAGAGAGTCTAACTCTACCTTTCTTTCAGGCTGACAATAAAACTGGATGAATGAAGGGAGCAGTCTTGGAATAGTGTCAGGATCTTAGATGAAACTCAGTCCTCTGCCCTCTTTTTCCATGCCAGGTCTTGGTGCACCTATTCCACGCTGGTCTTTATTCCTGGAATGCCCTCCCTTAATCTCCACAAATTTATCCTATGCATAGCTTATTTGTAAATAGATGTTTTCATGGGGTTTTTCCCATTAGAATGGGAGCTTCTTGAGGGCAGGGGCTATGTGTTCACTTTTCTTTGAGTCCTCAGCCTGAATCAAAGAAGGTGCTGAGAAATACAAATCCAGAGCCACTTCCAACACAAGTGTTCTAAGGGACTGATTGGGCCTGTGGTACAGTCTGATCATCGATAGCCGAATACTGTACCCTGACTCCAACATTGTGGTCTTCGAAACTGAAGGCTGAGCAAGACAACAACTTAATACAGAGCCTAGGAAATAGCTTATTGGCTAACTGACTGCTGAATAACGTTAGTGTGGTATTATCAAGTCAGGAGACCTGGGTCTAAAGTTTGGTTTCTTTACCTGTTAAATGGAAATGCAGGTGTCACGACCCAACCTTTAAAGCCCATCTCATATGCCACCTCTTCCCTAAAGCCTTCCTAGTCATTACCAGATGGTAAAGATTGGGCCCTCCTCCTACTTCACAAAGGCTTTATCTTTGGAAGATGGCAGAGTGGGTCAGCAAATTTCCAGGCTCTCCAAATTTCTTCCATAAACAAGACAGAACATTGCCCAAAAGTGAACTTAGAGGGGCAGAAATAAAAAAAAAAAGTCGGGGTAAAGTAGTTTTCCTCCTAAGACAACTTGAGAGGACCTCAGGAAAGACCTGACCTTCAGTGCAAACACCTCCAGGCAGACTCTGCTGAACTAACAGAGCCCTGGGGGCAGCTGGGACCCTGAGGGAGCCTCAGCTTCAGGAACTTTCACCTTACTAACAGTATGGGGGGGGGCAGACAGCTGAGAAAAGGAAGACTGAAGGAATCTCTGCTGTCTCAGGATGCCAGATCCAGCTGTGTTGACCAGATGTGGTCCTGGGCTGTGACTATGGGTGAGAGGGAGAGAGCACACGCAGGGTGAATGTGGTAGCAGGTGAGTAGGGACCCTGCTGGCTGTGGGCACTTGCAGGAGAGCAGAATCCCTGGTTTGGGCTCCAGGGCAGAGAGCAGAACTGAAGTGTGCAGCCACAGGAGGGACTGCAGGGAGCAAGAGCGTTTGCATGTGTCTGGGGGCCCTCCCTGTGGCTTAGGGGTGGAGAACTGTGCCTGAGGTTGAGCCCCCAGACAGAGCTCAGAAAAAAACAGTAAGAAGCTATTCCACACACTTAAGAACTGGAATTTGATTACAATAGTAAGCAGCTAAAAATAAAATAAAACAAAACAAATATGAGTAAGCAAAGGAGAAAGAAGCTGACCACAGACAGCTACTATGGAGAGAGAGAAGATCTGGGTTTGTATTCAGAGGAAGATAGTGAAGTCAAAAAGCCACTCCTACTTTAAAGAGAAATGTCAAATGGTCATGAGCCTAAAAAGAGTTCTGGAAAGAACTTACAAAGGTCCCCAAAAATCAAATAAGAGAGACTGAGGAAAAAATAGAAGAAAAGATAAGAGCAATTGAAGAAAATCAGGAAAATTATGAAAAGAAAGTCAACCAATTGGAAAAAGAGATCCAAAAGCTTAGGGAAGAAAATAACTCCTTGAAAACTAGAATTGGGCAAGGGGAAGCAAATGACTTTATAATAACAATAGAACAAAATCACAAGAATGAAAAAATAGAAGTGAATGTGAAACCTCTTATTAGAAAAAAAAAACTGATCTGGAGAACAGATTGAGGACAGACAATATTGGCTGCTAATGGCCACCCTTGTGATTGTTAGCACTGAACGGGCTGACTTAGCTGTACTGTGAGTTTGTTTTGGGGAAGAGCCCAGCGGGGGGTCGGAGAGGTTTCAGGACAGAGAGGCTCCATGTGGTGATATTCTGTATTTGATGTTTTGGGTTCCTTGCTGTTATGATAAAGTGGACTGACTGGCTATGGAAGCTGAGCATTTGGTTGTGGGATCTGGTTCTCTGGCGTCTGAATAAATGGTTTACCTCTTCTACCTTCTCTGTGGAGAGTCTCATGTACTTGGCGATACAGACCTACGTAGGCATTTTGACAATTATCATCTATATTGTTATTATTGCCTTATTGAATTGTTCAACTACCTAAAAGTTACAATAAAAAGAGTCTTGATACAATATTGCGAGGAATTATTAAGGAAAATTGCCCTTAAGTTCTAACTTACAGGAATATCATACCCAAGTTTCAAAGCAACCAGGTTAAGGAAAACAAGCAACAAGAAAAAAAACAATTTAAATGCCACAGAGCTATAATCAGGATCACACAAGACCTAGCACCTCTACATTAAAAGAATGCAAGTCTTGGAACACTATATTTCAAAGGGTAAAAGAGCTGGAATTGTAACTAAAAATAAGGTACCCAGCAAAGTTGAGTATAATCCTGAATGGGGAAAAGAAGTGTACTTAATGAATTAGAGGACTTTTAGGTATTCGTGACAAAAAGACCAGAACTCAATGGAAAATTAACATATAAAATGCAGGAGAAACAAGATAAATATTAAAGACTAATTACAAGGGACTCCATAAGGTCAAACTGTTTACTTCTTATATGTGAAAGTGTTATCAGTATTCTTAAGACTGTCATCATTACCTGGGTAGTTTGAGAGAAAGGCTTAGGCTGAGCCGAGTATGATGGGTCGATTCTCAAAAAATAAAACTGGGTAATAACAGGTGAGAAGGAGCAATTATCTTATACAAATGAGGTATGAAAGGAAGAACTGACACAGAAGAAGCAAGTGGAGATAGAGGGCTGGTAGCGCTGGAACCTCACTCTCATTGGAACTGGATTAAAGAGGGAACAATGTATATATTTAGAAGGGTGCGAAAGTCTTCTCTAAGCTTTGCTTGTACTTTACCAACCAACCAACCAACTATGAAAGTCTTCTAAATTTATAAAGAAATAAGAGGGCAAGGGGATAGATGGGATAAGGGAGGGGACTCTTAGAGGGGTAGATAGATTAAGGTAAAGGGTGGGGGGAGAGGCTAAGGGAGGGACTCAGAAGGGTGGGTAGATTAAGGACCAGGAAGGCATAGTAGTGGTTAGAAGTAAATTAGATGTGCAGTGAGGAAGAATAGGTAAATAAGGCAAGAAGGATAAATAGTGAGGAAAAATAGGTTGGAGAGAAATACACAACTAGTAATTATAACTTTGAATGTGAATGGAATAAATTTACTCATAAAATGGAGAAGGATAGCAGAATGGATTAAAAATCAGAATCCAACAATATGTTATTTACAAGAAACACAATTAAAAATGAGAGATACACACAGAGTTAAAATAAAGGTCTGGAGTAGAATTTATTATGCTTCACTTGATGTAAAAAAAAAAAGCAGGGATAGAAATCATGATCTCAGACAAAGTTAAAACTAAAATAGATTTAATTAAAAGAGATAAACAGGGAAACTACACTATATGTCACCAATATTATCCAATTTTTTTTAGAAATGCTAGCAATAGCAATAAGAGAAGAAAAAGAAACTGAAGAAATCAGAAGGAAAATAAGGTAAAAAAAAACTCTCTCATTTTGCAGATAATATGTTGATATATTTGGAAAATCCTAAAAACTCAACTAAAAAAGTTAGTTGAAACAATGATTTTAGCAAATTAGTATGATGTAAAATAAACCCACAGAGATCATCAGCATTTTTATTCATCACCAACAAAACTCTGCAAGAAGAGATAGTAGGAGATATTCTACTTAAAATAACTATAGACAGCATAAAATAGGTGAGAGATACCTGCCAAAACAGACCAGGAACTATGTGAACACAATTATAAAACACTCTTTATACATATAAATACTATTTACATAATTGGAGAAATGTCAATTGTTCATGGGTAGGGGAAGCCAACATAATAAAATGACAATTCTACCTAACTAATCTATTTATGTAATGCCATCCCAATTAAATTACTAAAAAAAAATTTTTTTCCAAGTTAAAAAAAATAAAATTCATTTAGAAGAACAAAAGGTCAAGAATTTCAAAGAAACTAATAAAAAAATGTAAAAGAAGGAGGGTTAGCAGTACCAGATATTAAACTTCAGTTATCCTTTCCACCCTGAGACTTCCCCCATCTTGGTTTCAATATTTCATGGGTCAGCATAAGAAAATTAAATGGGAACTTTTTTGAGTTTTGTGGAAGCCACAGATGACACATGAAGGCCAGCAGATGACACAGAGCCTGTGACCAAATACTTAACCCAAATTTTGCAATAAGGTTATGCAAATACCCCATAAAAGAAAAAGAAAAAATTCACACTTCTTCTCTGGCATGAAGGGAGGGCCAAAAAATTTCATGAGGAATTTCCAGATCTCAGGGTGCCGGCCTCTAACTCCCATAATGTGAAAGGAATAACTGTTATCATAAGGCAGGAAATATCAACTATCTGGTACTGGCTGAGAAAAAGAAAGGTAGATCAGTGGAACAGAGTAAACATACAATACACAGCAGTAAAGAATCATAGTAATCTTGTGTTTGACAAATGTAAAGATTTAAGTTTGGGGGATAAAATTCATTATTTGTTAAAAGTTGTTGGGAAAGCTGGAAAGCAGTCTGGCAAAAATTGAGCACAGACCAATATCTTAAACCATTTACCAAAATAAGGTCAAAATGGATACATCACCTGGATATAAAAGAAGATATCATAAGAAAATTAGAAAAAAATGGAACATATTTACTATCAGACTCATGGATAGGAGAATGATATATGAAGAAACAAGAGATAGAGAGCATTGTAAGGTATAAAGTACATAATTTCAATTATATTAAATTAAAAGGGGTCTGTACAAATAAAATAAATGTAGCCAAAATTAGAAGAAATGCAGAAAATTGGGGAAAAAAATTTTATAGACAAGTCTCTCAGATAAAGGTCTCATTTCTCAAATATATAAGGAACTTCGTCAAATTTATAAGAATACAAGTAATTCCTCAATTGATAAATGGCCAAAAGATATGAACAGGCAGTTTTTCAATGAAGAATTCAAAATTATATATACTCATAGGAAAAAATACTCTAAATCAAAAATGCAAATTAAAATAACTTTGAGATATTATTTTGACCCATCAGATTGGCTAAAATGGTTGATGCCGTTTAATTGGGGAATGGCTAAAAAAAATGATGATATGTGATTGTGATGTAACTCTACTGTGCTATAGGAAATGATGAGCAAGAGGATTTTGGAAAAACATGGAAAAACTTGCACGAAATACTGAACAAAGAAACGAGCAGCACCAAGAGAGCATTGTGCACAGGAACAGAAATATTGTCCCAAGAACAACTTTGAATGACTTATTCATCTAGAGTGTCATAGATACTCAACCCAACTACAAAGGACCTATGAAGGAAGGTGCTATCCGCATCCAGAGAAAGAACTGATAATTAAACGTATGTATAGTATGGGCGAGGTCAGGAGGGAGGGAGGGGGAAAAGAGTACATGGGAGAGAACAAAAGAAAACTTGGAAGGAAACACAGGAAGGTAGGGCAGCTTTGAAAACAGTGTCTAGCGTTTATTACATAGTTTTTCCAAAAAAAAAAAAAAAAGGAAACAATCTGAAATGGAAATTCATAGTTTTATGTTGTGCCGAAAATGTTCTTTTTTTCCTCTCCCTTTTGTATTTAAGTTCAAAATGAGTAAAAATAAATTTCAAAAACAAAAAACCCAAAGGTCTTATCTTGCACTTATCGTGGATTTATAGGATCATAGATTTAGATGTGAAAGGGACCTTAGATCTCGTCTAGCCCAATTGCCTCATTTGGTAGTTGGGGAAACCAAAGTACAGAGGCATAAAATGATTTACCCGGAGTCACCTAGGTAGCAAGAAGCTGAGCCAGGATTCAAACTCAGGTCATCTGCCTCCCAACCCAGCCCTCCTTCCAATACACCATTCTGCCTCTGAGTGTATTGCTTTGCCTTATAGTTATACGTAGTTCCTCTTGTCTAGCTGGCTACAATCTCCCTGAGGGCAGGGCCTGTGCTTTGTCCATGCTTTTTTATCTCTCCCAGACCCTAATGCTGTGTTCAGCACACAGTAGGCACCTGCTGTTAGAACTCTGTAATGGACACAGCCTGCAGCTAGAAGATGCGACTGAAGGCTCCTTCAGCCCTTTGGGGCCATGGGCACCCAACAAGCTTTATCCATCGCACCAGAAAAACTACTTCAAAGCAGAGCAGGCTGCAGACCCAGCTCCAGCCCTGGCATCATGGTCTTACCTTGCTTGAGGTGCATGACCTTATCCCCTTGTCCCTGAGCTGGGCTCTTGTTTTAAACTCGACTCTTCACCTCTTTTCCCTTGCCTCACTTGAACCCCTGGGCCCAGTTAATTCCAGTATACTCCCAGTTGTGCCCTCTGCCCGTCTGGTCCTCTGCATAGCAATCCCCCTGCCCCTGTGCTCTGACCACACTTGTACTCGTGCACAGATTTCTGCCTGGCTCAGGCCACCCGGTACCAATATCCAGACTAAACAGGATTATGGCTGGGAGACTGTAAGGAACATTATATATCATATAGTCCACCGTTTCTCCCTTTTGCAAACATATTCACACATTTTACAGATGGGGAAACTGAGGTCCTGAGCAGTTACGACTTGTCCATGGTCACGCAGAGGGTCGGTAGTAGAGCTAAGATCTGAAATGAGGTCTCTTGACCCTAGGTCAAACATTATATTATGCTCTCTCTCACTCAGGCAATGTCCCTTCTGGTACCTGGGACTGGCTGTCTGAATGCCAACCCCTACCCCCTACTCAGATTTCCACTCTGGCTAAGACTGTTAATGGTTCCATTGACATTGACTTGGTTCAGTATTGCCATGGCAGACAGTCTCCAGCAGAGTCCCTCAGGGATCTGTGCTCAGCTCTCCCAGGGACTCAGAGAAAGATACAGATGGCTGGCCCATCAGATTTGCAGATGACACCGAGCTGGGAGAAATGACGAACGCAGGATGACCGAGCCAGGAACCAAAATGACCCCCACAGGCTAAAGCCCTGGCCCAAATCTAAGAAGATGAAACTCCCTTGGGACAGATGGGAAATCTTACATTTGGGCTCCCGGAAAAATCACCTCTAAAGGTATAAGAAGGTGGAGCCACAGATAGACAGCAGCTGTTCTTAAAAAAAAAAAAAAAGATCTGGAGGTTTAATAGAGGAAGGAGAGAAGCATTTATTGAACTCCTACTGTGTGCCAGGCACTGTGCTAAGTGCTTTACAAACATTATCTTTTTTGATCTTATGTCAGTGGTGTGATATGGAAACCAATACAGCTAATGTGATCTTGGGCTACATTGAACTCAATCAATCAACCAATAATAAACATTTATTAAGCTCCTACTATGTGCTCAGTGCTGGGGATACCAATGGAAAGCTTATGATCTAGTTGGGGAGACAACATACATAGCAATAATAGAAAAGCAAGGATCAATAGGTACTGATTAAGAGACAGAAGGCACTAGAATTAAACGGGGTTATGGAAGGCTTTCTGTAGGAGGTAGGATTTTAGTTGGGACTTAAAAGAAGCCAAGGATGTTCAAAAAACATCTGTTAAGTACCTACTATGTTCCTGGCACTGAGATTGATTAATTAATTAATTGATCTCAATATGTCAGCAATGTGATATTGAAACCAATATAGGTCCTCTGATCTTGGGCTACTTTAAAATCAACCAACCAGTCACTAAACATTTGTTAAGTACCTACTATGTGCCAGGCACTGTGATTGGTTGATCTCAATGGTGATATGGAAACCAGCATAGGTCCTCTGATCTTGGGCTATATTAAAATCAACCAATCAGTCACTAAACATTTATTAAGTACCTACTGTGTGCCAGGCACTGTGATTGATTAATTAATTAATCTCAATGGGTCAGCAGAGTGAGATGGAAACTAATATAGGTCCTCTGATCTTGGGCTACATTAAAATCAACCAACCAGTCACTAAACATTTATTGAGTACCTACTATGTGCTAGGCATGATGATTGGTTGATTGATCTTCAGTGGGTCAGCAGTGTGATATGGAAACTGGCCTTGGGATCGTGGGCCATTACAAGGGGCAGGGCTTCCAGGAAGAAGAAGGGGATGGCCCTGCTGTCCTCTGCCCTCATCGGTCCTCGTCTGGAGTATTGTGGCCAGTTCTGGACACCACAGATTGAGAAGGTCATTGATGAGCTGGAGAGTGTCCAGAGGACACTGGGGAAGGGCCTTGCCTCCAGATCAGATGAGGAGCAATGGAAGGACCTGGAGATGAGTTTAGCTTGGGGAGAAGACACAGGTGAAAGGGGCAAGAAAGCTTTGTTCAAGGAGGTCCGTCAGATGGAGAAGGAATCGGATTTGTTCTATTAGGCTCCAGGGGTAGGACTCCGAGCAAGTTCCATAGAGCCCAGTTTGAATGGAGGTTCCCAAGAGCCCAGTTTAGGCTGGATATCAGGAAAAACTTCCTAATGAGTTGTCGTTGCTGAGTCATTTTTCAGTCGTTTCTAACTCTTTGTGACCCCAGTTGGGGTTTTTCTTGGCAAAGATACTGGAGTGGTTTTGCCATTTCTTTCTCCAGTTCATTTTGTAGGTGAGGAAACTGAGGCAAACAGGGTTAAGTGACTTGCCCAGGGTCACACAGCTAGGAACTGTCTGAGGCCAGATTTGAACTCAGGCCCAGCACTCTATCCCCTTCACCACCTAGCTGTCCTAACAAGTTGAGTCCAAAGTGAAATGGGGTGCTTTGAGAGATGGTGGGATTCCCCCTCCTTGGTGATCTTCAAGCATGAAGTCCGAGGTACATCGTCATGGGAATTCCTTTTTGGGCATGGGTTGGATTCAGCGGCTACTGAGGTCTGTTCCAGCTCTTAGTTTCTGTACTTCTGTGAGTTTATCTTTCAGGTGTATCCAGTCATCCTGGCCTTGATCTTGGCTGTTTCCTCTGGACTTACAGTAATTATTTCTCTGTGTCGGCCCAGCCCATCTCCCAGTCTTGCCCCCTTACTGATGATGCCACAATCGGTACTGATGGAATTTCCCATCTACCCATATCAGTTCCCAAAATGGGTTGTTAGCTACAAGTTAGGGGACTTCAATTTGGAGTCAAGAATTGACTTTTTTCATACCTTCATCTAGGGTTAGTTCTGCCACCTAGCGGCAAATAAAATAACATTTTCCGTGTGCTTCAATTAAGTGAACCATAAGAAGTTATACTTATTATTAAAGGTATGATACTACAGAGAGCTTATGTTCTACTAGGGAGAAAACAACATATATAGAAGTAAATACAAAATATCTACAAAGCATACAAAGAAATTTCAATAAGAAAAAATTGGGGGATCAGGAAGTAGAAACTGGGGTTCTGCTTTAAAGGAAGCTAGGGGATTCCAAGAGCCAGAGAGAATGAGGGAAGGCATTCCAGACAGGGAAACCACTCATGCAAAGGCAGGTAGGTGGGAGATAGAGATTGTTATAAAAAAACAGAAGCTAGCAAGCCAGCTTCATTGGAAAAGAGATTGTGTGAAGAGAGTATTATGAAAGGTAGGTAGAGGCGAGGTTGTGGAGGACTTGGAACACCAGGCTACACGTCTTGTAATTTATCCTAGAGGCCACAGGGAGCCAATGAACACTTTTGAATACAGGAATAATATGGACAGGTGTGTTTTAGGAATCTCAGCTTCAGATTTGACTGGAGGATGGATTGGGGGTAGGGTGGGGTGGTAACTGGAGGCAGCACCATCAGCTAAAGGAATCCTGTAATAAAAATGATGAGGGCCTGAACCAAAGAGGGCCCTGAGACTAGAGGGAAGGAGACGGATACCAAAGGCAGGGTGGACAAGGTGGAGAAACTGACTGGATGAGGGAAGAGCCAAGGATAAGGCCATTCTTGTGACCCTGGGTGACTAGAATGGTGGCAGATGGTGATCAACATTCCCTCTTCCCCATCATCTGCTGCCACTCTTGTCCATGACTGCCCATTGGTCCTCCACAGGAGAGGTCATCTTCAAGGAAAAGCCCTTCCTGATGGCCCTAAATTCTGCTACCTTCCTTCTGCCATTTTATCTTGTCTATAGCTAGTGCCAACATAGTTGTTTGCTGGTTTGCTCCCCCATTAGGAGGGGGAGGGGGTAGGGCAGGGACTGCCTTTTGCCTTTCTTTGTATCCCTTGGATTTAGCACAGTGCCTGGCACATAGTAGGCACTATATATGTTAGCTATTATTATTAAATGTTTGTCGGTTGTCTCCCGCATTAGATGGAAAGATCCTTGAGGGCAGGGATTGTCTTTTGCCTTTCTTTGTACAGCGCCTGGCACATAGCAGACACTTAAAATGCTTATTGACCGACTGACATATTAGAGGGCTCCTCAGGGTTTTTTAAGTAGAAGTCAACAAGCATCTTCCAATCATATTCCAACATAACCTGTGACTCCTTTTTTGGCTTGTAAGTTCCTTTAAAGCCATGAACAGGCCTGGATTCCCCTTTGTATTCCTGGCATCCCAAAACAGGGCCTTGAATGTGGTAGTTGCAGGATCAGTGCTGTTTAAATTAAACCTCTCTTTGAACGTGTTAATTGTCGTTGCATGTTGGGCTTCCTGATCAGGACACATCAGGTTGCATCCTGTTTACCTGCAGTGACGTGCCAGTCACCGTGAAAGCTTTTGATGTGGTAACAGGGCAGCAGGTAGTTTTAGAGGCATTGTGGAAAGGGCCAGAAGTGTTTGTTTTGAATCCAGGCTTTGACAGCTGGCTTCAAGTGCCTGGGTTTGAATCATGCATCTGATAAACCCCATATAGTGACCTTAGACAAGTCTCTTCCGCCCCCTGGGCCTTAGCTTTCTTCTCTGTAAAATGAGGGCATTAGACGGTCTCTGGGGCCCCTTCAAGACCTTGATACATGAGCCTATGAACCTCCTAGCTGGGTGACTAACACTGATGGTGTCTTTAGCCTTTAATTTCCTCACCTGTAAAATGGGGAAATATCCAGAGTCAATCAACAAGCATTAGTTAATTAAGTACCTACTGTGTGCCAGGCACTGTGCTAGCCTACAATGAATGAAACAATCCCTACTTGGAAAGAGTTTACATTATAATGGGAAGGACAACACATGCATATTTAAGTACATACAGAAAATGTATGAAGAGAATCAATGCAGATAAATACAAAAGAAGGAAAGACAAGGCATTGGGGAGTGAAGGTGCTGGCAGCTGGAGGGGTAGTGTCCCTTTGAATGTCGTGTCTGAGCCTTGTCTTGAAGGACCAGAGGGACCCAATGAGGCCAAAGACAGAAGGAGCTTCCTGGGCCTGGAGAAGGGCCAGAGCCAAGGAGCAGGGAGTGTCAAGTGTGGGGAACAGAAAGAAAGCCTGCTAGGAAAGATCACAGAGTTTGAGGAAGGAAGCAATGCTCTGTGAGGCTGGAGAGGTCAGTGGAGACAAGGCTGTGTGGGGCTTTCCAAGCCAAACAGAGATGTTTGCATTTTACCCTCAAGGCAACATGGAACCACCAAGGTCAGCTGAGTAGGAGCTCCTGACTTAGTCAGAGCCACACTTATGGAAAATTACCTTGGCACCAGTGTGAGGTGAGAGACTGGAGGCTGGGAGACCAATTAAGAGGTGACGAGGATTGGAGCAAAGGGGTTAGCTGTGTGAGTGGAGAAAAGGAATAAAGATGAGAGGGATGTGGCAAGATGGGACAATCAACTGACTACTCAGGGGACAGAGAGAGGGGTGGGGGAGAACACCAAGATTATGAACCAGAGACACTGGAAGGATGGTGGTACTTCCTGCAGGTATGATAAAGTTTAGAAACAGGGAGGTAGGGAAAACTCTTCTGTATATGTTGAGTTAGAGATGTCGTTGGGACATCCACTTTGAAATGTCCGATAGGCAACTGGTGATTTGGGACTCAAGTTCTGGGAGAGATGAGTTGAATATAGATAGATGGATAGATAGATAGACAGACAGGTAGATGGGGGGAGAGAGAGAGAGAGAGAGAGAGAGAGAGAGAGAGAGAGATCGAGAGAGAGAGAGAGAGAGAGAGAGAGAAAACTGGATGCTATCTGCATAGAAGTAAGAGTCAAACCCATAGGAAGTGGAAGTGGTTAGGTTACCAAGAGAATATAGGGAGAGAAGAAAAGGATAGGCATCTGGGACGAAACATTAAGGCACACCCATAGATAGTTAGGGGTGTGATAAGTGGGATAAGCCAGCACAGGAGAGGGAGAAAATACAGTCAGACAGGTGAGAGGAGAGCCAGGAGACAGGAGTGTTCTGGAGACCCAGAGAGAAGAGAGGATCCAGGAGAGGACAGTCAACAGCATCTAATGCAGCAGATAGAGTGAGGAGAATGAAGACTGAGAAACAGCCACACCATTTGGGAATTAAGAGATCACCAATAACTTTGGAAAGAGCGGTTTCAGCCAAGTGATGAATTTGGAAGCTAGACTGCAAAGGGTTGAGGAATAAGTGAAAGGAGAGGAAGTGAGGCAAGCCAATGGAGATTATTTTTTTAGGAGGCTGAGAGGAAAGAGAAATAGAATGCACTCACCTGAGGGGATGGTTATGGTCTAGGGAAGGTTGAATAGAGCACTAGGCTGGGCTTGGAGTCATGAAGACCTGAGTTCAAATCCAGCCTCAGACACTTACTAGCTGTGTGACCCTGAGCAAGTCACTTAACTCTGCCTCAGTTTTCTCATCTGTAAAGTGAACTGGAGAAGGAAATGTCAAACCACCCCAGTATCTATGCCAAGAAAATGCTAAATAGGGTCATGAAGGGTCAGAAACAACCAAAAAACAACTAAGCAACAAAGGGAAGGTTTGTGGTTGAAGAAAGAGCTTTGTAGGTACATATAAATATGAATGATAATTATCATTTCGAGAGGGACTTCATTAAAGTCCTACTGCGATACTCACCATGGTGTGGAGGGGGCTGTGGATCTCAAAGGCTAATCCTGGCAGAGCTTTCTCTCCATTGGAATAGCCTTCAAGAACCTAGGTTGGCTGCAGATAGAGAGATAGATGGATGGATGGATAGATAGATAAGCACTTACTAAACATATTCAGGCATTGCGCTGTTATAGCAGGGTTTGGATCAGCTGTTGGGGGACTCACAGACAAAGTTCTGATCCCTTAATATCCTAAAGGTTGGAATACAAGTTGGAGCTATGCCCCCCAAGTTACTAAAATGTGCCTACCCTTTGATATCAAAGAGTATCTGTTGGGTAACCCCAAGGCCCTACAAGGCCCATACCCCAAAGAGAACAAAGAAAGAGGGAAAGATCCTATATATACAAAAAATTATAGCAGCTCTTTTCATGATGGCCAAAAATTAGAATCTAAGGGGTGTCCTCCTATTGGGAAATGACTAAATAAATTGTGGTGTATTCATGTAATGACATATTTTGTCATAAGAAATGACAAGATGGATGGTTTCAGAAGAAACTAGAAAGACCTCTAGGAACTGATGCAGAGAGAAGTGAGCACAATTAGGAAGACAATTTATACAAAGTCAAAAGCATCATAGAGAAAAACAACATAGAAACATTGGCACTCTGAAAAATGTAAATTATGAGTTCAAGATAAAACAGGCCACTTACCTCCTGCCAGAGAGGGGAGGGACTTACAAAACAGGGAGAATCAGATATTTTCAGGCAAGGTTAGACAGGGATTGGTTTTGCAGATCTCTGAATGTTTATGACGAGGGTTTTATTTTGGGTGGGGATTGTTGGTGTTGTTACTCAGTGGGAGGAGGGGGCAGACAGTGGAAGGGACAGATCATAAATGCTTGCAAAGACGAGTAAATGTGTTTTGAAGGAGTTTATGTGGACAGCCATTTACGTATTATATCTAAATATTTTTTTCCTAAGCTGTAATAATCGGTTACTTCCAAATGTGAACGGTTTATATCCAATCATGGTACTGGGTTCTTGATATTAAAATATATGTGATAGATCAATCAATAAACGTCAAGAGCCCTGCTGTTGCTGTTGTTCAGTCGTGTCTGACTCTCCATGACCCCATCTGGGGTTTTCTTCGCAAAGAAGCTGGGGTGGGTTTGCCATTTCCTTCTCCAGCTCATTTTACAGATGATGAAACTGAGGAAAGCAGGGTGAAGTGACCTGCCCAGGGTCACACAGGTAAGAAGTGTCTGAGGCTGGATTTGAACTCAGGTTTCCTTGACTCCAGGCCTGATGCTCTATCCACTGTACCACCTAGTGGCCCTGGCAACTAGGGATACGAAGGAAGGCAAGAAAACAACCTTTGCCCTCAAGGAACTTACATTCTAATGGGAGAGACAGCATGGGAAAAATGACGTGTGAGCAAAATACACACAGAGGAAATGGAAGGTTGTCTTGGTGGCATGAGGCAACCTGCTTATAGCTTGTTTCTACACCGCTGTCTGCCTGTTGTCTCCTGCGTTAGATTGTGAGGTGCTATCAGCTGGAGGGGATGGCAGGGGTTTCGAGCTGAGCTGAAGGTCAGGATTCCTAAAGGGCAGAAATGAAGAGGAAGAACATTCCTGGCATGGAGGGCAGGGAGGCTCAGCCATGTTCAAAATCTGATGTTTGCGCAAATAAGGGGAAGAGATTTGACTCCAACAGATTGTTCAGAGCTCATCAAAATTATAGACCAGATAGTGGCAAGTATTCTTTGTGCACTTGTAGAATGAATTTGGTCCCCAAGGAGCCATCTTTGCTGCTGACAGACTCTCTCCACGCCAACCCCTCACCCCAGCCTGCTTTAGAGAGAGCCCCTGGCTTCACTACCAGCTCTCACCAATCTGTAATTGCAAATCTAGGTTTTCCTTATGGATGGCAGGAGCCGAGCCCTGGGAGAGCTGGATTAATACGTATGGATGCTCCAAATGTCCTTTTCTTTGTCAACTATTTCTATAGTAAGATCAGCAGTACTCCCGACCAAAGGGTTCAGTTCTCGTCAGAACAGGCCGCACAACTTTGTAAGAACCAACATCTCTGAGAATCAGTTTTGAAAATGGAGAGGATTTGTACCAGAGGCCATGTGTCTCCTAGACTCCCTTGGCAGTCTGGCGAAATCATAGAAGAGCATTGCTAAATGCTTCACGCAGGCTTCAAAGGAAACCCAGCTCCACCAAGACGACCACCTCTCAGCCCCAGGCATTCTCACTGGCCATCCCTCTCTGCTCTGACCATTGACCTCCCTGGCTTCCTTTAGGTCCCATCTAAAATCCCACCTCCTACAGGAAGCCTTCCCCAACCATCTTAGTCCCCAGGGCCTTCCCTCCATTAATTATCTCCTATTTATCCAGTATATAGTTTGCTTTATATAGTTTTGATTGCATGTTTTTTCCCATTAAATTGTAAGTTCTTGAGGGCAGGGACGGTCTTTTGCCTCTTTTTGTAAACCTAGCACTTAGTCCCTGGCACACAATAGGTGCCTTAATAAATGTTTATTGAATTGAAATCCAATCATCAAAATGCTTAAAAACAAATTCACGGATCCCAGATTGAGGAGCCTTGAACTGGTTGAACTCCAAGGCTCTGTCCTGTTCAAAATCCTATGATTCCCTAACAGGCCATGCAAAGGATAGAGCCCTGGACTTAGGGTCAGGAAGAGCTGAGTTCAAATCCAGCCTCCAACATGTACTAGTTGTGTGACCTTGGGTAAATCACTTACACTCTGTCTTCCTCAGGTTCCCCATCTATAAAGCGGAGGAAATAAGAGCACCTGCCCCGCAGGGCTGCTGTGAGGGCTGAGTGACAGATTTGTAAAGTTCTTTGCAAACCCTAAGGCAACGTATATATGTATATATGTATGTATATATATATATGTATGTATATATGTATACATGTATGTATATACGTGTGTATAAGTGCATACAAATTATGTATGTGTGTAGATATATACATATGCAGATATATTATTTATATATAATACATATGAATATGTAACACACACGTATATACATATGTATACATATATATATATAAAACACTGGCTAGTATCTTATGAACTAGCAATCTCCTCCTCTGAGGGCCTTTATGACTTTGAAACATGATGAACCTGACCACAGAGAGTCCCTCAGTTGCCTTCCAATGCCCAGAGAGTCCATGAGTATGAGGATTCTAGCCTGTCAAGGGTACTTAAACCCTGGGCAGGCCCTTTACCCTTCTAAGGGCTCTAGAATTCTCTGTGAGCTCAGGCAGCACCTTTGACACAAAGGGGTAGGGGTAGGGGTCCCTCCATCTTACCCCCAAACTGGTGATCCCTCCCTGCCTGACGGCACTGAGTTTATGTTGTAATTATTCCGTGTGCATATTTATCCATGGCCTTGCTGGGTACAACCAGCCACTCCTTTCTTTTTGCCTTTCTCTCCTCCCTGGACTTCCAAGGCACCATTTGTTCTTGGTTCTCCTGGCCTCGTGGCCCTTCCTTCAGTGGCCTCCTTTCCTTCTTTCTCACCCTGGAAAGTGGATGCTCCTCAAAGTTCTGTCCCAGGCCCCCATTCCCTTTTCTCCTCTTCCCCTTGGCGAGCTTTCTTACCATGAAGGTTGTAGTTTCCACCCCTGGCAGGTGGGCAACACTATCTTTGTCTCTCTCCTGAACCAAATAACCTTTAGAACCTCTCCATCTGGACCCACTGGCAATCGATCAGTCCACAACCATTGATAAAGCCCTTATCATGTGCTAGGAGCTGTTACAGTCCACTAACTCCTCCTCCCCACCCCTGCACCCCAAAAGAAGTCCTGTCTTGTAACAGATAAGCATAGCTAAATAGGAGAAACCCACAAGTGGCTGTATCTGAAAATGGGCGTCATTCTGTACCTCTCATCTCTTGTCTCTCTGCCAAGAGGTGTCTTTCATATTCACTGCCAGCTCCTACAGGATCTCTTGGTTTTGTACATAGTTTGAATGTACCTGAGTGTATAGTGTGCCATCACACGTGAGTGCTGACCTGTGGAAGCCCCTTCTGCGTCAGACAGGCCCCAGTTATGGCTGGAGAGTGTGTTGGGACATATGTCTAGGTCCTGAACTCCAGAGGAGATGTGGTCAGTTCCCTAGGTTTTTGCCCCTGGACAATGTAAAAATGAAATCAGAATCTACCAACTCAGCATGATGGTTCTATGTCCAGTTCTCCTTCGTTATGTGGGTGCTGAGTGGGGAGCACAGAAGACATTCATATTAGAAACCACGTAGACGAAAGACTAAGATGTGGGGTCAATTCTTTACCAGTCTTCTCCCTGGGGTTCTTGCTCATTGCTAATAACATTTCCTTGAACATATGAAGCTGATTTTATTCCACTGTCCTAGCCTTTGAGAGCCCCCGATTTGCCTCCGCACCACTGGAGGGACAAGCCTCAGAGTCAGAGTCATTCATTCATTACTCATCGATTCTATTATACCGAGTTACACAGTGTATCATGCTTTGGGCTTGGAGTCAGATAGAGCTGAATTCCAGTCTTGCCTCTGATTCTTAGCACCTGTGTGATCCTGGACACACCTTTAACTTCTGCCAGCTTCAGTATCCTCGTCTGTAAAATGAGGCTAATGATGGCTCCCCCCTCAAAGAGTAATTGTGAGAATAAAATGAGACAATAATAATTAAAAAGGTTGGAGAGATATAGTTTCTGTGTAATTTAATCATTTTATTAATAAGGCCAGCATGTTATTAATAAAAGGATGATCGTTTGGACCAAAGACAATCATGGCCCCGGGCTCAGGTTACAGACCCTTAGAAGACTAGGTATCAATTAACTCTGATTGGATAACACAAAAGGAAGTGAGTTATATTAAAATGAGGGACTGAGAGTGACATCTCAGAGAAACTATCTCTCCATCCTCAGACCACGCCCAGCCTTGGGCTCTGTACACAAAAGGATCTGTCTCCACCCAAGCTTGATTGAATGCAGTTCACCTGAGATTAGAGGTTCCTGTTAGGGCGGGGTAGAGAGACTGAGGTCTGGGAAATAGAAAAGGGAGGGGGAGCCCTGAATCTCCCCAAGTCATTACTTCTTAATAATCATTTCTCTCAAATATTTGTAAAGTGCTGTGAGCCATTATCACTATTCACTCAACAAGTATGCAGTTTGTCATAGGTTTTTTCCCCCTGGCCTATGGCTTTTGCCTGTACAACTGAGTGCTAGAGATGTTAGCTAAGGTTCAAACTATGAGAAATCTGAAGGATTTTTTTTAAATATTAAATTTTATTTGATTTTCAGATCTGCTTTCTCTCCCTCCCAACTCTCCCTTCCCCAGGTGAAGAGGGAAGAGGAAGGGAATAAACATTTCCATAGCCAGGCCCTGTATTAAGTGCTTTACAAATACTAGCTCAACTGATTCTCACAACAACTACCTGCCATGCTTAAGGTGACTTTCCCAGGGTCACAGAGCTAATAAGTGACTGAGACTGAATTTGAGCTCAGGTCTTCCTGACTTCAGGCCTGGTGTTCTGCCCACTGCACCACTGAGCTATTTTGCTCCCTAGTTTAAAAAGTAAGAAAAGCAGAACTCCTATTACAAGCATGCATTGTCGAGCAAAATAAATTCCCACATTTTGGTTGTTCGGTCATTCCAGTCATGTCTGACTTATCGTGATCCCTTTGGGGGTTTTCTTGGCAAAGATATTAGAGTAGTTTGCATTTCCTTCTCCAGCTTATTTTACAGATGAGGAAACTGAGGCAAAAAGGGTTAAGTGACTTGCCCATGGTCCCATAGCTAGTAAGTGTTTAAGGCTGGATTTGAACTCAGGTCTTCTTACTCCAGGCCAAGCACGCTATCTGCAGCACCACTTAGCTGCCCTACAATTCTTACATTGTCCATGTCCAATATGTATACACACATACATATTTATAAATATATACATGCATATACATGCATGTATATATGAGTGTGTATATACATATATACATATACATGCATACATACATATATATACAAAATGACTGAATGTGACTCTAGTAAGAGACTGAGTCCCTTACTTTTCTGTTAGGAGGTAGGTCACACGTTTCTTCTTTCATCCTCTAGCATTGTGGTCGGTCATTGTGTTGATCAGAGTTTCTAAGTTTTCCCAGTCGTTAGCCTTTCCAGTATAATTTATAATGGCGTGCGTTATTACGAATCTGCTTACTTCCCTCTGCATCAGTCCATACATGTCTTCCCAGGTTTCTCCAAACCATCCCCTTCTGCCGGCTGTTCTTAACAATTAGAGTTGTACAGAGGTAGGGTACACTGCCTTGTGACCTGAGCTGAAGGATTGTTTCTGGGTGGGAGCGATGGAAAGGAAATCATGGGTCCAGTGAATATGGACAAGAGGGCCTCTGAGGATTCCCTCTAAGATTGTAGGAGCCAACGACAGCTGTAAGGGGATGTACTGACCATCTCAAGCTGATTTCAAGGAGACAATCATTCTTTGTTAGAAATGTAACCTCCTTGTGGGCAAAGAGTGTTTTATTTTTTGTCTTTGGTTCTTCATCAAGTAATAAATTGCCTTATGTATAGGAGGATTTAAATAAATTCTTGTTGATTGGTTTGCATCATACACAGCACTTAGCAATTAATATAATTGGTAATTATACATAACAAGCTTTGGTTCTCCCAAATTAGGTGTCCAGAGAACCTTTAAAGAGCCCTGAGGGAATGGGTCCTTTAATCTCAGCCAAACCCTAAGAGAGTAAGCTGGTTACAGAATTCTGGGATTTCATTTTCTTTCTGAAGAAGAACAGGGGAAGACAGCAGGCCTTTGGATAGAGTACAAGATGCCATGCTCTCTGGCAAAGGAAGAATGCCCTTTTTTCTGAAATAAATGGCACTAGAAGCAAATGTTACTCCGAAGAAATTTGGAAACTACTTTGGAAAAGGGACAATCCCAATTCACTTACATTGGTAGTACACCCTCTGGAGCCATCACCTCCTGTGCATTCATGCTCATGGTTTGGGGTCCCAAGATGGCTGGTTCCTACTTATTCTCTGAGTTTTAGGGGAGCCCTTACAGCTGGGGATTTCTAGTATTTCAGCTCTTGAACTTCATTCGTGTGTGTGTGTGTGTGTGTGTGTGTGTGTGTGTTCCCGATCACAAAATCACATCAGTCAGACTTAATTAGCTTGTACAAAAGGCATTTACTAAGCAGTTAGAACAATTAGTACAAAGCATGAGTCAATGAAAACTTCCCTGGCAAGTTTAAAAGAATCATGATAAAAATTGTAGCATTAGAAGAAATTTCAGTGACCTTCTAGTGTGACACATGTCCCAAAAAATCACCCCCACCATAACATGCTGAGGAAAAGTTCATCTGGTCACTGCTTAAAGATTTCCATCACTTCCTGAGGTAACACACTCTACTTTGGGACAATCCAGACTCTTAGAAAGTGTTTTCTGAGAAAAAGCCTAAATGCGCCTCTTTGGGTTTTTAAAATTTATACTTATTTATTTTTGGCATTTAAAAAAAATTTTTTTTGAATTCCAAAATCTCTCTCTTCCTCCAGCCCCTCCCCCACTCATTGAGAACACAAGCAATAGGATATCAATTATACATGTGAAATCATGCAAAACATATTTCCATATTCGCCATGTTGAAAAAAACAATAAAACAAAACAAAACAAGAAAACTAAAGTGAAAAAATTATACTTCAATCTGTGCTCAGAGTTCATCAGTTCTCTCCTTGGAGGTGGATAACTTTTTCATCACGGGTCCTTTAGAATTGTCTTGTCTTGAATCATTGTCTTGATCAGAGGGGCTAAATCTTTAACAGTTGATCATCCGTACAATGTGGTCGTGGCTGACTTTAATGTTCTCTTGGTTCTGCTCACTTCACTTTGCATCATTTAATATAAGTCTTTCCAGGTTTTTCTGAAATATCTTGTTTGTCATTTCTTATAGCACAATTATCTTCCATCACAGCCATAGACCACAACTTGTTCAGCCATTCCCCAACTGATAGGCATCCCTTCAATTTTCAGTTCTTTGCCACCACAGGTGCTATAAATATTTTTGTACAAATAAGTCTTTATTCTTTTTCTTTGATCTCTTTGGGGTAGAGACCTAGTAATGGTATTGCTGGGTCAAAGGGTATGCACAGTTTTATAGCCCTTTGGGTGTAGTTCCAAATTGTTCTAAAGAATGGTTGGACCAGTTCACAACTCCACCCATGTTCCTTCCAACATTTGTCATTTTCCTTTTCTGTCATATTAGCTACTCTGATAGGTTGAAATTGGCACCTCAGAGTTGTTTTAATTTGCATTTCTCTCATCAAAAGTGATTTAGAGCATTTTTTCAAATGACTATAGATACCTTTGATTTCTTCACCTGAAAAATTGCCTATTCATATCCTTTGACCATTTGTCAATTGGGGAATGGCTTTTATTTTTATAAATTTGACTCAGTTCTAAATGAGCCTCATTGTAACTTCTACCCATCACATCCAATTCTGCCTCTTGGGGCCAAACAAGAACAAGGCTGATCTTGCTTCCTTATAATAGCCTTGAATGTAGTTATTATGTTTTCTCCTGTTTGTCTCTTCTTCAATCTAATTTGCAGTTCATTTATTTAATCCTCAAGTGATATGGACTCAAGGCATTTCACCATTCTGGTTATACTCCTCTGGATGGTCTCCAGGTTACCAGTGTTCTTCCTCACCTATGGCATCTAAAACTGAGCATGGTGCTGGTAATGTGGTTGAAACAGGACCAAGTACAGAAGGGCTCTCACCACTTCGTCCCTATTCTCAGTGCAGTACAAAGTCACATTAATGTCTTCTTTTGGCCTGTCAAATTCACACCGCTCACTCAGATTGAGTTTGGAGTCTACTGAGACCCCTAGATCTTTTTAAAAGCTGCTTTCTATTTCTATTTCTTTTTTTCATTGTTCTCCCATCTTGTAATAACAGAACTGATTTTTTGAATCCAAGTATAAGGCTTTACATTACCCCTATCAAATTTCACCTTATTAAATAATTCATCCTGTTGCTAGAGCCTGTCAAGATCTTCTTGGATTACAGTGATGTCATCTTGTGTTTGTCATCTGAAAATTTGATGAGTTATGTAACCACTCTGTTTCGGTTTTCTAAAATTTGTTGTTTTGTCATTTTTCAGTCATGTCTGACTCTTCACAACCCCATTTGGGTTTTCTTGGCAGAGAAACTGAAATGGTTTGCTATTTCCTTCTCCAGCTCATTTTACAAATGAGGGAACTGAGGCAAACAGGGTAAGGTGACTTGCCCAGGGTCACACAGCTAGTGAGTGTCTAGGACCTGATTCAATCTCAGGAAAATAAGTCTTCCAGATCCCAGACCTGGGAATCTTTCCACTTTGCCACCTAGCTGCCCTTTTCCTAAAAGTAGGTGTCCAGAAAGCCTCTTCAAGGAGTTACATTCATTCCTTTAAGGAATTACATTCATTCCAGAGCCTGGATTCCAGGCTGCATTAGCATCCAGCCTGGTACTGGTGCCCCAAGGAGCAAAGAGTAGCCTTCTGCACTTTGGCCAGCAGCGGCTGAGACAAGGATTCATCAAGCAGCAATGGCACCTTTGGATGTGGACCTAGTGGGACCCGTGATATGCGGTTATTTTTCTTCCTTTCTTTTCAAGGGAGACCAATGACATCATGGGGTGAAGTCTTGACTTGCCCATCAGTTGGATCTAAGAGGCAGAGTTGTAGGAAGTTGTTAGACTCACTCTCTCACAGAGTCATCCACATTCAGTAGCAAGACAAAAGTCAAATGACCAGCCATGGCCCAGAATGCAGTGGATGACCTTGGATGATCTGACCTTCGATGCCTGACCAAGCTCTAAGCCCTCCACAGCACCTGCTTCAAGCCACCTTCATGGCCATTGGAACAAATTGTTCTCAATCTGCCATTCTGCCAGGGAAGTCTTCACATGCTTGGGGAGCACATCCCCTAACTCACCAATGGGTTTGAGGACCGTTGGTTACCCTCACGTCTGCTGAGATGGTTCTATGTGAGTGTGGCCACTGCACATGCTACAGCTTCTTGGAGCCACAGTTGAGAGCTGGGTGTCAGGTGGGGACACCAAAGGTAGATAAGAAGCCCTTATACCAGATGTGCTGGTCCACCCTGAATGCAATTCATGCAATTCCCTCTCCCCATGCTATGAAACTGAGCTAAGGTTTATTTAAGCCTACTCCATCAGAGACCAAGGTGCCTAGAAGGTACTGAGAGAAATGTTTGTTCTTGCTATAGTTTTGAAGTAAAAGTCAATTGAAAGTTAATTATGTGGTTAAATAAAATTGGGATGCTTGTCCCTAGCCCCTAATAGTGGGTATAACCTAGTATGTGGGGACTTGAGGCAATGGTGGCTGTTGAGAAGAGACAGGATAG
The DNA here is from genome assembly GCF_011100635.1 of Trichosurus vulpecula. Classification (NCBI taxonomy): domain Eukaryota; kingdom Metazoa; phylum Chordata; class Mammalia; order Diprotodontia; family Phalangeridae; genus Trichosurus; species Trichosurus vulpecula. Next base: position 12,977,316 of record NC_050573.1, read on the forward strand.
CCCCCCAGGAACCCTGAGAGATGATGAAGGTTGTGATCCTTCCAAAGAGGAATCATGGGGAGAATGGAAGACAGCAGGACTTTGGACAGAGCCTTTGCAGCCGTAGATGCCTGTCCGAGTCATTGACAAACCTGTGAAATAGAACACATCCCTGAAATCCTCCACAGAGACCCCTGGGCAGTTCAACACCGAGCCATCAATGACTCTCCTTAGCCTCCCCCCAACCAACCAGTTCTGAGTCCGCCTAATTATATCAATGTCCAGGGCACATTTCTCCGTCTTCTCTACAAGAAAAGGATGACATACTCTATCAAATGTCCGGTTAAATCCAGCTAAGCTACACCCACAACACTCCCCTCCTCTGCTAGTTTAGTGACCCTGGGAAAAAGAAAATGTGGCTAGACTGGAATGGCCTTTTCTGCGCTAAGCAAGTCTGACTCTTTGTGGTCAATACTTCCTTTTCCAGATATTTTGGAACAATTTCTTTAATGAGCTCTTCTAGAATTTTCTCAGAAGGTGAAATCAAGGTCACTGGTTAATAGTTTATAAATTTTGACTATTCTCTGAATTTTTTCTTGAACAACATGACAATCATCTTTCTCCAGTCTTTTGGTAGTGATACTACTACTACTACTATCACCACCACCACTACTACCACTTTTAATACAACTACCACTATTACTACCTTCATATAACTACTCCCATGACTACTACTACTACTACAAATAATGATAGCTAGCATTTATATAGTGCTTTGAGGTTTGCAAAGCACCTTTTGTGTGTGATCTCATTTTGGAACTTCTTCTCACTGAGATCCTTCAAATATCTTCGACAGTTGCATGGCATTCATTCACCTTGGTACCTGAGGAAAAGGTACCTTGGGAAAGATAACTTGAATTTATTAAGGACAGAGAAGTACTTTCTGACTGTCTCCTTAAGACTTCCATTCTTGTCTTTGTATCTTTTATGCTTATCACATAATAGTCTCTTCTTTTCTTCTTCTCATCATCATCACCACCACCACCACCACCCTCATCATCACCATTACCACCACCATCAACACCACCACCACCACCACCATCATCACCATCACTACCACCACCACCATCACCATCACCACCACACCACCACCATTACTACCACCACCACCATCACCACCACCACCACCATCACCACCACCACCACCATCACCATCACTACCACCATTACCACCACCACCACAATCACCACCACCACCACCATCATCACCACTACCACCACCACCACCACCATTACTACCACCACCACCACCACCACCACCACCATCACCACCACCACCACCATCACCACCACCATCACTATCACTACCACCATTACCACCACCACCACAATCACCACCACCACCACCATCATCACCACTACCACCACCACCACCACCACCACCACCACCATTACTACCACCACCCCATCACCACCACCACAATCACCACCACCACCACCATCATCACCACTACCACCACCACCACCACCATTACTACCACCACCACCACCACCACCACCATCACCACCACCACCACCATCACCACCACCATCACTATCACTACCACCATTACCACCACCACCACAATCACCACCACCACCACCATCATCACCACTACCACCACCACCACCACCATCACCATTACCACCACCACCATCATCACCATCACCACCATTACCTCCACCACCACCACCACCACCACCATCACCATTACCACCACCACCATCATAATCACCATCACTATCACCACCACCATCATCATCATCACCACCACCATCACCACCACCACCACCACCATCACCACCACTACCACCACCACCACCATCACCTTTACCACCACCACCATCATGATCACCATCACCATCACCACCACCACCATCACCATCACCATTACCACCACCACCATTACCACCCCACCACCACCACCATACCACCACCACCACCACCACCATTACCACCACCATCACTATCACCACCACCACCATCACCACCACCACCACCACCATTACCACCACCACCACCATCACCATCACCACCACCACCATCATCACCATCACTATCACCACCACCACCATCACCACCACCACCACCACCATTACCACCACCACCACCATCACCATCACCACCACCACCATCATCACCCATCACTATTACCACCACCACCACCATCACCATCACCACCTTTACCACCACAACCACAACTACCACCACCACCACCATCACCATCACCACCATTACCACCACCACTACCACCATCATCACCATCACTATTACCACCACCACCACCACCACCACCATCATCACTATCACCACCATCACCATCACCACCATCACCACCACCACCATCACCATCACCATTACCACCACCACCATCATCATCACCATCACTATCACCACCACCACCATCATCATCACCAGTCACTATCACCACCACCATCACCATCACCATTACCACCACCACCACCATCATCATCACCATCACCACCACCATCACCATCACCACCACCACAACCATCATCATCACCATCACTATCACCACCACCATCACCATTACCATCACCACCACTATCATCATCATTATCATCGTCATCATTATCCTAGATCTAGAGGGACTCTCAGAAGCTGGGCAGTATAGTCCCACCCCCCGCATTTTACTGATGAGGAAACCAAGGCCCAGGAGGGCAATTGACTTGCCCAAGGTCACACAAATATTAAGGGTCAGAGGTGGGATTTGAACCTAGGTTGTCTGACTCCAAAGCCACATACTATGACTTGTTGACAGACTGCCTTTTGTTGTATCCCTAAGAATAGGGCCTGGCACATAGTAGGCACTTTACTAACTGCTCCTTGACTTGACTGATTGACTGGACATTTTGTTCTGTGCAGAAGCGTCAACAACAGAAGCGACTTAAGAACTAAGCATCCCTGCAATCTCTCTGTGATCAGTGATCAGTAGCCCATGCTCCCCACACAGCCATTCTATTCTTTTGAACCTTTTCTTTTCCCTCAAGATAGCTTTGAAAAGGTTCCTTTTGGGACCCTCAGATTCCCTGACCAGCCTCAGTACCCACCCCATCCTTTAGTCCTCAGACTGCACTGGGCTCGAAGGTTCCTCCTTGGTTACTTGGCCTTGGTTTTCCCTTTAGTATCCATCTTCTGAGAATCATCCTCAGCCAGAACAAGGGCATGACTCATCCAGAGAATAAATATTTTTCCAACCCTGATTTGCTTCATCTGCTAGTTAATAATTGGCTTCTGACCGTCCCACCTTGGGCATGTCTCAGCTCACAGACATGCCTTATTCCGTCCTTCTTGCTCTTGGTGACTCATAGAAACATCACAGGTAAACGTCTGCCCTTCTTTTTGGAATTAATGATGTTACAAAGAAGGTGTCCGTCCGTTGGGGAATAGCCAAACAAGGTGTGGTACATAAAGGCGATGGGTAGCGTGCTCATCAGATGGGCAGATGACAAAGAGCTGGGCAGAGGATGACACTCAGGATCCAAGAGTCTCTCCAGGCTAGATAGAGCATTGGGCTGAACCTAATAAGAAAAAATCCAGTCGGGATTATGTAGGGCCTTGTACTTGGAGATCAGAAACCAACTTCATGACGATAAAAGCAGAAGACAGAAAGACAACAATGGTTCTGAAAAACATCTGGGGGTCTGGATGGATTACAAGGCAATGTGAATCAGCAGGTGATGGGACAGCCAAAAAAGTGAATGGGATCTCGGGTGGCGTTAACAGAGGCAGAACTTCTAGTACTGGGGGTCATGGTCCCTCTGTGTATGGCCCAAGCCAGTCCCAATCTGGTTCAGCTCTGAGCACCATGAAGGTCATTGATCATCAGGAGGGTGTCTACAGGAAGGTGACGAGGATGATGAAGTGCCTTGGAGTAGAGGTTAAAGGAACTGGGTGGCTCAGATTAATGACTTCAAGTGTCTGGAGGGCTGTCAGTCAGTCAATAAGCATTTATTAAGTGCCTCCTGTGTGCCAGGCCCCATGCAAAAGGGGCAAAAAGATAGTTCCTGCCTTCCAGGACCTTCCACTCTCATGGTGGGAGACAATAAGCAAAGAAATACGTACACACAAGCCATAGACAGGAGAAACAGGAAATGAATAAGGGAGGCCATAGAGGAAGGGTTAGGCTTGTTTTACTTAGGTTTTAGCAAAGCTTTTCGTAAAGTATTTCCTGCTGTTCCTATGGAGAAGACGAAGACGTAGACATTAGACAACGGTACAATTCAATGGACCCAGAAGGGGTGGAGAGTTGGAAGGGACTCCGACGGCCGTCAAGTCCAACTCGCTCACAGAGAATACATTTTTTTCTTTAGCGGTCATTAATTCCAGGGAGAAGCGTAGATGTTTGTCAGCTGTGGTGTTGCTATGAGTCACTGTCGTCTGGAACCCAGAGCAAGAAGGACAGAAGAGGAACGTCCAGCACTTAGGTCAGTGCCCAGCACATGTGGTTATTGTTCAGTCGTTTTCAGTTGTGTCTGACTCTTTGTGACCACACCTGCGGTTTCCTTGGCAAAGATACCAGAGTGATTTGCCATTCCTTTTCCAGCTTATTTTACAGCTAGGGAAACTGAGGGAAACTGGGTGAAGTGACTTGCTGAGGGTCACACAGCTAGTAAGTGTCTGGGGCCAGATTGGATGAATCTTTCAGACTCTGGGCCCAGTACTCTATCCACTGCATTACCTAGCTGCCCACCTGGCATGTACATAGTAGACCCTTATTGGCTTGACATCTGTGGGCTGAGCAGAAGCAGGACGTGGTAGAAAACAAAGGCTGGAAGCTATAAAAAGGCTAACTGAGACTCAGAAAAACTTTTTTTTAACACTGAGAGCTATTCCAGAACAGAATGGGCTACTTCCAGTCACGGCGAGTGGGTGTCCTCCTTTGAAGTTTCCAGGCAGAAGCTAGACAAGTTCTTTTTTTTTTTTTGAGCAGGGAAGGTAGAGCAAACGGGGTTAAGTGACTTGACCAAGGTCACACAGCTAGTAAGTGTGTCAAGTGTCTGAGGCCGGATTTTAACCCAGGTCCTCCTGACTCCAGGTCCAGGGCTCTACTCACTGTGCCAGCTAGATGTCCCTGGACAACTTCTTATTGGGTATGGTAGAATGGGGTGGGCTAGGTGGCCCATGAAAAAAGGTGAGCCTGAATGCTGTATATTGACTAGGTTTGACTCTTATTGAAGAGATGAGAAAATTCACCTTCCTCCCTTCTTTGCCAAGATGGGGACTTTGGGCGTGGGGTGTTGCATATACTGTCAGCCAGTTGACATGTTGGTTAGTTTTGCTGAACTGCCTTTTTTTCCCCTCTTGAAAACAGATACCAGCTTGCGATCAGTATTCTAAGAATTGGAGCTGTGCCCAAACATCTTTGCACTGGATGGAGTCTCCTCCTCCTCCTCCTCCTCACTGGAGGTCTCCAGGAAGAGGGTAGATGGCTTCCTGTCAAAGAGGTTGGAGACGGGATTCTTGCTCAGGTACAGGTTGGATCTTTGAGATTCTGGGATTCTATGGGTCAAAATTAAAGGGAATCTGATTTTGGCTCAGTGTGAGGAAACGATTATCAACAGTTAAAACTCTAAAAAATCAGAGGAGACAACCCCAAGAGGCAGGAGGGAGTTGTCTGTCAAAGAAAGGCTTTAACCGGTCAATGGATGTTCTGTGTTAGGGATGTTTCAAGGTTCAAGCTTCAATTAGAGGCGGAACCATTCAGTCAGCCAACAAATATTCATTAAGATCCTATTATGTGCAGACACTGATGTCCTGAGGTCTGTCTCAGCTCTTGCGTCAAACGAAAGAACTGGGGATGTTTGGCTGGGAGTAGAGAAGACGCTAGGAAAATAGGATCGCTGTCTTCAAGTATCTATAGGGCTGTTGTATGAAAGAGAGACCAGCCTCATTCTTGCTTGGACCCAGAGGTCCCAAATTCTTGTTTGGAACCGGGAATAACTGCAGCAGTAGGGAAGGCAGATTTAACCTTGAGGTCAGGAAAACCTTCCAAGGTGTCCCAAAGCGGAAAGGACTGTCTGGAGAGATAGCCTGCTCCCTATTATCCACATTTTTCAAGTGGACACTGGGGGACCATTTGTCAGGTAAAGTTTTAAAAATTATTCTGAATTTAATAAGCACCATATAAAATGAGCGTGTCCCTATACAAAGCAGAGCAGATCACGAGGACTGCATTCAGATGTGTCTGACTATCCATGATGCCATTTGGGATTTTCTTGGCAGGGATACTGGAATGGTTTGCCATTTTCTTCTCCAGTTCATTTTACAAATGAGGAAACTGAGGCAGGCACACAGGGTTAAGTGACTTGCCCAGGGTCACACAACTAATGTGTTTGCACATGAAAACCCTAAATCTCTATAATATAGCTTACTTTTCCTTTATTTAATAACTTCCACCTTATTTTCAAAGATGTCCTGAATTGAATTGACATGTCATATGCCTCCCAGAAGAGGAGAGGGAGCATTTCATCTCTGTCTTTGTATCCCCAGCGCGTGCCACAGTGCCTGCCATGGAGTCCACTCTTAATTGTTCATTGGGACTGAATGGGGTCTTTCTAGATTTCCCTTAGCTAGAAAAAAGTCTTCCCTCTCCTAATCTTGCAGATCCTTTCCTGTGTCAGGGGCAGATGGCCTCTAAGGTCCCTTGAAGCTCTGAGATCGGTGCAATCAATCAGTAAGCATTTATTAAGCACCTACGTGCCAAGCACTGAGCTAGCCCCGTGGGCTACAGGTACAAGGCAGGGAGCAATCCCACCCTCAGGGAGGTTCTATTCTAAAGGAGACTAGGACACAGGGAAAGAGAATAAATACAAATCTGTACAAAGCAGCTAAATCAAAAGTGGATTGGGAGGGAGGGCAGGAGCACTTATCGAGCTCCCCCGGCATGCCAGGCGCTGCCCAGCTGCTGGGGAGATAAGGCGACAGGGAAAGCCCGGCTCTCCAGGCACCGCCACGCCTACGCGCACCTGGACAGAGACTCGGCAGAGGAAACTCCTCCTCCCGAGGCTGCCGGGGAAGCCCCGCCCCGCCCCGCGAGCCCACCACGTGCAGCCTCCGCGGGTCCCGCCCCCGCCCCGCCCCCTAACGAGGCGCCGCCTCATTGGCTGCGGCGAGGACGCCGTCGCGTGACGTCACAGCGCGTCCCGTCGCACCGCGTGACGACAGGCGGGCGTCCAGCTGTGGGGGAGGGGACAAGATGGCGGCGTCCGTGGGGCGATCAGGGACCGTGCTGGGCCTCTTGGCCGCGCCGAGGACGAGCAGGTGGGCCTGAGGCCGGGGGCTCAGGGGCCGGAGGGGTGCTGGCGGGGGCTGGAGGTCGGCAGGGGCAGAGCAAGAGCCCCTGGCGGGCCGAGCGGCCTCTCTGCCTCAGTTTCCCCGTGTGTGACATAGAGCCGGTGGGATGAGGAGCCTCGGGGGTCCCCCCAGAGACCTGACAGCCCCTCCCCCCATGCGCTGTGTGACCTTGGGTGCGGCCGGAACCTCTCTGGGCTGCCTCAGTTTACCCATCTGTGACATGGAGGGTGGGATGATTTGTATTTAGAGTCTGGGCGTAGAATCCCGGCAGAGGGTGTGGCCTTGGGCCAGTCAGTCCCATTGCCTCTCTGGGCTGCCTCAGTTTCCTCCTCGAGGGCTTTGGACTGAGATCCCTTCCGCGTCCTGTGTTTTTGCTGGAGTCCCACATCTTCCCTCAGCCGAAGTTTTCCTGTCAGTAAAATGGGAGTGAAAAATGCAGGTTCCGGACTAAGAATCTGGCCAGGCACACAGTAGGTCAGCACTTCACAGAGGTTAGGTGTGGCAGAGTGGACGTGGCAGCTTCCTGGCCAGGAGACCTGGGAGAGTCAGCTCAGTTCTTTGGGCCTCAGTTTCTTCATTTGTAAAACGAGTGGGATGGACAAACTAGACGCCCCGAGACCGGCTCTGCTCTCTTGAGTTTTTCTTCTTCTCCGAGAGAGGTGTTGAGTTTGAGGATTTCGTGGCCCCCTTCGTCCTGGGGAGGGCTGTAGTAGAAGGGGCATTTGGCTTTGTGTCCTTGGCTCTGCTGCCACTGACCGGTGCGTGGCACTGGACACATCACTTCTTCTTGGGATGGACGGGCTAGAGATCCCTCACACGCCGGGTTCCAGGGATCCTGGGTGATCTCCCGATGGTCCCAGCTCCGGGGATCTTGGGTGATCTCCCCACGGTCTGGGATCCTGGGTGATCTCCCCACGGTCCCAGCTCCGGGGATCTTGGGTGATCTCCCCACGGTCCCAGCTCCGGGGATCTTGGGTGATCTCCCCACGGTCCCGGCTCTGGGAATCCTGGGTCATCTCCCCACGGTCCCCACTCCTTTCCTTTCCACGTCTTTAAGCTGCCGGTGAAAATGGTGCAGTGGGGAGAAGGAGGCCTGGCCTGGCTGCTGCCCCACCATTAACCAGCGCGGGGAGGGGGGCGGGGCGCGGCGCGGCGGGGATATGTTGTGTTCTCGAGGGGGCTTTGGCTCTCCCACCTGGAGGCTCAGAATCCTGGCCCTGCTCCTGAGTCATTTTGTGCTCTGGGCTAAGCTGTGCTTTCCTCATTTGCAAGCTGAAGAGCGCCGGTAAATTCTTTTCTTTTTACAAAGAAATATCATTTTATTATTTTTAACTTTCAGTTTTATTTTCATCCAGTTCTCTTTCTTCCATCTCCCCTGCCTCCATAGAGAAAGCAACTAAAACAAAGCCGTATAGGCAGTGTAGTCAAAAAGCAAATCTGATTCTCCCGTTAGCCGCCTTCCCCGGCCACCTAAACGGCCAAGTCCGGCGGCAGGGTCATCGTGGGGCAGCGTGGCCATCGCTGCAGTGGGGCTCCATCATTGGGGTGCCTGGAGTTGCTGCGGCCTAGGTGATTTCTGGGGGCCCTTCCTTGAGGGTGATTTTAGTGGAGAGAGCCCCGAGTTTGGAGTCAGCAGGGACTTATCTCCTGGCCCTGGCCCAGGCCCAGGACTGTGCCCACAGCAGGCACTTCTGTCGAGTTGAATGTAATTGCGTTTAAATCTCGGTCCAGCCACTTAGTACGTGTGACCTTGGACAAGTCCCTTATCCTTTCTGGGCCTCGGCTTTCTAATGTCTGAATGAAGGGCCCTTCTGGCCGGAACCACGGGCCACCGTGTCTTTGCAGGCCCTCCTCAGCCCGCAAACTGGGGCTGTGTTTCCCAGGACTCCTCAACCTCGGTGTTCTCCCTCTGAGACCAGCCCCCAGTTTCTTCTGTCTGTACCTGGCGGCTCCCCAGTGGTCTGCAGCGTTGTCTCTTCCGCTAGATTGGGAGCTCCTTGAGCGCAGGGACTGTCTTTTGCCTTACTTTGTATCCCCAGTGCTTAGCACAGTGCATGGCACATAGTAGGTGCTTAATAAATGCTCGTTGACTGGCTGACTGACGCTGGTGCAGATCTGAGGGGGGATGGAGGCCTGGGAATAGTTGCCCCTGAGGGTCAGGTACAGGAAAAGAGGGTGAGGAGATCCACGGGCTCAGGGGCTCCTTTGGACCGTGGGGGAGGTGGTGCAGTGGCCTCCTCTTGCCAGCAGGGGTCAGTCCTGCGCCTCTGCTTGCCTGGAGGCAGGAGAACAAGATCATCCCCCATCCTGAGCACTTTACCTGCAAAAACAAAACCACCAGGCAAAGGGCGGGGCTCTCATCCCCTCCCTCATTGCTCTGGGTCTGGCGCCATGCTGTGGGCCAGGTTACAGATAGGCCCTGACCCCCTGGAGCTGGCCAGGGGTACCCGGAGGGCCCAGAGAGAGTCTAGGCTAGAGCGGGCATCTGTGGGAGGGAGACAAAAGGAGCCCTCATTAAGTACCACCTCTGTCCCTGGTGCTGGGCCAGGCTACACCCCCACCCTCAGAGCTAGGTGATGCAGTGGAAAGAGCACCCAGCCTGGAATCCAGAAGACTCATCCCCTGGAGTCCCAGGCTGGCCTCAGACACTTCCCAGCTGTGTGACCCTGGGTAAATCACTTCCCCCAGTCTGCCTCAGTTTCCTCATTTGTAAAATGAACTGAGAAGCAAACAGCAGACCACTCCAGTGTCTTTGCCAAGAAAACCTCAAATGGGGTCACGGAGTCACTCAAAGACCTTACATTGTGCTGGGGGCAGGGGTACCACGAACACCTTTGTAGGCAGAGACCCAAGATAACCTTGGATAGGAAAGGCTTTCCAGTCAAGTGGGCCACGAAAGCCTTCTGTAGAAGGTGCTGCTGCCCCACCTGAGTCTGGAAGGAAACCAGGAACCCGAGACTGCAGGTAAAGACGGCAGAGGCACCAGAATGGAAGAGGGAATTGAAGGAGTGCAGGTTGATTGGAATGTAGACCCTGTGGGGGAATAGCACAAAATCAGGCCAGAAAGGTGGGCTGGCTCCAGATTCTGAAGGGCAGGGCAGTGGCACGGTCATACCTAGGCTTTGGGAAAGCAAGTAGGCAGCCGTGGAAGCTGGAAGAAAGAGGGGACAGCCTGGAGCCGGGCCTATGAGGAGGCTGTTCTAGTGGTACGGAAGGAGGGCTTGAAGGCCTAAAATTGGGTGATGGCCAAGTGTGTGGAAGGAAGGGGCAGGTACGGGACGTGCTGAAGTAGGGTCAGAGAAGCTTGGCAGCTGATTGGCTCTGGTGGGGAATGGAAAGTCAGGAGTCAAGAATGGCTACTCAGTTGTGAACCCGAGTGACCGGGAGGATGGGGGCATCCCTGACCGAAAGAGCCGGAGGGGAAGGACATCACATTCTGAGAGATCAGTAGGACGGTAGCATGTTAGGACCTGGAAGAGCCCAGAACCCCACAGACACCCCAGTGAAGCAGTCAATCAGGACACATTTATCAAGCTCCTACTTTGTGCTAGGCACCATATACAAGAAGAGGTAAAAGACAGCCTCTGCTCTCACGAAGCTTACAGTCTAAAGGGAAAGACAATATGCAAACAAATCTGTGCAGACAACTGTATACAGGAGAAATGGGAAGTTATTGGCAGAGGAAAGGCCCTGGAATTAAAGGGGCTGGGGAAGGCATCCTGTAGAAGGTGGGATTTTAGTTGGGACTTAAGGAAGCCAGGTAGGTCAGTGGTCAGAGTGCAGGTCGTCCTAGTTAGAGAATGCCCTGAGCCAAGCAATTGAGGGTCTTGTTCATGGAATGGTTGATGAAGCTTAATAATGTACCAGTGAAAAAGGAGTAAGGAGAATCATCTATAGACTCCTCCCCTACTCCTAACCCCCAGGAGGCCACTGAAGGACTACCAGAGTCTTGCAGAAACCCAGAAGTAGATGAGTGAGCAGAGCCTGGCACCGGGGGTAGCCCTGGAGTCTTTTGACAAGAGCCCATTGAGGGCACAGCCCCAAGCCAAGCACTGCTCAGGGGAGGGTCTTGCAGAACTCAGTGAGGGGTCCTGGGCAGAACTCAGTGTGATGGTGGCCCTGGCGTTTCTGTGATGGCTAGAGAAAAAAAGGTGTCAGAGGCAGGCCACCTGGAGCTTTGGCCATAGTTGAGGACAAGCCAAGGGTGCTGACTAGGCATCCTCATGTCAGCCAGGCGTCCTGGACCTGAACCACAGCAGGAGACAAAGCCTTGCACATGACCCTCAGGAGCAGCTAGGGCATGCTCACCCTGCTCAGGAGGGCAGGTCTGGAGCTTGCCCCCCCCACCCCACATCGAACATGTTCACATGTTAATGGAGATAAAACCCACGTATATTAGGCTCTCGCTGTGTGCCAGGCACCTTGTATTCTCACAGTCCTGCGAAGTAGATGCTACTATTGTCACCATTCTTTTCCTCACAGATGAGGACGCTGAGGCTTCTCTTCCTGAGGGAGAGGGTAAATGACTTACCCAGGGTCACACAGTTAGGACGTGTCTGGGGCTGAATTTGAACTCAGGTCTTCCTGACTCCAGGCCTGTGCTCTGTCCCATGTAGCTACCTCTTTTCAGAACCCTCATCGCTTTGAGGATCACAGAGCAAGGCAAATATGACAGACAGAGGGCTTGTGAGTGGTTTCCTTCTATTTGGATGGTCTAGAGAGAAATGGGAGGAACTAGGAACTGACGAAGAAAGGGATGGAAATACCTGTCATGAAGGAGTGTTTAAATGTAGAGAAAGCAGAAGGTGGAAGTAATGGGTATCACTTGAACCTCGTTTTCATCTGAACCAGATAAAGAAAGAGGAGTTAAAATAACGTACACAGCCAGATTGCAATATAGAAACACATTCAACTCCTAAGGGAAATAGGGGGAGCGAGGGAGGGGTTTGAGAGACAGGCCTAGATGAGAGTCATAAACAGAAGCTATTGCAGTCTTGGTGAGAGAAATGAGAAGGAAGCATTAAAAAAAGGAAGAAAGAATAAAAGTATGGAATCAGAGTAGGGCAAGGGGAAGAGAAGAGCCACAGTGCGCAGAGAACAGGCCATTTCACTTCTGGATCACAAATGTCAGGATCACAAATATTCTTATTTGTAAAAGGTGGTGGGGAGGGTAAGAGAAAAAAAAGAATGGGAATAGGATGGAGGGAAACATGCAACTGATGAGCGTCCCTGTGGCTCGGATGAGCTCGGATGGCAGAATGGAATAGGAAGCCGAGTCCAGCGGTAGGATGCGTACAAGAGCGTGCTGGGAGCATAAAGATTGCCAGAGAGCTAAAATCAACTGAATTAAAGTAAGATTCAAATTCAGATTAGGCTACAATTAGCATAGGTGTGATAAGAAGTGATAAGCAGGGGAATAACATTCTGATTAACTGCCCCAAAGATAATGAATCATCATCTGTACTTTAGTATAGACACATCTAATAGTATAACATCTGATTTAAATGAAAAGTCAATAGAAGGAGAAGTAGATAGTAAAGCTGTAATAGTGAGAAACTAAATATTTCTTTCAGACCAAGACAATCTAACTAAAAGATAAACAAAGTTAAAGACCTAAATAAAACTTTAGGAAGTTGGAAATGATACACCGCTGGCAATTACTGAGTAAGAATAGAAAAGAATCTGTATACTTCTAGGCCACATATGGAACCTTTACAAATATTCCGGCGTGAAAACACCAGTAGGAAAGCGAAATATGAAACACATTGTGTACTCATCACATTGCAGTAGAACTTATATCCAATAAATGACTTTTGGAGAAAGAATTAAAATGCTTGGAGAGTAAATGATAGTAACAAATAACTGGTGGGTCAAAGAATAAGTTGTAGAAACAATTAAAAATTTCATTCTAGAAGATTACTATACAATAATGAGATAATATGCCAAAATATGGGATGTAGCCAGAGTAGTAATTGGAGGAAAATTTATATTTCTGACTGCTTTTGTCAACAAAAGAGAGAGAAGAAATCAGTTAATTGGGGACATAACTAAAAAACTTGAACAGCAAATAAAAAACCCCAGCTAAACAACAAAGAAGAAATTCTGAAATCTAAAGAAAAGTGTAATAGAATTGAAAGTAAAAGAGTTCCATTGAATTAATAAAACTAATAAAATAGATGAGCAGTTAGCCAATCAGATTTTGAAAAAGAGGAAAACCAAATTGTTTCTTTCGAAAATTAAAAAGGGGAATTAATAGCAGTTGAAGAGGAAATAAGGAAATTGTCAGACTCTTTTACGCTGCTGTATCCTAACAAAACTGATAAACTAGATAAAATGAATGAATTCTTACACAAATATCAGTTAGCTAGAATAACAAAAGAAGAAATAGGCTATTTTACACCGTGTCAGGAAAAAAAATTAATAAGCTTTAAATGAAATCCCAGGAAAAAAAGCTCCAGGAACAGATGGATTTGCAAATGAATTCTGTCAGACATTCAAAGGACAATTCTGAGGTTACATAAATTGTTGAAATAATAGGAAAAGAAGAGGCCCTTCCAGTCTCATTCTGTGACTTAAACATTGCCTTCATGCTTAAACCAGGAGGACAAAGCAGAGAAAGAAAACTGCAGACCATTATTACTGATGACCATTAATGCAAAAATTTTAAATGAAATACTCGCAAATGGGCCACAGCAACATATTAGGTCACACACGAAGACCACGAATGTCTGATCTGCTTGCCCATTCTCAGTCTCCTTCGCTGGATCTTCCTCATCTTTACTTTTCTATTAGCTAATGACAAATTCTGTAGTAAATGACAAACATACTGAAAGTTCAGTTGCATATATTGCTCCATTTTAGACAATATTTAGATATTCAGTACAATTCATGCCTGCGTGCGTGTTAACTGTGGGTGTCTCTCCCCTTCCCTCCCCGCCCACCTCCCACTAGGGCACCATCCTGGTCCTCTTCTTCCTCTATGTTATTTTACTCACTAATCTCATCAGCTTCCATGTTTTCAACTATGCTAATGATTCTTTTTTTCTTTTTTTTTAATTTAAATGTATTTAATATTTTAGTTTTCAACATTGATTTCCACAAGAGTGTGAGTTACAAATTTTCTCCCCATTTCTACCCTCCCCCCATTCCAAGAGGGCATATATTCTGATTGCCTCATTCCCTAGTCAGCCCTCCCCTCTTTTACCCCATTCCCCCCATCCCCTTTCCCCTTACTTTCTTGTAGGGCAGAATAGCTTTTAAAACTTTGAGTTCCAAATTCTCTCCCCTCTTCCTTTCCCACCCACCCTCCCTAGGAAGGCAAGCCATTCAACATAGATCACACATGTATCATTATGTAAAACACTTTCACAATGCTCATGTTGTGAAAGGCTAACTATGTTTTCTTCTATCCTTTCCTGTCCCCCTTTATTCAGTTTTCTCTCTTGACCCTGGCCCTTTTCAAAGGTGTTTGCTTTTGATTACCTCCTCCCCCTATCTGCCCTCCCTTCTATCGCCCCCCCCCCTTTTTTATCACCTTCCCCTTACTTTCCTGTGGAGTAAGATACCCAATTGAGTGTGTATGTTATTCCCTCCTCAAGTTGGATCCGATGGAGTGATTCACTCATTCCCCCTCACCTACCTCCTCTTCCCTTACAACAGAACTCCTTTTTCTTGCTACTTTTATGTGAGATAATTTACCCCCTTCTATCTTTCCCTTTCTCCCTCTCTCACCCCTTAATTTTATTTTATTTTTTTTAGGTATCATCCCTTCATATTCAACTTATCCTGTGCCCTCTGTCTATATTCCCTTCAACTCCCCTAATACTGATAAAGGTCTCATGAAATACACATGTCATCTTTCCATGTGGGAAAGCAAACATAACAGTTCAACTTTAGTAAGTCCCTTATGAATTCTCTTTCTTGTTTACCTTTTCATGCTTCTCTTGATTCTTGTATTTGAAAGTCATATTTTCTATTCAGCTCTGGTCTTTTCATTGAGAAAGCTTGAAAGTCCTCTATTTTATTGAAAGTCCACATTTTGCCTTGGGGCATGATACTCAGTTTTGCTGGGTAGGTGATTCTTGGTTTTAATCCTAGCTCCATTGACCTCCAGAATATCATATTCCAAGCCCTTCAATCCTTTAACATGGAAGCTGCTAGATCTTGTGTTATCCTGATTGTGTTTCCACAATATTCAAATTGTTTCTGGCTGCTTGCAGTATTTTCTCCTTGACCTGGAAACTCTGGAATTTCGTGACAATATTCCTAGGAGTTTTCTTTTGGGGATCTTTTTCAAGAGGTGATTGGTGGATTCTTTCAATTTCTGTTTTACCCTCTGGCTCTAGAATATCAGGGCAGTTTTCCTTGATAATTTCTTGAAAGATGATGTCTAGGCTCTTTTTTTGATCATGGCTTTCAGTAGTTAAATTATCTCTTGGATCTATTCTCCAGATCAGTGGTTTTTCCAATGAGATATTTTACATAGTCTTCCATTTTTTTCACTCCTTTGGTTCTGTTTTATAGTGTCTTGATTTCTCATAAAGTCACTAGCTTCCACTTGCTCCATCTAATTTTTAAGGTGTTATTTTCTTCAGTGGTCTTTTGGACCTCCTTTTCCATTTGGCTAATTCTGCCTTTCAAGGCATACTTCTCCTCATTGGCTTTTTGGAGCTCTTTCGCCATTGGGGTTAGTCTATTTTTAAGGTGTTATTTTCTTCAGTATTTTTGGGGGTCTTGTTTAGCAAGTCATTGACTTGTTTTTCATGGTTTTCTTGCATCAGTCTCATTTCTCTTCCCAATTTTTCCACTACTTCTCTTACTTGCTTTTCCAAATCCTTTTTGAGCTCTTCCATGGCCTGAGCCCAATTCATATTTTTCTTAGAGGCTTTTGATGTAGGCACTTTGACTTTGTTGACTTCTTCTGGCTGTATGTTTTGGTCTTCTTTGTCACCAAAAAAGGAATCTAGAGTTTGAGTTTGAGTGTGAATTCATTTTCACTGCCTGTTCATGTTCCCAGCCAACCACCTGACCCTTGAGCTTTTTATCAGGATATGACTGCTTGTAGAGTAGAGAGTATTTTGTCCCAAGCTTTAGGGTCCAAGCACTGCTGTTTTCAGAGCTCCTTCAGTACTCCACCATCACCCCATGCTCTGTCCCAGCAGCTCCTCCTCCCCAAAGAACTGCAAACCAGGACCGCAATACAGATCCATGCTGGGCACAGCAAGAGAATCTGCCTTTGTGCCCACAAAGCAGTCCTTGCACTCTTGCTCTGATCTGCTGCTAGATTCCTCCCACGGTGTGAGCCAGGGATTCAGGAAGAGGCTGACACTGCACCACCTCCTCCACCCCCAGAGCTGGCGGCCATACCGCTCTGTACTCAATCCCGAAGTTTCCCCCTCACCTGCTCTTTGGCGTTTGTGGGTTGAGAAGTCTGGTCACTGCCACAGCTCACTGTTTGATGGCCCCAAGGCCTGTTCCAGAGGGCTGATTCTGGGTCTGGTCTGTCCTGGCACGGCCCACACTGGGCTGCCCTCCGCTCTCAGCACCGTTTGATAGACCCCTTCCCAGCGATCATCCAGGCTCTCCTGGGCTGGAGCCCTGCTTCCCTCTGCCATTTCATGGGTTCCGCAGCTCTAGAATTTGTTCAGAGCCATTTTTATAGGTGTTTGGAGGGATCTGGAGGGGAGCCTCCGCAGGCCCCTGCTTCCCAGCCACCACCTGGTTCTGCCCTGCTGTGCTTATGATTCCTGAGTCTGCTTGCTGTGCGGTTCAGTCATTTGAGTCTGACCCTTCATGACCCCAGCCAAGATGTCGTAGTGCTTTGCCATTTCCTTCTCCAGACCATTTAACAGATGAGGAAACTGAGGCCAGCAGGGTGAAGTGACTTGCCCAGGGTCACACAGCTAGGAAGTGTCTGAGGCTGGATTTGAACTCGGGGAGATGAGTCTTCCTGGCTCCAGGCCGGGCACTCTATCCACTGAGACACCTAGCGCTGCTTATCCAGCCCTGCCCTCTCTGCTGATCTCCAGCTTTGCCTCTCCAACCTCCCATTGCACATCTTAAGCTGGATATTCCATAGATATCTTAAACTAATCATGTCCAAAATTGAATCCGTAATCTTCCCCTCTCCTACTCCCCCCCCCAATAGTTAGACCCTCCCTGCTCCCTTATTCCCCCATTACGGTCAAAGTAACGACCCTCCTCCTGGTGTTCCGGGTTTGCAGTCTTGGTGTCATCTCTGACACCTGATCTGTTGGCAGCGCCTGTCAGTTTTACCTGTGTAACATCTCTTGTGTTTGTCCTGTCTCTCCTGTGACACTGCTGTCACTCTGATGCAGGCCCCCTCACTTCTGAGCTGTCAGCACAGATCTGACCGTGACTCTCCCTACTCAGTAAATCCAGTGCTCTCTATCATTTCCAGGATCAAATATAAAATCTTCTGGCATTCAAAGCCCTTTATAATGTAGCCCCTGCTTCACTCATGTTTCAACAATCATAGCAGCTGCTATGGGGGGGTGAAAAACCAACACAAGCCCAAAAACAAGAATGCTGCCAGCATGCTGCAAAACACCAGGTTCTTTTGATCTGCTTTACTAAGGAAAGCAGCATTAAGGGGTTGACAAGCTTACTTTAATTCAGCATACAAATACCATTCATTTAGTTCAGGGGAAAAAGCCAGCACCCTGAACTTCAGAGCAAAATGCAAACAAATTACGGACAGCGACAGACAGACCTTGTCTGATTCAAATCCCAATACATAGTTACCAGAGTTTAACAACATCCCAGCATCCGGGTTTACGAGCTGGAGGGCCCTTAGCTACAGCTGCCTGAAGTCTCTGCCTCAGTGCACCACCAAGAGTGAGAGCCCCTGAGCAAATAGCTCTGTCTTCTCTTCTTATACCGTTTCAGACATCATCAAACGTCATCTGAATGACCAGAACTTAGGCTCCTATGATTGGCTCTTGAGTTAGCACTTCCCCTTAGTACCCTGGGAGCTTCACACCCACATAGGCTTACCACCTAATAGGGGTTGGTCCTGGGGCTTTGCACCTAGTAAGACTCAATGAAATACACTGAATTAATCAAAGGAAACAAAAGCCAATCTCTTTAAGGGCACTTGGTCGAACTGAGTGCTAAGAGCCCATTTTGCTTACCAACACACTTCACCTTTCCAGTCTTCTTCAACTTTACACTCTCTGTCTCCTGGACTCTTCAGTCCATTGACCCTGGACTTCTAGCTTCTTCTTCTAGCTGTTCCCAGTACGAGACTCTCCATCTCCTGACTCGGCGTTTTCACTGGCTGAACCCCATGCCTGAAGTGGTCTCCCTTTTCATCTGTGCTTCCTTCAAGGCCCAGCTAAACATCTGCCTCCTACAGGAAGCCTTTCCTTAGTTCTAATGCCTTTTTTCTATTGATTATCTCTAACTTATCCTGATTATTTCATGTTTCTCTT